>NW_022589709.1:31433300-31761916 GCF_004348235.1 Phoca vitulina | reverse complement strand
GTGTGGAGAAAGGGGAACCCTCTTACACTGTTGGTGGGAATGCAAGTTGGTACAGCCACTTTGGAAAATAGTGTGGAGGTTCCTCAAAAAATTAAAAATAGAGCCACCCTATGACCCAGCAATTGCACTACTGGGTATTTAGCCCAAAGACACAGATGTAGTGAAATGAAGGGCCATATGCACACCAGTGTTCATAGCAGCAATGTCCGCAATAGCCAAACTGTGGAAAGAGCCGAGATGCCCTTCAACAGACAAATGGATAAAGAAGATGTGGTCCATATATACAACGGAATATTACTCAGCCATCAGAAAGGATGAATACCCAACTTTTACATCAACATGGATGGGACTGGAGGAGACTATGGTAAGTCAAATAAGTCAAGCAGAGAAAGTTAATTATCATATGGTTTCACTTATTTGTGGAACATAAGGAATAGCAAGGAGGACATTAGGAGAAGGAACGGAAAAATGAAGGGGGGAAATTGGAGGGGGAGACAAACCATGAGAGACTATGGATTCTGAGAAAAAAACTGAGGATTTTCGAGGGGAGGTGTGTGGGGGGATGAGTTAGCGTGGTGATGGGTATTAAGGAGGGCACTGGGTGTTATATGAAAACAATGAATCATGGAACACTATATCAAAAACTAATGATGTATGGTGATTAACATAACATAATAAAATTAAATTAAATTAAAAAAATAAATAAACCAAAAAAGAGTGGGGTTCTGGTAGGTTCTACAGGGGTCTTACGTAAGGGACACACAAGGGGAAAGCCCAAGAGGCATGAGAGACTGTTGCTCACAAGAAGTGTTGGGGAAGTCATAGCAGGAGCTTACATTTGCTGTGAGTCTGTGGGTTTCTCTCTAGGGCATGCAATTATGGGATGGCTTGGGTCATTTCAAGTCCTGCTTAGCCACATAATTGGATGCTAAGGCAGCAAAGTCGTGGAGGGGTTTAGCGAAACTCTGGACTCACACACTCACCCAGGTCATTACAAGTAAAAGTGGGGAAACTTGAGTAAGGTTGGCAAAATATATAAATGTCAATATATTGGTTGTGATATTATGTATAGTTTTGCAGATTTCAATGGTGGAAACAGGGTACACTATACATAGGATCTCTTTGTATATTTCTTGCAGCTTTGTGGGAATATATAATTGTCTCAATAAAAATTTTAATTAAAATGTTAAAAAGATACATATTCATTATAAAATATTTTAAAAAGACTAATAAACCCAAAGAGGAAAGTTGTCCCTGTATAGACATCTGTGGTCAGTATTTTCCTCATCATCTTCAGGGCACTTTCCAGAGAGTAAAATAGTGTGATTCAGTTTTCATTAGCAGTACAGTCTGTCCCAAATCAGGTCATCATGCTAGAGTCTGATCAAACAGTATTAACTGAGAAAGAGGTATTGTGGACTATTAAAAAAATATTATGCCATCATTATAACTTCTTTATGACTGTGGGAAATACTTCCCTATCCAGTATAACATTGTGGCAGAAACTGTTAACACTTTGGAGTTGGAATGGACCTCATGTATCACCTAGTCCAACCTCTCTATTTCTCATACGGGGAGACAGGTTTAAAGAAGTTCAGTGACTTACCAAGGGTGCACAGCTGCTGAGTGGCAGAGGTGGGATCACCCTCATGGTGCTCATACTATAACAATATACAACCCATTGTGGCACCTAATAGCATTTAAAAGCATTGTCTATACTTAACGACTGTGCAGTCCTTATATTTGAAAATTGCAGTTTCAGACGATGGAACACACATTTGAACTGGAGCCCTGGGTTAAACTTCCTGTTGGAACAAATTGAATGCTAGAAATGTGTGTTCTGTTGAGATCTTCAAAGTTAGCAGGGTAACAAACAAATGCTAAAGCTTGACATTAATTTCTCAGAATGAAATAGCAGGTTATTCTTTCTTAATATTGTACTCATCTGAAGTGAAGAAAGTTTAGATGAACACTTGTTACTTAATTTATAATTCTTCTAAGGAGTTTGTCGCCACTCATTTATTTTTCTTTTCATGCAGTCCCTCATTTGAGCACTCACCTTCATGGTTTTGTTCATTTGACATCTTAGAATATATCTCAGAATTCATTAAGTGTTTGTGAAGCTTTATAATGACTTAAAAACTGTGTCAGTGTGTAATTAACATTAGTCAAATATATCTTAGTCTGAGAAACTTCAATGTAAGAAGTCACATAACGTAAGGACTAAGAAAAAGGGGACGTTTTCCACATCACAGCAAGTACGTTCCTGCATTAACATATGTGCTCACATTGCAATAAAATTTCTTATCCAAAAGTATTAACAAGTTTCACGGAAAAATAAATTGTGACTACTTTAAAATTATTAAAATACCAAACATTTAGAAAAAATCAGTAAAAAACATAGAAGATAGGAGACCATTTATTTTTTCTTTTGTCACTGTATACAAAATCCAAGGTTTGAATAAGTAGAGAAACCTAGCGTAATGTGAGATTCTGAATGCGCAGCTCCAAATCTGTCTACTTCTCTCCATCCCCACTGCCAGTTTGAACTCTCACCTTTCCTAATGCAGTAATTCTTCAGGCACCTTCTTTTTTCCAAGATTATCCCTCCTGCCACCTCTTTTAATCCACTGTCCTCTAGCATATAGACTCGTTATTGTCCCTTTCACTTAAAAAAAAAAAAAAAGAAGAAAAGAGAAAAGGAAAGCAGGGATAGAGGAACTGGGGGGCGTTGGATATGTTTTACCTCGCTTGTGATGGTGGCATTATGGATGCTTGCATTATGTCCAAACTCACCAAGTTGTACACAGTAAATATGTGTAGTTCTTTGTAAGAAACAAACAAAAAACTATCCCTGCATTCCCACTATCCTGACACTAAAATCTGGAATCTACCATCTCACAAGGTCTTGTATTAAGAAGACCCTGTTTATTTTTCTGATTTCATCTAGTGCCCACTTCCTGCCTTCACTATGCTCCAGATACACAGGCTTTTGTTTGTTTGTTTCTTGTAAATGCTAAGTCCTTTCACATCCTATGAACTTTGTACTGATATTCCTCAACATGTTTTCATCATCACTCAGATCAGAGATTATGTTTCCTCCTGAGAGAGGCCTCCCTGATCATTCTATCTAAAGTCATTTGCATAATGTCTCACTTTTCTTTAAAATATGTATCTCAGATAGAAATCATACTGTATAATTACTTGTTAATTGTTAGTTATTTCTTTCCCTTTGCCCCAAGTAGTCTCCATTAAGCAAGGATCTTTTATGCCATGTTTATGACTGTATTCTCACGGTCTGTATCAGTGCTTAGCAGATATTAGACACTCAAATATTTCTTAATGGCTGTGTATCATCTCCCAATCCTTGATTTATTCATCTGCCCTATAGCACAAATCTATACAGTAACAATGAAGTGCTCAATTTTAGAAATAGCATTGAAAATCATTGTTTTTAATATCCCATGTGATCATTAATAAATTTTCAGAATTGTTGATTACAGACCGATGAGTATAAAAATTGATAAGTAATATCGAAAAGTCACTCCAGGCTCCTCTCTTTCTTTCATCACATACATGATGTAGACAAATGGTCTTTTGGAATGTACACCTCTAAGGAATGTAATGGTACAAGGTCACAACTATCAGCTGACTAGGTTGAAAAGGAAAAACCAAATTAAAAAAAAAATGAAAATTTTTCTCCCTAGGATTCTGGCAGTTATTTTGCCTCTTAGTAATTTTTCTATTTCATATTTTTTGTTTGTCAAAGATAGTCTGTGAGTCACTATCATAGCTGGGAGGCAATTTGACTCAGGGACTTCATGAAATAGAGTCGTACCATTAGGTAGTTGGAAATCATTCCATATTTGCACAAAACTAAAAGACTACCCTTCAAAGGAAAATTATCACAGCTTTCAAACAATGATTCTTTTATATTCTGTATTATAGATACTAAATTGTTAGGACAGGCACCCTCCCACACACAGAACATTACATCAATTTTCCACTCTTTTATCTGCTTTCCCTAAGCACTGACAAAGATTATTCTTTATCAGATGCTACAATTTCATAGTTATATTGAATCTTTCTAAAATTATCAAAATCTTGCATGAATTCAATTACATATTATTTTTAGAAATAGTTTTTCTCACTTTGGATAAAAATGTTTATTGATGGAATCCAAACAACAGGCCCAGTGTTTAGCAGGTGACAGCAACATCAGGAACATAAAAATTTTGTAAAGAAAACCTTATCATCATTTTAAGATTGAAAACAATTTCTTGAGTGTTGATATCAGAGAAATATGTATGTATCAAGGAATTACAGATTATCTAAATACTTGTCTGGGTATTTATAAGAGAGGACAGTGAGATTGGTTTTGTTTATTTGTTTCATTATTTGATCAAGTAGTTAGCCTTGAATTGTCTAATATTTTAATTTTCCAGTTCATATTTCTGGCATAAATCAGTTAATGGCAAAGATGTTTTTGGCTGCCTGATAAGTATAAGAAACTGTATTAGAAAACAATGATGATGATGCAGTTACTTTTCCCTCATGACAAATTAGAGGTTATATGCACACATGAAGTAAGAGCGGAAAAATCACAAACCAAATTCTCGAAAATTACAAGATGCTGTCGAAATAGATAGTGGTGGTGCTGGTAATAGAGACCTCTTAAGGTAGCCAGGAGGGCCTTTCTGAGAAGTTGCAATTTAAAGTGAAGCTTGCATAGTAAGAAGTTATCAGCCATGTCTACATCTAAGCAGGAAGCATTGCAGGCAGAGGAATCAACGAGTCAAAGACTCAAGGACAGGGAAGTATTATGTAGATTCCAGGAATTACAAACTGGAGTGGCTAGACCATAGTTGAGTGTAAAGGGAAGCATGCTGGATAAGATTGTATAAGTTAGCAGAGACCTGTTGGCAACTATGTGGAATTTTATATGAAGAAGAATTAAATTATTTTAAACAGGAGACTACAGAATCTGATTTTTTTTTTTCTTTTGTAATTATAGTGTGGGTGTTCTGTGCAGGATTAATTTAAGTGAAAGGAAAAGAGGAAGTCAGGAGACCATTTAGAACAATACCATGGTCTCAGAAGAAATCACAGTGGCTTGGTCTAACACTGTAGCACTGGATGCAGAGAAAAGTGACCTGGCTTTGGTTATATATGTGAAAACCATGATTTTATAGAAGTTGGAGGTAGAAAAGAGGGCTAGCTCTTGGGAAAAGCAGTTTTGGACACACAAGGTTTAGACTTCCACTCAGCTGCCTAACAATGGGCCTTGGGCTTGCAACACTACCTTACCAAGAGATAAAGAGCCTACAGAGCTTGTGCCAGACTTAACACTGTGTGGGGCTATCTTTTCTTTTTTCAGGCTCAGTGAATGCTCTTAGATGGTCTCTATTTAAAGCATGTGCATCACATGGCACATGGCCAGCTCCACTGGTTACGTCTGTCATCTAAGAGGAGGGACAAAGTCCTTCCTACTGTGGCACAAGAGGGATAAATGTGAGCAAGTTGCCCTGAAATGGCTACCTGGAGAGACCCACTAGCCATGGGGGACCAATGCCTACTACTGAAGCTGGTCTTGCTCCGTGTCTTCTCTCTTTAAGGTGTTGTTCTATTCAGTGCCTGATTGTGCTGTGTTTTCCTTGTTGACTCCTATACCAAGATGCAGTGGGTAGAATTATTTAGAGCCCTATCCTGGGATTGATAAACTGGGACACAGGACTCTACTCTGGGATTGCTAACTGATGCATGGTACTCTTCTGGACAACAATGTGAATATTTTAGACCTTAACAACTGAATGATAAGGGGGGTACAGTTTGGGATAGGATAAAGTCAAGAGTTTAGATTGACTATGTTGAGTTCAAGTATGCAGGTATATATACCTCAGAAGAAAAATGGGAAAAATCTCTCATTCATCAGTAAGCCAATAGTTCTAAGGTCATGAGAATGAGATCATCTATAGAGAGAAAAGGTGGTCCAGGACCGAATTGCAAGAAATGACATTTTAAGGTCTAATATGCAGAAATTTGCAGAGAAGAACGTGAAAGAGAAGGCAGAGAATTAGGTGGGAAATTAAAGTTATGTGTTGTCAGAACCTAAGAGAAACAGAGTTTGTTAAAAATCTGGGCTCAAGCAGATTCATTGAAGTGGTTGATGGATGGGGTTGGGTGAAAGCTAGTTTGGAGTGGTGTAAAAAGTGATGTGATGTCAGAAAGTGGAGGTGAAAACTGTAAACAACTTTTTGAAGAAGTTTGTAGAGAACTTTTGCTGATAAGAATATGAAGTCAAGAGAGGCTAAAAAATACTTGATCTGGGAAAAACAGAGCAGCTTTATATGTGAATGAGAATGATCTAATTAGGGAGATATTGATAAGTCAAGAGAGAAAGGGAAAGTCAGAGAAAATGATATTTTTATTGAGGAAAAGATCCATCTATGATAGAAAAAAAAAAAAAAAAAGCCCAAATAGTTGGTTCATTGTAAGGGAAGAAGTAGAAGGTAAAAGCAGACACTGGTAGGTTTGCAGATTTTGTCATGGGGCAAAGAATGAGCAGTACTCCAAAAGTCCGTGTTTCTCAAAGATGGGAAAAGCAGTCAATGGCAGAAAGTAAGAGGGGACAGAATCAGAGAAATAAGACTCTAGGAGAGAGCTCATTAACTAACTTTGAACTTATCGTGACAGTTATTATATAATATCTGATTTAATTATATTCCCTAATGACATTTGTCTGCACAGATTGCTAGCAATCTTGACCTAGATATATTCATCAAAGTGGCTGGTAGGTGGGGTACATGGGTGTAGGCATGGAGAACATGAATGGCTAAATTCCTGCAGACATTCCAACTGTTTTATGGCTGGGCCATAGTTGTTTAGTAGACATGAACTGTTAGCAATCTAAATACAACTACCTATGCTGCTGCTATGGCATGAATGTTTGTGAACATCCCAAAATGCATATATTGAAATTCTAATGCTCAGTGTGACAGTATTAGGAGATGGGGCTTTTGGAAGGCGATTCCCTCATGAAGGTGAAGCGAGACTACTACCCCTTTAAAAGAGGCTCTAGAGAGCTCTTTGCCCTTTCTGCCTGTGAGGATATGCGAAGTCTACAGCTCAGAAGAGAGCCCGCACTCGACAACACTGGTACACTGATCTCAAACTTCCCTCCCCCAGAATTGTGAGAAATGCATTTTTGTTGTTTCTAGCCTACCCAGTCTGTAGTATGGTGTTAAAGCAGCTCAAATAGACTAAGACAACTACTGTGAGTTACTTGGTGTATTTAAACCATGTGCTTCCAGAATTATTAACCAACTGTCATCAATATATTCTAAATATCCCTGCTTCCATGACTTCTACAATCACCTCCTATCTTCCCTCACAAAATATCTGTGTGTATATGCACATATGTGTGTGCATATACATATGCATGCATATATATACATATATATGTGTGTGTATATATATACATATATATGTGTGTGTGTATATATATATGTATATATATATACCTATCCCTATCTAATCTTTCTCTCTCTCTCTCTCTCTCAATACAGGGAAAAAAGACCCAAGATACAACCTTAAATCAATGAAAATACACAAATCTTAGGATCCATCTAAAACCTAGGGTGATCCTCAAATGAATCTGCTGAAATATCTAGACATCTCAAATGAACCTGCAAAATGCTTAAATTCTACTTTTTACTGATATCTTTTTATATCACTTTACTCATCATCTCTATCTCTTCATCAAAGTTTTCTCCAAGTTCTGGCATATTTTTTTAAGCCAAACTTCTAAATAATTGATTAGAATTTTGTAGTATTCTGTAATCAGTTTGTTGCCTTTTTCTTGTTTTCATTTTGACAATTGTGATTTCCTCCGATGTGTTCTTTCTTCTGAGGGGGCTCCCATTGGCCCGTGTAGTCACATATTTGGGAACACACCTAGATCCTTTCTCCCTAAGTTTCCTCTTCTTCCCTTGGGTACTATGACTTGATAGAGAGATGTCGACTCTGAGCCTTTCTCCGTGACAATACTATTCATGCAACAGGGGACATAAGATGTGGCTGTTTAAAAAAAAAATGACTCACTTTTACAGATATGAGTGGTGACTTGATATGGTAGACAGGAAAAAAAGGCAAAGGCCAGATCCTGAGAATAAGACGCTAACATTTTTGATTCAAAATATATGTGTGTGTACCTGTATGACTAGCATGTGTCTGAAAAGTATACACACGCAGCTATTGCCAACATGAATACGCAGTGAGGCTGAACTGCAGGATGAGGAACGTGTGTGGAAGAAAAACTCTCCATGGTTTATCAATGTATAATCTGTTTATTATTTGATTTTATCATTTGCATGCCCTTAAAATGAGTAAATATTTTAAAGGAAAGAGAAATAGAAATTACAAATATTTAAGAACAATGCCACCTTGAGCACATCTGATTTTGTTTCCCTCTTCTCAACTTCCCTGGAGGAAGAATAAAAGCCAGTAACGCAAGCTGCCAATGCTGGGGCGTGAGGCTGTCAGATTCAGTTAACCATCCAGAGCTGGGAATTCCTGCTCCTTGACACTGAGTGAGAGACAAGACGAAAGCATCCAATAAGCAGGACTTGCCTTGATTCTCTGCTTGAGATGAGAATCAGCCAATCAACTAACCAAACAACATGTCTAGACACACTAATGAAACCAAATCATCTTGAGGTGTCTCAGTCTGCTCAGTGCCATTTCCGTTAGAAATGGAGGACATTACCGTGTGGCTGAGTGAGAGTTGCCACCAACAGTTTGGGAATCTGGGAACACAGATGCTCCCTCGTCTCTTAGCACAGAACTTAGAATTTGGTGTTTCTGTTTTGTAGTGTTGTCACCACCAGCTTTCTAGAGCAGAGACTGTTACACTGTGTTTCATTCTCTCATTCCACTTCTTGAGAAGCAGACCAACCTAGGGCTGAAGAAATGAAAAGTCATGACAAGGGAAAGAAAAATGAAAACTCACTTTCCAGGGCTAAGACATCAGAGGGAAGAAGACAAAAACACTGAAGAGTTGGCTTTTAGGAGTTTTTGTTAGAGTCCTTTTTGAAATGTATGAGATCTCGGGTGCCTGGGTGGCTCAGTTGGTTAAGCGACTGCCTTTGGCTCAGGTCATGATCCTGGAGTCCCTGGATCGAGTTCCGCATCGGGCTCCCTGCTCGGCGGGGAGTCTGCTTCTCCCTCTGACCCTCCCCCCTCTCATGTGCTTTCTCTCTCATTCTCTCTCTGTCAAATAAATAAATAAATAAAAAATCTTAGAAAAGAAATGTATGAGATCTCTCAAGGAGAAGCAAATAGAGTGCAGAATATTTTCTAACTAAAAGATAAAAATTTTTGAAGTAAACATTCAATACATATCCTGAAGAGGAAGATAGCGAAGGAAAACCAGCCAAATAGATGCTATTATGTTGTAAGGAAAATTATTAAACTTGAATAAATAAAAAAAAATTTTTGAAGAAATTGAATTAATAACAAAAATATCCCCAACAAAACTCCCTGAAATTCACATGGCTTGACAGGTGTGTTCTACCAAACGTTAACATTCAAGATGACCCCTATGTAATACGTGCACTTTTAGACCATAGAAATGGGAGAAAATGTTTCAAAATTAATATCTAAATAAAACAACCATCTCCTACAACCAGATAAAGACAGTGTAACTAAAACAGTTTTGGGACCATTTTACTTAAAAATATTTTATTTCCTTTAGAAATCTTAAATCCAAACTAGAAATAACAGTGTAATGAAAATGACAGTACTTCATGACCAAGTTGAAGGGAAAATGTTTTAATATCAGAGAATCTGTTGGTATAAACTACCTCAGTGATGGGCTGAAAGAGAAATGCAATCGTTATTTAAAATAATGGAGAAGATACATGATAAAATAAAAAGTAGTTATTATAAAAAGTTTCATCGTATTAGAAAGAGAAAATTCCTTAGTTTGTAAAAGCCTGTCTAAATAACTAAAATCAAATATCATACTTTATGGGAAAAATGTTCATTCATTAGGCAAAAAGGAAAGAATACTTGATATCACTCCTAGTTTATAAATGAAAAACTGAAAGCTCTGATTTACCAAATAAAATAAGAACAAATAAGAGTATGCAATGTGAAAGGGATGGGGAAATGCTTTTCCATGTCTAGGATTAAAAAAAAAAAAAGCACCAACATAGATTAGTCACTGTGCCAGAAAAAAATTAGAACTAAGCAAAAGTTGCAGCAAGTTTTCCAGATATAAAAGCAAGATAAAAGCCAATGATAGTCCTAAGAGCACAGAATAAAATGTATGTTTCTAAATCTTGCTAATGAACCAGCAACTCCACCCTGGACAATAGACACACAGTATATCTAAAACTGACCCATAAAGAGGTCAGTTAAAAGGAAGCCTACTCCTTAGTTTTCCTTCATTAAGGAAATGGGTAGGTAAATGTGTGAAATATAATGGATGCATGCTTGAACTAGTATATAGCAGCCAGAAACAGCAAATTAAATGTACCTTATGCATCACTAATAAATCTTAAAAAACAACAACAACAAAAATCCTATGGGCAAAGTATTATGAAATAAACCCAGATCGATGGCACAGTGTCATATACATAAATTAAAAGTTTTTTAACTTTTAAAAGTTAAAAGTTTCCACTTTAAACATTTAAAAGTTTCCACTTTAATGAAGGGTGGAGATATTCATGACACAGACAAATGTTCCTGACAAATGAAAAACTTATATTAGAGAAGATTAAAATGCTGCTGAAGAAAGGGTCTTGAGAGGCATTAAGATTATAGAGTTTGGAGAGCCACAGAAATTTGAGTTGATAATCTGTAACCAATGTTTTTTACTGTGGGCATTCCTGATTCTGGGTGCCATCAAGAGAGAGAATCTTGGCTTTTTCCTAGGAGGTAGGACCACAGTTTGAAGTAATAGAAACAGGCAAAGTGTTGTTGTTGTTGTTGTTGTTGTTGTTATAGTCTTGCATGGGGTGACAAAGTTGAGCTTGAGAGTCAACAAGCACATGACTGGGATTTTCTGAAGACATTTGCCAGTGTGTGAAGCTTTCTGGAGAGGGCTGTTAAAACAAAAATTCTGTAAGTGGAATGGTGATTTGGCAGTCTCTCTGTGCTGTGCAGACCAGGAGCAAAGTTCAGCATATGCCTGGGAGAAGAGCAGTGATGAGTGTACCAAGGAAGCTACCCTGGGAGGTGAAGCTTTGGGAACAGCAATTTTATCAGAAGATGGAACCCAACCAAAATCCTTAATTGAGTGTTGATAACATAATGAAGAGTGACCCTTACACGAAAATAAGAAAGGGTGAATCCAGCCTGAAGAAAGATCAGCATCAAGCAAGTCTACATTTTTTTTTTTTTTTACACACTACGAGTCTTTGATGTTAGAAGTCAGGATAGAGTTTATATGGTCCATAGTGTGGCTGGTGTCAGGAAGGGGGTTTCTGAGATGTATTCAATATGCAAAGTTTTATCAAGCTTGTCATTATAAAATTTATGCTTTCATGTATGTTATAATTCATTTAAAAACTTACTTAAAAAATCATGTATGCATAAAATAATTTTAGTTCCAATAGGTTTTTGCCTACAGCAAAGGTATTCCTGAAATTTGCACATAGGTGAGACAATAAATTTTTGATAGACCAGTTTTGTTGATGTATTTCTTAACGTTAAGTCATTTTCCATTTCTCAAATAAACCCTATTAAGTTGTGTTATGTTATTTTAATACATTGCACTTAGATTTTTCCCATCTTAGTTTATAATTATTTTTGGTAATACCTTCATCAGATTTTCATACTAAGGTTATGTGAAACTATTTGGGGGGTGTTCCATCTTTTGTTGGGGATCAAGAAGAAAACCCACTCTAAATGTTATTGAAAAGATCTGTTCTCTAAAGTTTAGAGATATCTTGAAGCAGATAAATTCAGCTCAGTGGTTAAGGGAAGGTGCTATGCTGAACTGTTCAGGCCTGGCTGGCTGTTCCATCTCCCAGGTTCTGCTTTCTTTGGAAGCGCCTGAATTGAGAGTGAGGTAAGAGCTTAGATCCCCAGAGAAAAATCTGGGTAAGGTTACCAGAGGGTGAAAGAATTCTTGATGGCAAGATCAATCATAGGCAATGTAAATAATCAGACACTTTTCAGCTTCTCGACTAATATGCAAAATACATATTGTTGACTTTTAGGCTTGTTGTACTTTGCTACCACGTCAATCTTCCACTTTATTTAAAATATGTAGTTATGCTAAATCAGACAACTACGATTAGCATAGTTTCTTTTATTATCATACGAAGAAAGTTGAAGTAAAGTCTTTGATTTGAGGTTTCCTGTGTGCAGTATTTGTAGTCCTAGAATATTCAACACTTCAGCCTACCCCCTTTGGATACATGGCAGACCGAATAATGTCCCCGCAAGTATGTCCACACTCGAATCCCTGGAATTCATGAATGTGTTACCTTACAGGCAAAGGACACTTAGCAGATGTGATTCAGTATATAGACCTTGCAATGGGGAAATTATCCTAAATTATTCAGGAGGCCCAGTGTAATCACATGAATTCTTAAAATCCAGGAAGAGTTCTGGATGGGTAAGAGAGATGAGATGGAAAATGAAGGAACAGAGATTCGAAGAGTAAGAGGGACTTGATATTGCTGGCTTTAAAAATGGAGAAAGAAGACCTTGAGCCAAGGAATGTGGCACTGTCTAGACTCTGAGGAAGGTCCTCGGTCAATAGTCAGCAAGGAAGTGGTGTCCTGTAATCTCTAGGAACTGAATTTTGCTAACTGTGCAAGTAAGCAGAAGATGGATCCTCCTCTTGAGCATGCAGAAGATGAATGTGGCCTACAGACCCCTTGTTGTAGCCTGGGAAGACCCATGTTGGACTTCAGGGCTTCTGACCTAGAGAACTGAAGGATAAATTTGTTCAAGCCACGGCATTTGTAATAATTTTTAATGGCAACAACAGGAAACTAATACAGAATATTTTGTACAATAAATTCTATGAGAATTTTGCACATCCATTGCACTTCTTAGAGCTTCTAGATACAATTCAGTATCTTATAGAACTTTCTGATACTAATAACCTATGGGAATAAGTGACTACTATGTTGTATGTTTAAAGAAACTAGGAATCAGTTCATTTCACAGGAACTAAGAGATACAAATGTACGCAGTTTTAATCATAAAGGGTATCTTTTCATCTCAATCTTGGTCCTTAAATTGATGGTAGACTATGTAGAATACGCTCAATTTCCAATAGCAATGAATGTAAAAAAAAGAAAGTTTTTGTGGAGAATAATGTTCCTTGTTTTTATATCCAAAATTATTGGACAAGAGTCCATTCTGTGACAGTACAATGAATACTTTAATCATGCATTATTTTAATGTCAGTTGTAATGCTATGTGACTAGCATAGGACTCTTGTGGGGAAAAAATTAACAGAAAAGAAAATAAGAGAGAGGAGAAATTTTAAATTCAGTACTTTTCATTTTGAGTCACTGAAAACTCAAAAGGGAAGTTAAAGGTTAATAAACACAAATTTAATGCCTATCATTTTGAGACTGACTAGGCAGTTATTTTAATGACTGTCATTATCACAACATCTTTCTGTCAATATGAGGTCTGTAACAGGCAATCCAACCCTCTTAATGTGATGCTTTAAAGAGTGAGTGCTTATATAGATTTAAATTTCAGATGAAATCCACTTAAATGGCGGCAGACAGTATTTAATAATCTGTTTCTTTTGTATTTAAAATGTACTAAAAGCACCATTCTTATAGAGGTCATTTATTTCTGGAACTCTTTATTTTACTTCTTGTCAAGCTCTCTATTATTCCTGCCTCTTTCTGGTACATAACTCTTTACTACAGTTACTGCACTTTGAACACCAAATACCCTCATGGTCTGAAAGAGTTAATGTAGTTCCCTAGGCATCTAATTTAATACATGAGAGTGACGCATACTGATGATGAGCTAGTTCAATATATATTATAGAGAATCAGTCATGTTGTGAAAGTAGCAGTTAAATACACTTTAATTGAGATTTTTTGTTACAAGTGGGGAGTTTTAAAAGTGCTGATGAATTAAGAATTCCACTTAGAGTCAGAGTTAATGTTTTAGGCTATAGGGCTAATGTCTAGGGTATATTTAAGGCACCATGAAAGTGGATGTAGACACTAAGTAGGAATAATTCATGCATCTGAGGTATGGTTGAACTAGATGACTTTAAGGTCTTTTTTAACTCTGAGAGTGCAGGATTCTGTGCACTATGCATATTAGAAATTTAGCCCTGGAACAAATATGCATGAGCAGTCACACTATAAAATCAGAGCATAAAGAGGAAACTATAAAAGTAACTAGAGTGTGGGGGAAGATGGACAGTTAAAATAAGAGTCCTGCTTTGAATCAGATTTAAAATAACTTTAAAATGCTTTAGTTTGAGTGTCCTCTGGCTAGTGATTTCCACATTTTTTGGGTAAAGACTGGCTTTAACAGATAGGTTTATTATTTCCTAAAATGATTATATGCTGTTAGTATCTCTTGAGACAGTAAATGAAAACAAACAAAAATCCATGTTTTTAAATGATTTTGTATGTTGATAATACTCGTGTATGTGTTGCATTGTTTATGCAATCAGCAGACCAGGCCACAGGTATATAATGTTTTGTAAAAAAAAAAAAAAAATCCCAGGCTCTCATAAGGGTCCAGAGACGCAGATTATGAAGCTTTATATTTTTTAAAGATTTTATTTATTTATTTGAAAGAGAAAGAGAGTGCATAAGCAGGGGGAGTGGAAGAGGGAGAGGGAGAAACAGACTCCCCACTGAGCAGGGAGCCCAATGGGGAGCTTGATTCCAGGACCCCAAGATAATGACCTGAGCTGAAGGCAGATACTTAACTGACTGAGACACCCAGGTGCCCCTAAAACACCTTTTAAAGTATCATTTATTAATGATTATCTTAAGACTTGAGATTGGTTCCTCATTTGAAATTTAGAAGGTGAGTGTGAAGTCTAAGCACCTGACATGTAGTAAATATTATTAGAAAACACACACACCCCTCCCCCCATCAACAGGAGAAGGTAACATGTTTTTCTTATACCCCATTTGCCAGGAATAATGTGAAGACCTTCATATTACAGCTCACAAAAATCTTAAGAATCATTATTGCAATTGCCTTAAAGTTGCCAAAAATAAAACAAGATACTAAATAACTTACTTAAAGATGAACAGATTTCAACCCCCGAAGTCTGTCTGTTCCCACATACTTTATTCCCTTCACTAAATGATATGCTTATAACATACAGTGAAATATAGCCAACATTAGAAAATCAAAGTGAATATATTAGGAAATAGTGCCTTATATTTGCAAACACATGACGTTTAATTTAGCAACTTTTAGTAATATTTTCAGTTATATAAGACTTTTGTCTTTCTCATAGACTCTATGACAGAATATCAGATGGTAAAAATACTCCCTTTTTTCTTTCTAGTAATTTATATAACACTTTAAATTATCACAGCAACACCTTAAGTTAGGTGCTAGTTTTATCTTCATTTTACACATGAAGATCCGGAGGAATGAAGAGGTTAAATGACATCTCCTAAGTATCATGGGTAGCAAGTAGAATTTGAGCTTAGATGGTCTAATTTTAAAGTCTGTTCTCTTAATTCTTTGCTTATTGCCTTAAATAACAGACAGAATGGCTGAGCAAATGCCACAAATATGCATAAGAGGACACCTGGAAAGCAATGGAAAAACCTGGTGTCCAAGAAACCCCATTTAACACCACCTGGCTGAGTGATCAATGGCAACATAAATACCTTTCACTGAATTGGAATTTTGCAATTATCAAGTGATTTAATATATATCCTAACATTTAGTCACAACTTTTTGAGGGTGATACAGGTTATGTTTATCGCTATTTTATAAATGCATAAATGTAAAAGAGGCAAAGTCTCACTTTAATAAATGGTAGATCTCCATGGACAGATTTTATTCTGGTTCAAGTCTTCTATCCATCAGGTAAATTAGACAAGTATTACCTTAACTGATTTATACTTTTTGAGATCTCTGGGATTGGCCCTTCTGCGTTTGGAGATGTATGAAATAGAAAACTTCCGGCTGAATGCATTTGACTACATATTTTGAGACAGCAAGAGTTCTAAAGTAAAATAAGAGGTGAAATTAGTGGCTCAAATTAAAAACCATTGACTTAAGTGTGACCATGTCATAAGAACTTGATCTTCAGTCATAACTTTGGTGAAATAACAGAGCTATGCATGTCTGCATATACACAGATGTGACAAGAACAAAATCTGTATTAAGTATCATTTTTCACATATTCATTTTCCCCTTCCCCAGCCAACTCCACACACACACACACACAACTCCAATTTCCTTGTAAGGAAAATTATCTCTGTAACTAAACATTGTTGAGATAATGGTGCAATAAATGAAGATAGGGAATTAGGGAAGCCAAGGGGTTGGGAAGGATAAAAAAATATATGCCCAGGAAAAGATGGAACACCTAGAAGGAAAAGACTTAAGATGGGGGATATCCCTGGAGGTAGCCATCAGGATAAAGATGTGAGGGGAGAACAGCAGTGTCTTAAGAGAGGAGAGATTTTTGAGAAATAGGAGAGGGAACCAAGAAAGGAAGAGAGATCAGCAGCTGCTTTAAGCAGGAATTTTGAAGAAAGGGAGAAACTTCATAACTGTTCATCAGTACTTTGGTAGTTTGTGTGTGTGTGTGTGTGTGTGTGTGTGTGTGTGTGTGTCCGTCCACACGCGCATGCACAAGGTTGCTGAATTTTGTATTGTTTTATGTGCCTTTATAGCATTTGACAGTTTTTTGAGCTTATGTGGAATATAAACCTAAAAGGGCGTGTTTTATTTGGGTAAAAAGTAGAGTGATTATAACAACGGAACATGTGTGAGGTCTTGTTCTCCTTTGTTTCTTCTGTGTCTATGGATCTCTTAGTGTCTTTGCTTCTCTATCAAGTGGTAGGAGGATTGCTATTTCTTTCTACAATATGCTGTGTAGATGAATTACTACCTCTCAAATGATATTCTAGCTTTAAAAGTATATTGCTCTGTGATTAGACTACTGTTCTATGTTCTCATTCAGCTGAACAATGCACCTTTATCTGTAAGGATCATTACACAAGATGCTAACCTGATTTCAGTCTCTGGTGACAGAAAGGCAGGGACACTATGTTGGATAAGGAAGATGTAATATCTTGTATATAGAGAACAAATTGACCTTGTGAATACTATAGTTAATTAAATGAAGACCATAATTGAGTGTCAGTTTGCACTAAAAAATGGTCTGCCACCTTCCAAGATTCATCTAAGAGCAATTGAGACAGTCAATGTGTAGGTGTTTATGGACTCGACATTAGATCATTGCAAGTGTTCTATTAGCAATTACCGCCTTTATTATCCTGCTTACAAAGAATGTTAAGCTTTCCTCTTGCTGGATGTGCATATTACTTAATATTATAGAAAGTATGCTGAGCATTGATTTAAAATTTACTTTGATTTCAAGTACGTGTGACCACTAAGTGATTGATTTTAGGAAGGATTTTGGAGAAGTCTACATACCCTACAATTTGGAGCATGAATCTCCTGGCATATGCTATTAGCAATATTTCTTACTGCTGAAAATAGTGGATATTTATAATATAATTACTTATTCTAAGGAACATTTGCCAGAAGTAGCTGCAGTTCTTTTTCCATAAGATGTTTGTTAACACTGAATAAAGATAAATAACATATATATATATATATTTTTGTTCAGTAACCCTTCTGTCTATTTCTATGGAGTATACATCTTGTCAGTCTGTTTAGAGAAGAGAGCAGATTCCCACTTTATTTAAAAGTCATTAAGCTTTGTCTTGTTCAGGTAGATTTTGTCACCAACCACACACTACATCTTTCAAATCATATCAGAGAATGGTGATGAGAGGGGAACAGTTAGTTGCTCGACTTTTGGGAGTTAGTTAGCTGGTCTAAAACAATTGTGGTAAATGTTCAACTATGGCTTGTTGGTAAGCAAATGCCACACTCAATTCCCATATAAATACCCCAAACAGAAATAATGAAGTACTATTTTGGTTTCATGTCCACTCAGAAATCCAGTATTTTCCATTGTCATACAGAGCTGAAAGCAATGTCAGTATATTTAAGTATGGTTTGTGAATTGTGGGGTGACAAAAGAATGTTCAGAATCCTTTCACCAATTTTGACTGACTTTCTAACATTTCTATTACCCATTACATTTGTTAAGTTTTTATTTAAATTCCAGTTAAGATACAATGTAATATTAGTTTCAGGTGTACAATATAGTGGGTCAGCACTTCTATACAACAGCTGGTGCTCATCACTAGCCCTCCTTAATCCCCATCACCTATTTCCCCCATCTCCCCACCCACCTTCCCTCTGGTAACCATCAGTTTGTTCTGTATAGTTAAGACTCTGTTTCTTGGTTTGCCTCTCCCTTTTTTCCTTTTGCCTACTTGTTTTGTTTCTTAAATTCCACATATGAGTGGAACCATATGGTATTTGTCTTCCTTTGATTGACTAATTTTGCTTAGCATAACACTCTCTAGCTCTAACCATGTCATTGCAAATGACAGGATTTTATTCTTTGTCATGCCTGAGTAATATTTCATTGTGTATACTATATATATACCACTCTTCTTTATCCATTCATCAGTTGATGGACACTTGGGCTGTTTCCATAATTTCGCTATTGTAGATAATGCTGCCATAAACATTGAGGTGCACATATCCCTTTGAATTAGTATCTTTGGGTAAATACCTAGTAGAACAATTGCTGGGTTGTAAGGTAGTTCTATTTTTAACTTTTTGGGGAAACTTCATCTGTTTTCCAGAGTGACTGCACCAGTTGGCATTCCTACCAATAGTGCAAGAGGGTTCCCCTTTCTCCACATCCTTGCCAGCACGTGTTGTTTCTTGTGTTGTTGATTTTAGCCATTCTGACGGGTATAAGGTGATATCTCATTGTAGTTTTGATTTGTATTTTCCTGACCATGAGTGATGTTGAACATCTTTTGATGTGTCTGTTGGCCATCTTTAAGTTTCTGGAAAAATGTCTATTCATGCCTTCTGCCCACTTTTAATTAAATTATTCATTTTTGGGGTGTTGAGTTTTATAAGTTATTTATATATTTTGGATATTAATCCTTTATCAGACATGTCATTTGCAAATATGTTCTCCCATTCAGTAGGTTGCTTCTTAGGTTTGTTGATTGTTTCCTTCACTGTGCAGAAGCTTTTTCTTTTGATGAAGTCCTAACAGTTAATTTTTGCTTTTGTTTCCCTTGTCTCAGGAGACGAGTCTAGTAAGAAGTTGCTATGGCCATGTCAAAGAGGTTGCTGCCTGTCTTCTCTAGGATTTTGATGGTTTCCTGTCTCACATTTAGGTCATTAATACTTTTTGAATTTATTTTTGTGCATGGTATAAGAAAGTGATCCAGTTTCTTTCTTCTGCATGTTGCTTTCCAATTTTCCCAACACCATTTCTTGAAGAGACTGCCTTTCTCCCATTGGATATTCTTTCCTGCTTTGTTGAAGATTGATTGACCATATTGTTGTTGGGTTCATTTCTGTTTTTTTTGTTTTTTTTTTTTTTTAATTTTTATTTATTTATTTGACAGAGAGAGACACAGCGAAAGAGGGAACACAAGCAGGGGGAGAGGGAGAGGGAGAAGCAGACTCCCAGCTGAGCAGGGAGCCCGATGAGGGGCTCGATCCCAGGACCCTGGGATCATGACCTGAGCCGAAGGCAGACGCTTAACGACTGAGCCACCCAGGCGCCCCATCATTTCTGGTTTTTCTATTCTGTCCCATTGATGTGCCTATTTTTATTGTCAGTACTATAAATTGGCAAGGATGAAGTAAAACTTTCACTATTTGTAGATGACATGATACTGTATTACCTGTTACATTTTAATTAAAAAATCAAATGTCAGGGTGCCTGGGTGGCTCAATCGCTTAAGCATCTGATTCTGGATTTCTGCTCAGGTCACGATCTCAGTGTCGTGAGATTGAACCCTGTGTTGGGCTCTGCGCTGGGCATGGAGCCTGCTTAAGATTGTTTCTCTCTGCCCCTCCCCATGCTCAGGCACTTGCTCTCGCTCTCAAAAAAAAAAAAAAAAAATGTCATCTAGCCTGGCATGTTCATCAAATTAGGCTAAGCCATTCTTAGGTATCAGTTAAGTCCTGAAATATTGGTGGCCTAAGTTTATTTCTCCAGAGAAGTGCTCTTCCAAGGGAAGTTTAAGGTCCCATCTTGTGGTTTTTCAGTATAAACATGAAGCTTTCAGGGTCAGTGTCATGGTTTGAGCAAGCTACAGAGTAGATCAGGTGCTTTTAAGTGTTTTTCTATTAGCAGTTCAGGAATAAAATACACGGTATGACCAGTAAGACTTGCCTAGAGCATGAATAAAATAACATCTGTGAATCTGTGATAGTCAATTAGCTTTGGGTCTTACAGGGACACAGAAATTGGGTTGAAAATAATGCTGTGATTAGTTAATAGAAATGGGGAATATGAACACATTTGCTCTTCAACTGATTTAAAGAAGAAAAAAGTTTTTATCAGAACATCTATACTTCAGTTCTTACAACTTCATATTAGTCTAAGATATCTCTTCTGTGACCATTTCCTTTAGAGCATGGAAAGGCTCAATTTTTAGAGTACAATCCTTATTTTTGTCACCAGTGTGCTACTATTTTTGGAATCTTACCCTTTGCAAAATAAACAATTAGACCTGCCTTTTATTCACAGTTTAGGTAAATCTACATCAGGTGTATTAGAAGCAAAGACAATATGTTAGGAAACTGGTGAAGGAACAGATGTATTTGTAAACACATGCATATTGAACACAAATTTATTGAGAAGGAAAAAAGAGAAGAACTGAAAGTAAAATTATTTAATTATTAAAAAAAATTTTTTTACCACTCTATTATTTCTGGAAAATAAAAAAACTGAGACCCTTATCAAATCTAAATTTGTCATCGATGAGATGGCCTTGTCATTACCAGAACACTTGTGTGGAGACCCAAAGCCATTTCCTCATGTCCCCCCAAAAACTGTCTAGTTCTATAATTAGAAAACAAGAGTAGATGAAAAGGTAATGCTTAAGGCATCGTTTATTTTTATTGCAAGATATTGTATGGTAGTTATTAAAATGTTACATAATCTGGGGCAGTCTTTCTGTCTCTCTAATTTAGTAGTTAATATTGGACACAGCCTAAATCCATTCTTTTTTTAATAAGAATTATAATAAGATTTCTTTCCAAATCAAGTCAGATAAATATGTCACTCTTCCCAGAAAGGAAACCTAAGATGCAAGGATATTGCGGACATTAATCTTATTGGATAATTTTGTCTTTTTTGTTATATATATCTATAGTGCACGTATTTTTCATATGCAGTGGATAAATAGGGGAATATAACAAGCAAAACATGAAAATGTGTCTGCTCATTTCTGGTATCTCGTGAGATGATTTGGCATAGACCTACCAAATAACAACAGCTGAAAGCAAAAAAATGTATATATATATATCATCAAGCTGAGTGAACAGCCCACGAATATACCCTCCCCTCCCTAGACACGTGCACACACTTGGTGGACTTTCGGTCTTTCTCTTACTCCAGTTTCCTACATCTGTTGCTTAATTGGTGTACACTATGCTATTATCCCCAAATTGTTTACTTTTCTGACAAAAGTGTTTAATGCAGCATCTCACACATGAATAAGTGTGTTGGTTATGAGAATCCAAATAGTGAACAAAAGGGAAAGCCTTAAGTAATGAGAAGACTTAAATAATAAAACACTTTGAACGAAATGGAGAATCAAGCCTGAAGAAATCACATTGTTATGTGAGACAAAGCTACAAAAATAAATAAATTAATAACAATGAAAGCTTCACACATCACAGTTATCATCTTCTTTAAATGGAATTGAAAAACATTTGCAATGGATTGAAATTAACAACTATAAAGCTGTGTATAGGAGGATGCCGTTTTGTAGCATCTGTTCTCACTTGGCACCATATGAGCAATTTCTTTATGAGGTAATTGGCCAAACAACAAATGTTAAGTTTCTATTTTAAGCCAATGCATAAAAAAAATGAAAACAGGACAATGAACCATAGTTATTAACCTACAAGGTTAACATAATATTCTTTCCAACATCTCTTTCCACTTCAAAGAGCCACAATGCTTACTATGATCAATTCCACCAAGCAACTTATAAGAAGTTTGTAAAGATAAAGCATTGTATTTATTTTAGTGTTATTAGAAATTTAGGATGTTGAAAACTGGTGACATTTTTACCGGTTAGTTTCTATATTATTTCTGAGTCTTTGTAGGTTCTTAGTGCTCTGTATTCTGTTTCCCATAGTTATTTATTTGCAGAACTTTATAACAAAAATATATATGTACATATATATTTTATATGTTATGTAATTATTATGTATACTACATTACTATATATATTTTATATATAACAC
The DNA here is from genome assembly GCF_004348235.1 of Phoca vitulina. Taxonomy (NCBI): domain Eukaryota; kingdom Metazoa; phylum Chordata; class Mammalia; order Carnivora; family Phocidae; genus Phoca; species Phoca vitulina. The sequence goes on along the minus strand of NW_022589709.1, from coordinate 31,739,332 downwards.
ATATATAATAGAAAAATAATATTTGGGTGACCAACCTAGATTTTCTGATAAAAATATGTTTTTTGTATCTGTGGGGAGAAAAATATAAATATAATTAAAAAGATATCCTAATTTTTGAATGTACATTTTTTTGTAGGGAAGGGTTTGATTTTGTTCCTTTTGGAACTTTAGACACTGCTCACCATATAGTAGTTGTGCATTGTTTTTAAACAAAATTAAAGTGAATAAGACTTCTCAGAAAATGCATTCCTCCCATTTCACAAACTATGATTGTTGGCCATTTTCAGAGGCGTACATTATTGGAGGCTCCCATCAGCATCTCTGAACAACTCGTCATTGATTTTCTCATTTCTCATAAATTGAATGATTAGAAGTTGATGATCCCCTGTCTGTAACTACAGCTAAGAACTTCAACACTTGAGTGTCCTATAGTCATCTCAAATTATGCATGCTTAAAACCGAATTTCTCAACTATTCCCCAAATTATATGTCAATACCACGTGTTTAATCAACATCTCTGGCAATATTTTGACTATTCTGATTTCCGATCTCCCAATCTCATATACAAATCCTAATAATTCTGCCTACTGGTCACCTTTCGAATTCATCCACTTCTTTTCATCTCCTTTTCTTCTAGCTGATAGTCTACTGATATCTCTTACTTAGGTTACTTCAATAGCATATCCAAACTTGAAATCACTTTGTCTTTTCAATATAAAACAGGTTGCTTATTGTTAATCTCCCAGCTAGCACCTTTAGTGATCACATAAGATGCCCTAACAAGCCCTCTCTTCAAAATTCTGGTGGCTGAATAGCTGTTTCAAGGGACATTGTAAAACCTCACTGAAGTTACATTAGATAGCCAGTAGAGAAATAGAAAGTGTCTTACCCCTAGCTGTTAATGATATGATGATGCTTAAGTTTATTCACTTGCCTTCTTAAGGCTCATACTCATTCCAACTGAATCTTGCCCAGAAGTTAAAGTAAGCATGCTTGCTGACTGTTTGAACTCAGGTCACAGGGAAATCTGTTCAAATAGTCATTTTCTACTAATAAGTTTCTCTATTAACCATTGCCTTCACTTCTAGCACATTCTTAAGGCCAACACAAGTATAAAAATAAATGTTCAATTTCAGAGATAGAATAGGGATTTTAAAGTTCTCTAAGTTACCCAAACAACTCCAAAATAAATATTATTATTTGAACGAAAAAATGGCAATTCTAGGAACACGGAAGCAATGAAACTCAGCTTTCATGGAAAGGGAAGTAAAAATTAACTCAGTAATAATGTCTCAAGATACACTTATTCTTATCACTAAGGCAAAAATAGGGACCGACTCGAAAAACAGAGTCAAGATAAAGTGTAAATATTACGAGAACATTTAAAGATATAAACTTCCAGTTATGAGATAAATAAGTACTGGGGATATAATGTACAACATGATGATTATAGTTAACACTGCTGTATGATACATAGGAAAGCTGTTAAGAGATTAGATCCTGAGAGTTCTTACTAAGGAGAAATTTTTTTCTTTTATTTTTATTGTATCTATGTGAGATGGATATTAATGAAACCCGTCGTGTTAATCATGTCACAATATATGTAAATCAAACCATCATGCTGTATACCTTAAACTTATACAGTGATGTGTGTCAATTATTTCTACATACAATTGGAAAAAGGGGCACCTGGGTGGCTCAGTCAGTTAAGTGTCTGCCTTTGGCTCAGGTTATGATCCCAGGGTCCTGAGATCGAGTCCTGCATTGGGCTCCCTGCTCAGTGAAGAGCCTCCTTCTCCCTCTCCCTTTGCCCCTCTCCCTGCTTGTGCTCTCTCACTCTCTCTGTCAAATAAATAAATAAAATCTTAAAAAAAAAAAATAATAAAATAAAACTGGAAAAAATATTGAGAAGTAAAAGGTATGTCAATTTAATATGTAAATTAAAAAACAGATCCTACATCAGATATTTCTAATCAGAATTGATGGAACTGATGGAAAGGATGACACTGTATTCATGATGCCCCATATATCGATGACAGAAAGCCGTCTTTCATTAGATTATTTGTAAGGTTTGATGTTCTCAGTGCTTGGAATGGCATTATTTACTTACTTGTTTTTTGGAAACCACATTCCGTTTTTACTCAAAAGGGCATATTTAATATTCCTACCTGTGGAAATTGTTAGTATTCAGTCTACAATTGGTATCTCCTGCTTACAGGAGGACCTCTTTGGTCACTGTACTGCAAGAAACCATCTTTTGATTACTGTGACCAAGATTTCTGCTCTCGTTTCCTTTCAACGAATTTGTTCTGCGGTGTAAGGCAGGAGTGACCACAGCAGCCGTGTCAGAGCTGGGACATCCACATGAAAGGGGTGAAACACACCAGTGGTGTTTTTGGCAGGATCCTGGGGCACAGACCAGCATGGTTAGGGGGAAGGGTTCATTTATTTCTTTTTTGATACCCTTACTTTATGTAGATGTGTTTTTGAACTATATTATTTTCCTTCTCTCCGAAGAATTTCTTTTAACATTTCCTCCAAGGCATACATTTCTCTTCAGTTTGTTTGCCTGAGAAAGTCTTTATTTCTCCTTCACTTTTGAAGTATAACTTTGCAGGGTATAGATTTCTGAGTTGGAGGTTTTTATTTTCTCTCAATATTTTAAATATTTAGCTTTACTCTCTTTTTGTTTTGCGTGGTTTCTGAGGAGAAATTGAATGTCATCCTTATCTTTGTTCCTCTACAGGTAAGCTGTTTTTTCCCTCTGCTTACTTTCAGAAGAGTTTTTCTTTATCTTTGATTTTCTGTAGTTAGAAAAAGATATGCCTATGTATATTTTTTTAGGGGTGGGGATTTATCTTGCTTGATGTTGTCTGTACTTCCTGGGTCTGTGGTTTGACATCTGATATTAGTTTGGGGAAATTCTCATTGTTTCAATATTTCTTCTTTTACTTTATCTACTTTCCTTCAGGTATTCCTATTACACATCTGTTATATCTTCTGTAGTTTCCCACAGTCCTTGGATATTCTGTTCCTTTTTTTACCCCCTTTAACCTTTGTTCTCTTTGTTTTTCAGTTTTGGAGGTTTCTGTTGAGGTACTATATCCTCATGCTCAGAAATTCTTTCCTCAGCCATGTTCAGTCTATAAGGCCATCAAAAGTGCTCTTTATTGTATTATAATGTTTTTAATCTCTCACATTTCTTTTTTGGTCCTTTCTTAGAATTTTCATTTCTCTGCTTACATTATCCATCTGTTCATGCATGCTGTCCACTTTATCCATTAGAGCCTTTAGCATATTAATTATAGTTGTTTCAAATTTCTAGGCTGGTAATTTCAACATCTCTGTCATGTCTGGTTCTGATGCTTGCTCTGTCTCTTTGAACTGCGTTTTTTGCCTTTTAGTATGTTTTGCAAATTTTTTCTTGATAGCCAGACATGATGTACTGGGTAAAAGGAACTGCTGAAAATAGACCTTTATTGATGTGATGGTTTGGTATTGGAAGAAGGGAAGCATTCTGTAGTCCTGTGATTAGGTCTCAGCGTTTTAGTGCATCTGTGCCTCTAGATTGAACTTCATGAGTGTTTCTCAGTTTTTTTCTGCCCCCTTAGTGGGAGAAGATGTCTCCAGTGGGCTGGAGCTGGGCATTTCTCTTCTTCCACAGAAAAGGCAAGAGCTGACTGGAGGTGGGTATTTCCCTTCTCTCAGTTTGCTAAGGCTCTAATAATACCCTAGCAAGTTAGACCCTAGTTCACTAGTTTCTTCTCAGAGCAGGCCTTGTTAAGAACAGAGTGCTGTGGGATGTTTCAAAATTGTTGCTCTTCGGGGTGTCTGGGTGGCTCAGTCGTTAAGCATCTGCCTTAGGCTCAGGTCATGATCCCAGGGTCCTGGGATGGAGCCCTACATCGGGCTCCCTGCTTGGCGGGAAGCCTGCTTCTCCCTCTCCCCCTACCTGTGTTCCCTCTCTCGCTGTCTCTCTCTCTCTCTCTCTCAAAATAAATAAATAAAGTCTTTAAAAAAAAAATTGTTACTTTTTTCCTTCTTCTGGAAGCACAAACAGATTTTATGTTGATATTTACTGATGGAAACTAGTCAAGCCTCTGAAGATAAATCTCACAAAATTATGGGGCCCCAGGCCCCAACTACGACTGGGTCCCCCTGAAGATTTTAAATCTCAGACTCGTCCACCCCGAGCCTCCAGCAATTTGTCAATTGTAAGTCAGAATTTTTACCCCAGCATTGGTTCCTGCCTATTTGTTTCTCTGTCTCTTTAATCTGTGACTTGGGGACACTGGTTTGCCCTGTGTCCTCACCTCTCTTATGGATCCTACAATAGTCATTGATTTTTCAGTAATTTCAATTTGTTACTTATTAGGATGGAGTGGCAACTTCCAAACTCTTTACCTGGGGAACTGGAAAGTAGAAGTATTCAATGACATTATTTTCTAACACGAGTTTTCCCATTTTTGTTGCTGGTGGTTAGATATAATGTTAAATTTTGTGCAAAGACCTGGTTGAAATCACTTATTAATTCTAATAGTTTATCTGATTTTTTTCAACATATATAATCATTTGCCTATGAATAATATTTTTCACCATTTTTTATATATTATTCCATTGTCTTTGCTTGAACTTGTTTCTGTTAAGAAGTTAGCTATAAGTCTTAATGAAGCTGCTTAAAATAATTATTTTTATACCTCTTGGACTTATGATTTTCTGTTTCTATTTGGTTTTCATTGATTTCACTATTATGTGCCCTGGTGTGGTATTATTTTTACTAACCCTTTGGCTATTTCTAGCACTTACTAAATCTGTGGTTTGAAGTCTTTTAATTTCTGAACAATTTTGGCCCTTATCTTATTAAACATTTCTTTATATTATCTGTCTCCTTTTTCTGAGACTTCACGTAATTAGATGTTCAGTATTTCCACCTTGTACTATATGACCTCTATGATGTTTTCTGTATTTTTTTCTTTTTGCTTAAGTTAGATTGCTTTACTCTTAATGTCTTTTCGTTTTATAGTCATTGGGTTCTCTTCTGATTTAATGTTATCCTATTCACGTTTAATTCTTTAAATATGTTTTTCAGTTCTAGAATTTTAGTTGATGTTCTAAAATTCTAAGGTAACTGCTGAAATTCTCTATATTACTCATTGTTAAATATTATAATTTCAATCATTTAAAATATCTGTCCATGGGGGGCCTGGGTGGCTCAGTTGGGTTAAGTGACCAACTCTTGATTTTGGCTCAGGTCATGATCTCAGGGTCCTGGGATCAAGCCCCACATTGGGCTCCATGCTCAGCACAGAGTCTGCTTGTCTCTCTCACTCTGCTCCTCCTCTTGCATACACTCACCCTCTCTCTCTCTTTCTCAAATAACTAAATAAAATCTTTAAAAATAAAATATATAGATGCCCACAAGCAGATTTTTAAAAATTTGTTTCTATTTCTCTCTCTCTCTTTGTGTTATGTGATTTTGTTTTCTAGTATGTCTAATAATTTTTTTTTGAATGCTGGACAATTTTTATGAATTATCTCTAATTTTCATTAGAGATATTATGGACTCTGGATAATGTTTTTTTCCCCACAGAGGGAATTTATTTTTCCTTCTGTCAAGCAATATGGTGGCTATAGTTCACAGAAATCAGGGGGTGAACTATTTATAACTGGCTTAAGACTTACTGAGAGCTGTTCTTCGTGGCTTACTTTTAATCCTAGTCTATAGGCCTCTGTGGACCCTACTACAAGTCTCTCCTTCCAAGAAACATAAGAGGACTGAAAACTCTTACCAGTCTCACAAGCAAGTCAGCTTATTAGTCCCCTCTCCCACTTACAACTTTATAATTAGTATATACCTCAAGAAAAATATCTGGTGAGTGTTACTTTTACTTTTTTGTACCTCTCTCTTAGTTCTTGGCCCCTCAAGCCTTCCCTATTTTTTTTTAAATTTTAATTTAATTTAATTTTTTTTTTTTTTTGAGAGAGAGAGAGAGTGAGTGCATGGGTAGAGGGAGGGGCAGAGGGAAAGGGAGAGAGAGAATCTTAACCAGGCTCCATGTCCAGAATGGAGCTTGTTCATGGGGCTCAATCTCATGACCCTGAGATCATGACCTGAACCAAAATCAAGAGTCAGATGCTTAACTGACTGAGCCACGCAGGAGCCCCCAAGCCTTTCCTCTATTACTTTTATCTTCCCAAGAAGATAAGTGGTGTGCAACAAGATAATTCAATATAAGTGGAACAGAATCCAGTATAATTCAATATGAGTGGGACTAGGCCTCAGAATCCATGATACTACTAGATGATGTTTTGATTTGGAAACTATTGGTGATTCTTACCCTAAACATGCAGGAGGTTTCAACAAGCCTCAAGACAAAAGGGGACGCAAAAACACTTATGAAAGAAAAATTCAGGATATAGAGAAGCTATTCATTATGTATCAGCTATTTAATGTAGCAAAAATGAGTGGAAGGACTGTGGGTAGAAGAAAATCTACTAGCTCTGTGGGTTTAACTCATTCCATACTTATCAAGGATTGTTCATTTTAAAACTACCTATTTCAACAAGATAAAATAATAGATTTCACTAAAAATTTATCTTTTTTTTTTTTTTTTTTTTAAGATTTTATTTATTTATTTGACAGAGAGAGACACAGCGAGAGAGGGAACACAAGCAGGGGGAGTGGGAGAGGGAGAAGCAGGCTTCCCGCCGAACAGGGAGCCCGATACGGGGCTCGATCCCAGGATCCTGGGATCATGACCTGAGCCGAAGGCAGACGCTTAACGACTGAGACACCCAGGCGCCCCTCACTAAAAATTTATCTTAAAATGTATTTGATAAGTATAAAAGCATAAGTGTATTTTATTAAGGACAATTAGAGCAATATATAATCTGCTTCTTGTGTAAATAAGATTATAATCAACATATAAATTTAAAAGGCAGCAAAGTTTTCAGTAAGTTAATTTCCTTGTTCCATGTTTCTTTCTTGTCCCTTCCTAGACATGTATATTTATATTTATATAAAATTGTATATTTATAGTTATATATATTTAATATATCTAAATCATAGGAGAAGTAGAATATTTTATTATTTCATTTTATATGATGAACATTTTCTCATATTAATACATAATCTTTATATGGTAAGTTGTTATATGTATGTGATATATTGTCCTTATTCTGCCATTTGCTCAATCATTCTGCTATGTATTTACACTTACAATATTTTATTTTTAATAATATGCTATTGTAAATAACATTTTTAAAAACTTTTAAACTCTGGGAGCCTGGGTGGCTCAGTCATTAAGCATCTGCCTTCGGCTCAGGTCATGATCCCAGGGTCCTGAGATCAAGCCCCACATCAAGCTCCCTGCTCAGCGGGAAGCCTGCTTCTCCCTCTCCCACTCCCTCTGTCTGTGTTCCCTCTCTTGCTGTGTCTCTCTTTCAAATAAATAAATAAAATCTTAAGAAAATAAAATAAAATAAAGGGCATGTATCTTTAAAAAAAACTTTTAAGCTCATATATTTTTTTTTTATTCTTTTGCTGGATGATTACCATTGTATAAGCTTCCATAAGAGGGATACTCTTATGGTTGGCAGGCATGTCCATTTATATTTGGATATTTTAATATAATGTTTAAATTGCTGCCATCAGTAAAATTTGAATGTTAATTTCACTATGATCAGGTAGCACTAAGCATTATGGTTAATTATATTAATTTAATGCAATATAATACTTGTAATGGTTTAATGGAATTTCTTAGGTAATTATTGATTTTTAAAACTTATATTAGAAACCTAGAAAACTATCAGATCTTCAGCAAGTTCCACTTAGATAAGCCACCAGATCAGGTACCAATAGAATCCTCCATATGACTACCTGGGATTAGACTGGTCAGTATAGATAGCACCTCCTAACTTGATAATAATCATGTTAGTACTCTTCTGCCTTTAATGTACTGTATTCAATAAGCACTGAAAAAAAAAGTTCCTACTTTTATATACTGTAATTCTTGATCACATTGAATATAAATTTCTTTATGCAATATTTAGGAAGAACAATAGGAATAAGGAAGCTCAGAAAATGTAAGAGATATCTATTAGTTATCAAATTAGAAATTTTAAAGCAGGTATGGACTGATGAGGAAAACTGCTAAAATAGTTTTGATGATACCCTTATAATTGCATTCATTATATATAGATCCCTGTATGTAAAATTAAGGTGTTAATATTTTGAGTAACTTTTTTAATTTTTATTTCCCTTAAATATCTGATTTTTAACAGCCTCATCAGTCTTTACTTTTGTAAAAATTTAAACTTATTTGATATATATTTACAAATTTCTAAGACCTTAAAATTAAAAAGAAAATTGTGTAAAGTGAGAAGTCTTCCTTCTACCCTTGACTCCCTGTGCTAATTCCCAGCATCCCTTACACTATTATTTATTTCTTATATATCATTCCCAGAGATTTTTATGACAAGCAATTTTATGTATTGGTTTTACTGAAATATAGAAGTTTCACTTAATACAAAGTATCTATTTTTCTCTCTAATGTGGAAGGCATTTATTAAATAGATTAATTAAAATTATTTTCAAAAGTTTTATGTTGAAGACAACTCAAGAAAGTGTAAATCAAAGGATTTTAATTTCTGATCCTACCTATAAATTAAGATGTAATTGTCATATATAATTATTAAAATTCAACTCAGTGCTTTATCTTGCCTAGCAAAAAGTCTGGACATAAGAAAACTCCAATGCTATTTAATCCAGAATCAGTAATAATCTCAGACTTCTAAATTATTTTTATCTTTGTTATATCAGTATATCACTTTCTACCGAAACAAATGGTTTTCATGTTTGCAAGAAGCTAAACTAGTTCCAGACTTCATATCCACAGACAATAATGACTAGGCAAGGCCAAGGCCACTCACTCACATGCTTCCCCTTTTAAAAATGAGAAACCTTTTAATGAAGGATTTTCCTTCCTAGCACATTTACCATTACATCTCATTGAGCAGAATAGCTCACATCCTCACCAATAAACCACTAAGAGTAAGGGGATTACTTTCAGAGGTTTAAACAAGCACACTTTTACCACATAAATATGTTGTAAGAAAGAAACACTAGAATCCATTCCAGTCTCATTTAGTGAGAAGGAAGTATAGAATAATAATAAACAGTGTTTTCTATACTTACTGTGATCACTCATTTGAACAAAAGGAAGGAAGGAAGGAAAAAAGAAAGAAACAAACAAAAACAAGAAAAAACACAAAAAAAGATTTGACTAATAATGGAGAAAAACCACTGAGGAAATGTTTAAATAAAAGAGCGTGGGAAAATGGTATTGAGAAAGAAGTAAATATGTAGTGAACAGATATGTCTTCATTAACCACTCAGTAGATGTTAAGTATTAGTCAGCTCAGGCTGCTATAACAAAATATCATGAACTGGGTGGCTTAAACAACAGAAAATTATATCCTTACAATTCTAAATGTTGGAAGTCCAAGATCAAGGCGCTGGCCAACTTCGTTTCTAGTGAAGACTCTTTTCTTGGCCTGCAGATGGCTGCCTTCTCCCTGAGTCCTCACCAGCCTATATCTGTGTTCCTGCAAGGAGAGAGAGGGTGAGCTCTCTGGTGTCTCTTCTTAGAAAAACACTAATTTTATTGGATCAGTGCACCACCCTTAATCTCATTTAACTTTAATTACCTTCTTAAAGTCCCTATCTCTGAATACAGTAACACTGGGGTTTAGGACTTCAACATAAGAATTTGGGGAGGTCACAATTTAGTCCATAACAATGTACCACTGTTAATAGAAATATATATTTCAACATATATGGTTGACATATAGATGATGCTATAAAATGGAGAAAAGCAATGATTGCAAAATATCTTTCCAAAACTTACAGTGGAAAAAATCTGCACTCTTGAATTAAAGTTAAAAAGTGACTTTAAAAACCTCTTGCTAGCAAATATTACCATAACATCTTCGGTAATGATGATTTGGTGCTTCCAACAACAGTAAATGATTTAGATAGTGTTAGTAATACTTCCAATTTACCCTTTGACTGGTTTTATCACCCAAACATAAACAGGGCATGCTGCCCCAGAGCAGAGTTACTTGCTTTTGATTCTGTAGACTTCTAATACTGTAATTCTTAGACACAAGGTCAGGAAAAGGAGAGGCCCTGTGAGGATTTCTAAATCATTGCTTTTTTCTCCAGGAACACAGCTTTAATTTCTGATCAATTCAGTTCAGAAACAATGAGCCTTTGAGACCTAACTCATGAGTTCAACTAATATTGAATGTTTGGTTGTGTTCTTCTTTAAACTATGTTAGAACAGAAACCATTTTGTCAAAGGCCAAGACGATAGCATATGGGGAGACAAACCCCAAGATAATATTACTTTCCTGTTGCTACAGGAATAGTTTCGAAATTTAGAGCATCAGAAAGGGCAGTTGGTAGATAGTACTATTTGCTTTGTGGTTATTTACAATATAGTCCCTAAAGGAGTTGTGAAATGTCACCTAGGAATTAGATCCCATGAACATAATGAGGAAAACATGAGTATTGAAATAAGGCATAAGTCAAAATAAACTATTAAAACTATTTAAACAGTTGATGAAAACTCATTCTATTGAAAACAATACTTCTATAACCCTGGCAGAGCTGGAGGCTGGTTAGCAGGTCTCTGTGAAGAGGAGCTCATAATATGAAAGCTTTTCCATGGCAGGGGGCAGGCTTTAGTTTTAAGAACACAGCCAATTCAAAAGGCTCTAATTTTCACCTTTGGAAATGACAAAGCATTGTATATCTGAAACTGGAAAGCTCTGAGATACTTGTTTTTTAATATATTTTTTTATTAATTTTTCCCCTATCAGCCTTAACCCTCTCACATCAGATGAATATCTCAATATGAAAAAGAAAAAAAAGATATATATATGCGGCACAGATTACAATATAGTACATGATTTATTTGAAAATCAGCCTTCAGAACAGGAGGTGAATGGAGATAGCATATAATACAAGCATATAAGATAGCAGCCTAAGAAGTGTCATTTAGCATTCTGGAAAATCTTTGTTAAGTAATGCCATGGTTTACATAAATATAACTAAAACATTAATAAAAGTTAGGGAAATAGAATAGTATTTGAAAATTCATGAGCTATATTTAGATCACTTCTTTATAAACTACAATGGTGAAATTAGCTCACATCTTGTAAAAGAAATTTCCCCTCATATGTAATTTTTTTTTTTTACATAAGTAGGCTTTTCTGCAAAGGATTAACATGCTATTAGTATGTGGTGTGCATATTGTAGAGATTTCTTTAATTTTCATAGTTTGGTATGATTAGTATAAAAATAGATCCACTTTTAAAATCCCAAGCAAACTAACATAAAGGAATTTTATCAATATATAGCACATAAATGTATTTTTTAGTTATAGATTTAGTTACTCTATCTTGTATGGTTTTTATCTAATATCCTTTCTCTTTCAGTAGCTCATCCAAGAAACCACATTTCATGTAATTGTTACATCTCCTTAGGCTCCTATTGGCTGTTAACGGTTTCTCAGACCTGTCTTGTTTCTAATGACCTTGACAGTTTTGAGAATTACAGGTTCAATATTTTTTAGAATGATCTTCTAGAATTTGCCTGACATCTTTCTCATGATTAGATTGTAGTGAAGGGTTTTTGGTAGGAATGCTACCACCAGTGAAGGGTCATTTTCATCACATCGTATTAAGGATACATAGTATTAACATGATTTATTACTGTTGATATTGCCCTGGTCATGAGGCTGAGATAGTGTTAGGTTTCTCTACTACAAAGTTACTGTTTTTCCCCTTTTTAATAGTGTACACATATCTATGAATATTTCTCTTTTTATTTCTTTTTTATTTAATTTTAATTCCAGTATAGTTAACATATAGTGTTGTATTAGTTTCAGGTGTACACTATAGTGATTCAGCTATTCCAGTGCTCACCATGATAAGTGCACTCCTTTATCCCCATCCCCTATATCACCCATCCCCCCATCATGAATATTTCTATATGTAAACATCTGTATCTACATTAAGCTAACCATGAGTTTATACTCTTGTCTCTAACTCTAATCATTATCACATGAATTATTTTAGCCTTTTTGTTTTAACTGTATATCCCCATTCCAACTGTGAGAAACCTGATTTCTATCAATCATCATCCATTCATTGAATTGTTCAATTGCTGTATACTTATAGTATTAGAATATTTTCCCATATTCCTTTGGGGCTCAACTTTATCAACTAAAGTACAGATTGGTTTGTTTTACTTAGTAATGTGCATTTAAGGTTTATCTGTGTCTTTTAGTGGCATGATTGCTCACTTCTTCCTTCCTTCCTCCCTTCTTTCCTTCCTTCCTTTCTTTTTTTCCTTCTCTCCTTCTTTCTTTCTTTCTGAATGATATTCTATCCTAATGCACAGTTTATCTGTTCATTTATAGAAGGACATCTTGGTGATTCTTGTTTAGGGAAATTATGATCAAAACTACTATAAATGTGTGTCTTCATGTTTTTTTGTGAACATAAGTGTTCAAAGCAATTGGGTACATACCTAGGAGTGCTTTTGTTGAGTCCCGTGGTGAGATTGTGTTTAACTTTTTAAGAAAGTGCTAAACCTTCTTCCAAAGTGGTTGTACCATTTTGTTTTCCAGCCAATAATTTCTTGCAAACTCATAAGTGATTTGTGTGAGCAAATTTAAAATCCAAGAGATTAATAGATAGCCATAAAATAAGATACACAGGGTCCAGATCATAAAGTCCAAGTGTCCATTCAAACTATGGAAGGGAGGAATCATCACTAAAAATTTTTATTAGTTGGGGGATATAATTACTTATATATTAAAATTATAATTTTTGCAGCAGTGTTAGGAATGGAAATGTGAGATAAAAGTTGGAATAAGGAAAAGCATTACACTGTTGGACAAAGAAATCGGAGTTACAGATGACAATAGAAACAGTGATGGAAGATGGGAAACAATGGAGCTGGAAAGGTAGACTCATTCTAAATTGTTATGGAGATGCAATTGATAATGGCTGGCTGGATGTGGGAGGTTAGTGAGGAGAATTTGGCTAGGAGTCTCAGGTGTCTCCCTTGGTTTAGTGGCACCATTAACCAGGATGTTGAACAGAAGAGAAGTTTGGCCTAAGAATACAGTGAGATTACATTTATAAATACTGAATTTAAGCAGCCTGTGGGATATCCAGGTATAGGTATAAGATATTTCATATAAAGATTTAGAAATCAAAAGACAAATCTTGACTGGAGAGACAGATTGGAGAAGCGTTTCTCTGTAAGGTGTTGGTTAGAGTCATGGATGCTAAAGATGAGATGAGAGAAGACAGACACAGTAGCTCTGGCTTTATAATCAAAATATAAGAGATGAAAACAAACCCCCGTAGGTTAAGAAACTGTGACAGACACAATTGAAAATGGTCCATGCTTGAAGAAAAAAAAATTAGAGAAAACCACTGTAGCACTTGTGAAAAAAAAACAAACAAACAGATTTTTGAATTCAATCACAGATTTACTGAGTCACAATCTCTGGGGCTTTGAAAAACTGCATTTAAAAAATTCAGTAAATATAGTCTAAACTATGAAAGACTATTGAGAGTAAATACCATTTTGTAATGAATTAAGGGCATATGGAAGATGAGAAAATGGAGGCATTGAGTAGAATTTATGTACTCATAAAATTTGGCAGCAAAAGTTAGGAGAGAAACTGCAAGTGTAGGGTGGTATCAAACATGAAGAGATAAAGAAAACAAAGGAAAGGGAGAGGATTCCTGATGGGAAAAAATTCAACTTGAATATGTACATATCTATATTATATATCTGTGTATATGTATATTTTATATATGCGTGTGTATATACAGAGGCTAGTGGTTAAGAATGTGGGCGAAGGCGTCTTAGCTCTGAAAACCACCAACTGTGACATTTTGAGCAGTTACTTGACCCATGTTTCAGGGTCTTCATCTGTATCAGAAAGAATAATACCTACTCCCTGAAGGAGTTTGGGACAACTACATAAAGTGAAGTAGAAAAGACTTGGTGTAATACTTGCTACATTAATGAACATTAATTAGGTATTTTGCTAGCGATATGCCTTCAGTTCCTAAAAAGGTCCTGGTCTAGGATAGGGCAAAAAATCCAAAAGTCAAATATATACTAACTAGAAAGAAAATACACTTAAAAATAAAAAAATCTATACCTTTATCCCTTTTTTCAATAGAAACCTCTTCTTTAGTAATACTGTAAAGCCCTCAAGAAGAGCAAATCCAACATTTCTCAGCTAGCATTCCCAGAAGAAAATCCCCAGCAGCGGTATACCTACAGCTCCACAACTTGAGAGGATGAGTTTTTCTTATAGTTGGGGGAAAACATGCTCTTTCTGTGCTCTCTAAATATACTTTGCTTGGTAGAAATGTTCTACTTTTCAGCAATGAAAATTTCAAACATTGGTTGATTTCCAGAAATGTAAATGTTTAAATACCTGGATTTTGTATTGTTCTATTTGTTAGTCTAATGTGTAAATAAGCCCCTGAGGAAAAAGTCACTGTGAAAGTTCTCAGTTATAATTAAGGCAAAACATGTGAGAGTAGTTACTTCCGTGAGCTCACCCAGGTAGACAGATATTTAACTTCTGAGTGAATCACATGAAGATCATGCTTGGGGATTAGTAAATTGCTTCTAATAAAGTTTCAAAGCTTTTTTTTTTTTTTTTTCCTTTGCTGCTCTATCCTTGGTTAATGCCTTCCTAGCAGGGATATATATGCATAGTTTATAAATGCACAGGATGTACATAACACACAGGAATGAAAACAAATATCTGATCCTTGCCAATGCTCATTCCAGATAAGCACATACTCTAATTTATACTTGGGTTCGATCTTTAATTAGGTGAGTAGTCATGTTTACCCTCTTATGAATAATATTTAATGATTTCCTATGTAAAAAAATATATTCGTTCTTATCAAATGCCTTAGCTGCATGGCATTCACTTAATAATAAACTCTTGGATGGTTTTAAAATAATATTTTACCGTATTGGCGTGATTGCACGTCCTTTATAATATAACAGCTTTATGCTATAAAATATTATGTAATTATAAAACAATTAATTGTAACTTAAATTTAGCAATAGCCATAACAAACCAAAACCTTTTACTACAGTAAACTATTAGGATTACATGTTGAGCATGTGAATGATTCAACAATACTTTGCGATCCCTATCATTTAGGAAAATGCATGTTTTGATGAAAGCATTGTTTCAACAAACTTTTCTAAATTAAAATGTCACTTTACAGTTTACATTACAGCCACTTCCCTGAAAAATTTCTATTTTAAAGGACAAATGAGAGATTTATTAGGTCCATAGTATTTGAATGGATGGTACTTATTTTTTCTTACAGTTACAATGTCTTATAGACATTGGAGTTCTAGATTTGATATTATAATTTTAAATAATAAACAGAAATTCTGTTATTCCTCAGACCCAGGTGGGCTCGCATCATATATTTATTGACTAAGAGTTTTAGGAGTTGAGACAGTTTTAATAATGTAGAAATGGAGACAGGAAGCTGAGCTAACTTAGGGCTCTTTTGCATATGTAGCAAAGGATAGATAACATTTTGACCACCTTTAAGTGTACAGTTTAGTGATATTACATACGTTGACATTGTCATGCTAGGTTTGGGTTTTGATGGCTAAATATCAAGTCTTAAAATGCATTTGTTCAAAATTACTTAGTGCTTCTCAGAGTGTGTGTGCTATTCAGAAAGGATGATCTAATTAGTTATGTTTTAGAGATACTTTAATGTTTAAAATAGAGGTGCTGCTTGTTAAACAGGAACACTTGCTTGCATTGCTTAAAATAGGGTAAAACTAGGGATCCTGGACTCAATGCTATATATACCAGATGCCTGGAGCCGAGGCCCCAAGACGGTGGGCCTCAGGCCCTCTCGCCAAGACGGTTCTTGGCTCTGCTCAAGGAAGAATTCAAGAACAAGCCATTTAGAGAAAGGGACAAAGATTAATTAAGTATAGAAGTTAGAAAGGAGCGACTTCAGGGGCGCCTGGGTGGCTCAGAT
Source organism: Phoca vitulina (assembly GCF_004348235.1). NCBI lineage: Eukaryota > Metazoa > Chordata > Mammalia > Carnivora > Phocidae > Phoca > Phoca vitulina. Next base: position 31,723,198 of record NW_022589709.1, on the reverse strand, counting down.
GGTTAAGCATCTGCCTTCGGCTCAGGTCATGATCCCAGGGTCCTGGGATCAAGCCCCGCATCGGGCTCCCTGCTCAGCGGGAAGCCTGCTCCTCCCTCTGCCTCTGCCTCTCTCTCTCTCTCTCTCTGACTCTCATGAATAAATAAATAAAACATTTAAAAAAAAAAAAAAGAAAGGAGCGACTTCATACACAAAGTAGCAGTCTCTCTAGCCAGTTGAAAAAGAGGACTCCCTTTTGCCTGTAACAAAATGTTTTATGTTTTCTTCAATTAGCTAACTGTATAGAGGGGCTTACTCTTTAACTCTGGGTTTATCATTCACTTTGGGCAGTTAGTGTTTTCATTGTCTTAAGGTTGTGGAATTACCCCCAGGGAGCAATTTTAAGAATGTCCAGCCCGAGGGAGTGGGGTCTTGAGGTCTTCCTTTTATGACCTGCTGACATTTAGGTTAAGGGTCAGCCTAAAACCAAAATGGATTTACTTTGGTCAGCGTGACTCTTGAGTCTCCCTTCCCTCCTGCCTCATACTCATTAGTAGGAATGATAATATTTTGGTTGTCTACCTGTTAATACTTTTATTTCTGAATTGTTTCTAAACTTGGGAAAAGCAGTATTTCTTACTCCTTATTCAGAATGATGCACACTTAATAAAACATTTAAAATAGATAATAAGAGAAAATTGCTATATTATTACATTGAAAGGATGCATGGTAACATCAGCATTACTGCTTACATGAAAACTTGCTTTTCCCTGTTGAGTTGCTTCTGGAAAAATTGACATCCTTCAAATGGGTTCAAGGCTAAGAATGAAAAGACAGAAGTAATTAGTTTTTTAATTAGTGAATATTTCTATCCAAGATATTTAAGAATATGTCCTATTAATTTGGAAATCTAATCTATGTGCCCACTAAGGATTGACATAAGAGGTTATTGATGATTCTTGAAAAGGTAAACATTCAAATAAGTGCCATATATTAATCAGTTTTGAATACTATATCTACAATTATCACTTTCTAAAAAAATGGCTTATATATCAGACATATTTTGTAGGTATAATTCACTTCTCCTGGCAGAATAGAAATCTCATCATATCATGAATTTAATTGTTCTTTTTCTCTCTTCTATATTCGTGGAAACTCATCAAATTAATAATTTAAGTTTTATTCTTCCAAATGTGTACTCACTGCCAAGGAAATCAGGTCAAATAGATTATATATATTTGTATGTGTAAGTGACATGCTAGGAATTTGTGTTACTGTTTCATTCACTGCAGAAGTCCTGGAATTCTCTTATATGACTGCTCATTGCAGGCTGAATAAAATGCCCATCTCCTTACTAGTCCCTTTGAGATTTGGGGACATACATTTTCAGTCTACTAAGGACATTTCTTATTTCCCACAGTGTGAGTTATCTTCAGGAAGATGATTGTATCTTTAGGTAAAACATATTAAAACTGGCAGCCATTTAAACTTATTAGCTCAGAATGGATTTCTACTTATTACTGCTGAATACTGCTTCCTGAACACATGTCTACATAGTATTTCCTTAGAGAAATCTTGCTGAAAGATTGTCTGAATCTGATCCATATTTAGCCTGACATTGCCATTATTCCAATTAGGGAAGTGTCAGCCATTACAGTTCATTTACTGCGTGACGGCCAGGTTGATATTTATAGATAATTTTTCTTAGTGTCTTTCTTGGTTCATCATTTAGTTTTTAGTTTTAGTTTTTGTTTTTTAACAGAGGTTAAGTCTCAAACGCAAAAAAAATTATATACTTCCTAAGGCTAATAGGAAGCAGTATGGTCTGAAAGACTCACAACAGAGGGAGTTATTATTATTACTAGTTAGTTGGCCTAGCCCATAATGAAATGGTAAGTAGCTGAAATTTGTCTCCAGGCCATCTCTTTTCTTCCAGCAACTTTCTGTTTATATACATACATTCCCTGCCTCTTCACATCCTCATTGCCAGAGATGCCGGGGTCCACAGCGTACCACATTCATCATTTACCTTCCCTGGGAGGGACTTATTTTGTATTTTCTGTTTCTTTGCTCATAAAAAGAATAATAATTATATAGTTATACTGTGCTCTGCCTACTCAGCTAATGTGAATATTTAATGTGGACATGTTAATTTGAAGTAATAAATTATATCACAACGAGGTGATCTTATCCTGTTTCCTCCTCTGGCAGAGGGGATTTTGATCCATACCTTACCAGAGATTAAGTGCAGTATATTGTCCTTCATGTCACAACTCATTCTCTTTCTATTTTTAGTCTTGGTGATTTAGTTCAGATCTATAACTCCCGCTTGATTGTAGTAGCCTTATAACTTGTCTTGTTTGTGGTATCTACATTCTCCAACCTTTCAACCGTGTAGACATTCTAAATGCTGCCTGCAACTTGTCATTCTATCTTTGCAGCATTTGGTGGTGATTTTTAAGGCAATATGGCTGACCACATACCCAACAAAATTACTTCCAGTACAGTTACTAAAAACACTAGATAAAGTATTTTTTAAATCAACTTCGTTGAGTTGTAACTTATATCCATGAAACCCTACTGCAATCAAGAGATAGGGCATTTTCATACCCTGAAAAGTTCTCTTGTGTCATTTATAGCCAATCACGCACCAACACCTTGGCTCTAGGCAACGCCTAATGGATAAAATATTTTTAAAAATTATTTTTAATGCATTGTTGAACTGGGAACCTCAGGTTCATTGGAACATTGTAAAATGAACATATCCCAGGTCACAAAGCAAGCCTCAACAGATATCAGCAATAAAAATGATACAGATAATATCCTCTGTATACAAAGGTATTTAAGTTGGAATACATGAAAATATATTTCTAAGTTATCCAGAAATCAAAAGGAATTATAATGAAAAATGTAAAAACAGAATTAAATTATTTTTAAAAACTCATATTTAAATGGATGGGATATACCTAAATAATTTTAGAAAGGAAAACTGTAGTTCTAAATGTTCATGTTTAAAAGAAAGAGTTTCTGATTTAAGAAATTAGAAAAAGATGAGTATATTACATTGGGTATATTCTGCCCCAGGAAGGAGACAGGTGACCTTGAACCTGTTAGGACCTACATTCCTGAAGGGAGACTTAGGCAGTGTATAATGGCATCCACCCCATCCTCACAGCTATCCTAGATTCCTTTGTAAATTTTCTTGTCTGTCTTGTCTAAGCTTGGGAAAATCCTCTCAGTAGCTCTTAATTCCGAAAGAGACCATGATTTAAAATCAACCACGAGGGATTTCTTCCTTTAGAGAAGCTAACTGTAAAGGCCAGCTGATCTTTGAAGAGTTTCCATTTGACACGAGTCAAGGGAAGAGATTCAGAAGGAAGAGTAGTACTAGTAGGAAGTAATAATAGTGTGTATGTTATGGGAAGGGGAATATATGACAAATATAGGTTCAAGTTGTAGGTAGAGTGATCCAAATGCAACACAGTTTTAAGTTTTCCATATCATTTATTTGTCTTAAGGAATCCTTAAGGAAGCAATTTTGGAACCTGAGTTCTTTTTTTGCAATCTTCCTTGTACCAAGTCTGGTTCTATAGCCCATGGGGAGGTTCTGAAGAAACTTAAGTATTCCTTAAATCCCTTTCCCCTTAAACTGACTAGAGTAGATTCTTTTGTCTCTAATATTCATAAATTGATACAGTATAATTCCTGCAATAGGGAGAAAGAAATGTCAAACTAAAATGCTATACAAAATATCGATTTGGGCTTATGGTCAGTATCCTGAACAAACATATACTTTTACTGAGATGCAATCCACATACCACACACCCATTTAAAATGTGTACTTAAATGTTTTTTTTTTTTTAGTATACTTACAGAATTGTGTAACACCAAATATCATGAAAATATAATTTTAGAACATTTGTTACTCCAAAAAGAAGCCTGTACACATTAGCAGACATTTTCCATTCCTTCCCAGCCATAGGCGACCACTAATTTACTTTCTCTCTCTGTATCTTTGTCTAGTATAGGTATTTCATATTAATGGAATGATATAATATGTGGCCTTTTTGTGACTGGCTTCTTTTACTTAGCATGATGGGTTAATGGTTGATACATGTTGTAGCAGGTATCAGTACTTATTTCCTTTTTACTCCCGAATAATATTCCATTCTACAAATATACTACATTTTAGTTATCCATTCTTTATTTAAAAACATTTGGGTCGAGATGCCTGGGTGGCTCTGTTGGTTAAGTGTCTGCCTTAGGCTCAGGTCATGATTTCAGGATTCTGGGATCGAACCCCACGTCGGGCTCCTTGCTCAGCAGGGAGCCTGCTTCTCCCTCTCCCTCTGCCTGCTACTCCCCCTGCTTGTACTCTCTCTCTTTCTCTCTCTCTGTGTCAAATAAATAAATCTTAAAAAAAAAACAAAAACACATTTGGGTTGATCCCACATTTTGGCTATTGTGAATAATGCTGCCATGAACGTTTGTATAGACATGTTTGAGTAGATGTATGGTTTCATTTCTCTTGGTATATATGTAAGATCCCATAGTAATTCTATGTTTAACATTTTCAGGAAATACCAAACTGTTTCCAAAATGGCTGTGATGTTTTATTTTACATAACTACCAGCACGTTATGATAGTTCATATGTCTTCACATCCTTAACTATCATCTTTTTTATTAGTCATGTCAATAGGTATAATGTGGTATCCCATTCTAGTTTAAAACTGGATTTTTCTGATGACTAATAATGCTTAGCATATTCTAATGTGCTTATTTGTCATTTGTAGATCTTCTCTGGTATAATGCATATTCAAAGCCTATGCTCATTTTTAATTAGCTTGTTTTTATTTATTGCTGTTCCCAATTCCCAGTTCTGTAAGAAAACTTTAAGTAAACTTTTTTTTATATATTGAAATTTCCCCAAAGTGATAATTTTCTTGTAAATTATATTTGCTATATTTTGCTATTTAGAAATAAAAGAGTAAGAATTAATGTTATAATAAGAGTCCTATAAGAGGCCAGAGTCTGGTCAAGAGGAGACATGTACATAGATAGATAGAAACCCATGAAAATATCTTTGATCAAATATGTTGCTTAAGTATCATATATATCAGGATCCCAACCTAATAGAGTTGGTCCTTTTCAGTTGGAGAACAGACACATTAGCAGCCACTTCTAATAGAAGGTGTTTAAGTGGATCTTTGGGGCACCCAGACTCCCATAGACAAAACAAGATTTGAGGAAAATTTTCCAACTATTTGAGAGATGAGTGGAAGATTGATCTATATGGACCCTAGGCTATTGCAACCTGTCGCTTGTTATTCCTCATAGCTGACTTGAAAGACAAACTTAGCTGACCTACATTTGTTCTTTGCCCTGTGAACTTCCTCTTACAGACTAACAACTGAAAGAGATGAAGGCAGTTAGAGAGACACATAGTGTCATTAGTAAGAGACAGACTTTTTGCAAAGAATATTAATTTTCAAAATTGATCAGTTTATCAAAAGATTTTTAAAACATGAGGGGCACCTGAGTGGCTCAGCCAGTTAATTGTCTGCCTTTGACTCAGGTCATGATCTCGGGGTCCTGGGATCAAGCCCCATGTGGGGCTCCCTGCTCAGCCAGTAGCCTGCTTCGCCTTCTCCCTCTGCCCCGCCTCCAGCCTGTGCATGCTCTCTCTCTCTCTCTCAAATAAATAAATAAAATCTTAAAAACAAACAAACAAACAAACATGAATATACATTCCTGGGATACACAATAAACTCAGGGTTTGGGATTTCCATTAATAGTTGTTTGTACTCAACATAGAACATAGCTCAGCATTGTAGTAGCAGAGCTCTAGAGATCTCAAAGGCATACTCTGTTTTGGAAAAGATCATTTTAAACCATGGCGTCAAGGTGGATTCTGGTGGATCTTGGTAGGGTCTCCAGAATTGTTGAAGACGACTACCCTACTACAGAATTAACAGGAAAATCTGTTGATCAAGCAAAATTAAATTTATTAAACTTAATGCAGCAGAGCAAACTTGGCAGAGTGAAGATAGGGAAGGTTATTTAAAGGGTTTCAGGACCTGGGTTTGGTGCATTTAGGTGGATTGTTCAAGGTAAAGAACTGACTGGAATTAAGTAGATTTGATGATAGAATAGTTTTGGTTTGGTGGGCACAGCAAGGCAATGATCTTAAAATAAGTCTTGATGATTGTCCTTTTAGATTTGACAGGTAGACTGTTGTGGTTGGGTTACTTATTTTCTGAGAGGAAATACTTCCTAGGGCCAACTGTTAGGGTCTTTTTGTTTGGTCTCAGAGATGTTTAACTAAGAACCTGAAAATATGCCTGTCTTCATCTTTTACATAGAGGCAGGTAATTATATTGGCTTCATTTCTCACTATATCCTTTTTTAGAGAAGGAATGTAGAGGAAATAACATGAAGAAACAATATCGGTTCCATATGGAACATTTAGAATTTGATTATATTTGTTTTCAAAGTTTCTATGTGTAATAAATATACTTTAGCTTTGCTAAGGCAAGGCTCAAACTTTTAAATTTTTCTACTAAAGTTGTGTATTTCTTATGGAAGTTATTCAGATAAAAATCTAAGGTGATATCTCTTCACAGCTTTCTTTGAAATATGCTTCTTTATTTTAAAATTGTTCTAAGTATTTGAGTTTATTCTTTAGTTCTAATAATTTAATTGAACCATGTGATTTTTTTATCCCCATCAGTTTATTATCATCTTTCCTATTTCTCTTGTTAATGGTATGCAAACAAAATGTACAGAGAGCCAGTTTGGATCAAATGAGTAATTAACAGGATTTGCATTATAATGCCTAAATAAATATTGTTCAATTCAGAACCAAAGGATGGGTTATGATAACTATCTTTTTTTTTTTCTGCAATTCTGTCACCCCATTTCCAGAGTTACTTATTGCCTATAATTTTCTTTTCTTCCTTTATAACATACACCTATATTGTGCCAATGTCTCAAGCTTTGACATTGCTTGCTGTTTTTGTTCTTGTTGTTTTGTTTTGTTTTTTTCTCCCATCTATAGAAATTTTAGAGTCCTTGCCTTATTTTTTTAATTTTATCCATTTATTTGTCAGAGAAAAAGAGAGAGAGAATGAGCACAAGCAAGGAGAGTGGCAGGCAGAGGGAGAAACAGGCTCCCAACCGAGCAGGGAGCCCAATGTGGGGCTCGATCCCAGAACCCCAGGACCATGACCTGATGAAGGCAGCCACCCAACCAACTGAGCCACCCAGGTGCCCTGTAAAGGGTGATTTTAAAGTAGCTTGTGTCTCTTTAAATCCAGGTAATGGGTATAAATGTTTTCATAACCAGCCTATCTTCATTTGAAACTGTTGGACTTTCTGAATTGATGTTCTAGCTATTCTATATTTTCTACTTGTCTTTTATTGTACATTTTTGAGAATTTCACATTTTTGGTTTCTAATTTTTTTGTGGCATTTTAACTTTTGCAGTTACATTTTTAATTTCCAAGAGTTCTTTCTCACTCTCTCATAACTCTTTTCACAGTATCTCTTCCTCTTATTTTATCATTAAAACAGCTTCTGTAATTTGCCTGAAACTACTAAATAAAGTTTAGTTTTTTTGTTTTCTGCATTATTTCCATTTATTCTAACATCAGATTGTGTATTTTATTATTTTAGATTTTTCTCTTTCCTGCTTCATTTTTCTTGAACTTTGGGTGACTCTCAGTTTTCCTCTCTTTTTGGTAATAATACAGTAGAAATACTCAGAAACTATATATGCGTTAGGCACATCCAGGGATACTTTATCCAGTAATAAGTTCAATTTTAAAGAATATTCAAAGATTAGTTTGTATAATATTCTTCACTATGAGATGTTAAAATATTTAAAGCTTTAATTTAGGAATCCAGATCCCTTGTTAGATTCTACCATAGTTTCTTCCCTCTATACTCTATACCTGGCTGTATTTTGATCTCTTTTATTGTTGTTATTATTATTATTATTATTTATTTTTCTAAGTGTTTACCTGTAATTGGCAAATTCCTGTGTCGTGACCATTTTGGACAAAAAACCAGGAAGATACGTGGGGAAATTTGACTTTTTCAATATATCCTTTTTTAAAAAAAAATTTTTATTGTTATGTTAATCACCATATATTACATCATTAGTTTTTGATGTAGTGTTCCATGATTCATTGTTTGTGCATAACACCCAGTGCTCCATGCAGAACGTGCCCTCTTTAATACCCATCACCAGGCTAACCGACCCCCCTCCCCTCTAGAACCCTCAGTTTGTTTTTCAGAGTCCATCGTCTCTCATGGTTTGTCTCCCCCTCCGATTCCCCCCCTTCATTCTTCCCCTCCTGCTATCTTCTTCTTCTTCTTCTTCTTTTTTTCTTAACATATATTGCGTTATTTGTTTCAGAGGTACAGATCTGTGATTCAACAGTCTTGCACAATTCACAGCGCTCACCATAGCACATACCCTCCCCAATGTCTATCACTCAGCCACCCCATCCCTCCCATGCCCCCTACTCCAGCAACCCTCAGTTTGTTTCCTGAGATTAAGAATTCCTCATATCAGTGAGGTCATATGATATATGTCTTTCTCTGATTGACTTATTTCGCTCAGCATAACACCCTCCAGTTCCATCCACGTCATTGCAAATGGCAAGATCTCATTCCTTTTGATGGCTGCATAATATTCCATTGTATATATATACCACATCTTCTTTATCCATTCATCTGTCGATGGACATCTTGGCTCTTTCCACAGTTTGGCTATTGTGGACATTGCTGCTATAAACATTGGGGTGCACGTAACCCTTCGGATCCCTACATTTGTATCTTTGGGGTAAATACCCAGTAGTGCAATTGCTGGATCGTATGGTAGCTCTATTTTCAACTTTTTGAGGAACCTCCATACTGTTTTCCAGAGTGGCTGCACCAGCTTGCATTCCCACCAACAGTGTAGGAGGGTTCCCCTTTCTTGGCATCCCTGCCAACATCTGTTGTTTCCTGACTTGTTTATTTTAGCCATTCTGACTGGTGTGAGGTGGTATCTCATTGAGGTTTTGATTTGGATTTCTCTGATGCCAAGCAATGTTGAGCACTTTTTCATGTGTCTGTTGGCCATTTGGATGTCTTCTTTGGAAAAATGTCTGTTCATGTCTTCTGCCCATTTCTTGATTAGATTATTTGTTCTTTGGGTGTTGAGTTTGATAAGTTCTTTATAGATTTTGGATACTAGCCCTTTATCTGATATGTCATTTGCAACTGGATCAATATATCCTTTTAATGAATGCAACCTCTCCTACCCCTGCCTTCCATTGAAAGTACATTCATTGATTTCATGTCTGTCAGGGTATTAACTAAGTCAAGTGTTGAAACCCACTGCTCTAGCCCTTTTTTGTGTGGCATACCAATCAACACCATTCCCTCAGTTTTCCACCTTTGAGAACTCTGCTGACATCTCTCGCCTGCTGAGAACAAGACAACAGATTCCTTCCCATTTTCCTTAGGCTTTGGGCTCCCCCACATTTTTCAAATTTCTTTACTATCATTCTGCTGAATTTTTAATAGGACAGGAAATAAACTCAGAAGCTTAGCTTGACCTCCTGAATCTTATGTTTTAATACCAGGGTATTTATCTCCCTATTTAATCATATTCAAAGCCGCTTTTCACCTATGGTTTAAGCAATGGTTAGAATGTATAGTTTTGCTGTTGTTGAGAGGAAGTTGAGATCCATGTCTGCAACCTGCTTAGAGCAGTCTACATAATCTGTATTACTCTGGCATTCCTGGAAAGGAATTTGGTTATGTGGATCAAAATACTTAAAGATTTAATGCCTGGTAATTGTAACAATCCATCCTAAAGAAATATCTAGGGACTTATTTGAAGAACGCTGAACAGGGCTGTTCATAGTATAAAAAAATGAGAAGTTTGAAAGATGCCAACTCAAATGCCAAAAGATTAGGAAATTATTATATAAGTTATACTATCATTCATCCAAAGAAATTTAGGCAAATAAATCAAAATATGCTTAAATGATGACAATATAATATTAAATGAGAAAGCAGAAAAATATATTATGCATTCAATATAATGCACATTTTAACACAATCATATTGAGTTACCATTTTTATCAGTACAGTCAAATATTGGCAATTTTAAATTAAAATATATAAATATTAAGCAATTATAATAAATATAGTTATATATACCATATAATTACATAAGTTAAAAGGAATCATATGAAATATAAATAAAAATAAATATAGGAAAGGAATACTAATAGAGGTTATCTTGAGATGATTGGATTTTAGTTGGTTTTTATTTTTCAAATTATCTATAGAGAATGTTGTAATCAGAATAAAAACTTTTTATCTATGTTTTAGGGTTTACACTGTGAACAAATTTAAAACTTCAAAATGTCTTGATTATTAAACACTTACTGGCATGAATGACCTAAAAGTAGGAAAAAAGTACCATAGGTCTATTCATTACAGTGTTTCTTTAATTTGCATGAACTTTATCATTCAACTTTCAGGGTATTTACACTTATATCAGTGTATACAGAACAAGTGCATTGCTCTAAGACAGGATTTAATAATACAGTTTCACAAATAGCTGGGTCCCTATCCTGTTGAGACAGCTGGGCTTTACTGTTATTTGGTTTATTTTGTGCTGCTGTAGGCATTTTCATTGATTACATAGAAAGCACATTTACTCTGTTAAAGTTCGGCACCATTCAGAAAGACATTGGCTTAGAAGGGAGTTTGGGAAAGCAAGATAGGAGCCTTTTAAATTAATACATTGACAAGTCTGAACTAAGTCATCTTCTGATATGCTTGCTGAGGAAAAAGTTCACTTGACTGGATACTTCTATCCATTCATGGCATAAGAAGCTGCACTCATCTTCAACTGGTCTAAATTTGATGGTCCTATTTTTTGCTTGGTTGGGAGCTGTATATAAATACATCATATTTTCTTTATTAAAGTGTACTTTTTTAAAGAAGTGTACTTTTAAAACCTGTAATGTATTTTAGTATTCTCAGAAAACTTATTATTGTAATGAGCGTCTATTAAATTTTCAGACCCCGCCAAGTATAGCGTGTATGACACCTCACGTTATGGACTGTAAGACACACTTTATGTCAGTCATTTTCAGAAAACAATTTTAGACAGGAATATAATAAGATAGCTTATGCAGTTTTTATTTATTTATTTATTTTTTTAAAGATTTTATTTATTTATTTGAGAGAGAGAGAATGAGAGACAGAGAGCATGAGAGGGAGGAGGGTCAGAGGGAGAAGCAGACTCCCTGCCGAGCAGGGAGCCCGATGCGGGACTCGATCCCGGGACTCCAGGATCATGACCTGAGCCGAAGGCAGTCGCTCAACCAACTGAGCCACCCAGGCGCCCGCTTATGCAGTTTTTAAAGAAAATTAATAATTTCTTAGTGATTAGACCTTTTTTCTGACCTTTAAAATTGTGATTCAGTATACCTGGGCAGATTTGTGCATATGTGTATATCTGATAGTTCTAAATTTAAGTTACATCAGGTTTTTCTCAGAGAGTCTGGATACCGTGGTAGGTCTTCCAAGTTAGCACCAAGTTTTGTAAAAAGCCCTTAAAAAAAAAAAAAAAAAAAAAAGCCACATGTTTGTGAATTTAAGCTGATAGGATTCAGATCAATATAAAGAAGTATCTCTGTTTAGATATAATAAGATTGCCTCATATGCAATGAACATGATTAAAACCAAAAAAAGCTTGACAGCAAGATTTTCTTTTCTTTTTTTTTTTTAATTAGACCTTTTTTCTTTTGAAAATCTCATTTCCATTCATACATGTGTGGAAACCTAGAGATACGCCTTCAACCTTGGTGGGAAAAGACAAAAAGGGTAGGGAGGATTTCACTCATCTTGGGCAACTTCACCACTTTCCGTAGGAAGCAGCTATTACCAGTAAGATCCATTGGGTAAGACAGCACTGTTTGCCAGGCGTGTCTGGGGGGAACCACTTTTTAAAGAATATGCTTTATCTACATATGAAATCTCCATCTCTCCTAATCCTAGCTAGTATCTAGTTAATATCAAAGAAGACAATATGTGAAGTAGTTAGCATGTACAGAGAAGAAAATACAATCTAAAACTGTGAAATTAAGGTAACATCATTATAATTATCTTTAAAGATTATTACATTTTTAAGATAGGACCAAAATAAAAAGTCTAGCTGCTAATGTTTGTCAAACACAAATTGACAAAAGGTTGTTTAAAATGGTTTAGGGGACTTTTTATCCTGGAACAAAATTCAGAGTAACCAGATACATTAATCATGGTCATTCCTGGATTCAAGTTAAAAAGAGTTTTCCCAAGGGAGAATATTTTGAGTGCCTGTGTACCATTACTAAATAAAGCATCCCTTCCCCTACCAGCTGCAGGAGGTGTTTCTTTTTATTCCTTATTTCTTGTTCTTTTTAAAAAAAATTCCTAGTCAGCTATACTTACATTTAAGGTTGTTTTATATTTATTTTATATGGTTCTTTATCACCTTAATTAAAATCCTTAGGTCCAGATGAGCTTCAGAATTTAAATTACTTTCATTTTTTAATTTAAGAAAATTTTGAAACACATTTCAAATTTTGACCACACCTCAAAGTAAACAATATTAATATTTCTGCATCAAAATGTACAAATATTCAGTAAATTTATTAAATGGAATAAATAAATAACAAAATAAGCTTTACGTGAATTCTAGTCAAGTGTTATAATCAGACCAGTTATGAAATAATATTGGATCTTCAGAAAGTTTTGATTTTAAGAATTCTGGATAGGGATTGTGTACCTATGGGTATCTTTTGTTTGTTTTTGTCTGAGAAGTTTTTATTGAAATTGAGTATTAAATTAAAAAAAATAAAAGTGTCAGAAGATTAGAATTTTCAAACTAATACAGTCGTCAGTCTTTTAGTAAAGAAAAATCACCAAATTAAAGTAAATATTGCTTGTCTAATTTTTCGTTGCTATTGGAGCATTGTTATTCCCAAAATATAGTAGAACAAGGGTTCCAAATTCAAATGCTTATGAATAGTCAGGTACCATAAATGTATGAGGTGGTCAGATGATCAGATGTGATACAGTTGGGAGTAAGAGAGAATGTGTCCTGAAGATGGGTTACCTTGCCTAAAAGCATCCACAGTCTCCCTGTCTGTTTTTTCTGTCTGTCTATCTGTCTCTCTTACCTGTGTATACACACACACCCACATACACAAAGCCAGATGTGATCCTTAAGTCAGAAAACCATGTATCTTATAAGGAAAGATGGAAAATAATTTGGAAGAATTTCTGACAGCTTAAATAGTCTTTCACATTTAGCTTCTTTGTTGTTGTCAGTTTTTTCTGCTTCTCTTAAAAAAAATACCTAACCTATCATTTAATTATTCATTCATTTATTCAGTTAGTCTTTAAACATATAATTATTCATCTTCTCTGTTAAAAATGAGTGTAAAGCTCTAGGGAAATAGAAATGAATGAGGCAATTGATGCCTTAAAGATGAGCTGAACAATACGCAGTCACCATGCGGACGTGAGAGCATGGGGCTACAGGAGTCCAAAAGATGTGCACCCATCCTATTAGTTTGAGGATGTTAGAGAAGCGTTCATGGAAGCGACAAACTGTGGCTTGAAGGAAGAGTAAAAGCTAGTCAAGCAATGAAATGAGACAAGGGATTTCTAAATAGAGGGAAGGTTTAAAGGACAGGTGTAATTGAGAATAAAGGGAATTCCTTAAAGCAAGAGCCTAGGATGCAAGTTTATTTCATGTTTTAAATAAGCCAGGGCAAAAATAGAGCTACCTCCATTATTGAGGATGTTCACTTATTTGTCAGTTGCACATCAGTTTCATCAGTTAAATGCAGTGTAATTTGGATGTGAATACTATTTAGGTGGCTACTCTACCTATTGTCCTTTTCTAAAAAGTCCCTCTCTGTACTCCCTACACTCTGAAAAGACCAAAATAAACAAACAAAATAAAACAAACAAAAAAACAATTCTTTGGTTATGCTTAATAGATGTATATCAGAGAGAAAGGAAGGAAATAAAAGAATATAAAGAAAGAGAAAATGAAAGCAAAAAAGAGACTAGCTCTTTCCTAGTCGTAATTTCAGAGTCATTCTATCTCCTGCTTCAAAGAACGAAGGCAATTTGTTTTACATTAAGGATTCTGTATTATTTTGTCATGTCAGTATACTTTAATATAAACCTCATCACATAGTTTGAAACACCAAAAGGAGAGGATCGAACTAACTCCAAAGCAAGGCATTCAACTGCAGTTTTAAACGCTTATACGATAGCTACATGGAAGAAATTGGATTAAAAAAATTATATATTGCCCTCTTATGAAAAATTCCTGCAAATGGACATGGATATCTGTATTCCAAATGCATCCAATGTTATGATATAAAAACCGTAACAGAACAACAATAGCTTGAAAATCCATCGGGGGAAACTTCACACTGACCTGGGTAGAACTGCTAATTTAATTTTATCGTTTCAAGTGAAAGTGACTTGAAACCAAGGGAGACTAATCTGAACAGTAAGCCTAATTGCAAATGCCTCAGTACATTATGTAGATAATAACAGCTCCCATGTGGATAATAGAAGTTAGAAGAGAACTGAAAATTACACTTTCTTTTGCTATAGTGAAAATGAACCAATATTGCAACTTATCTCCTGATCCACATACTAAAATGGAAATTGCTTTCCAGGTTTTACTAATTTTACTGACAGGATATTATGTGAAGGCTTTTTTTTTTTTCCCTTTATGCACTTAGCCTGATTAAATATAAAAATAGACCCACTCACAGTATTTGAAACTGACAGAAAAAAACAGAAAAGGGAAAACCTATTCATGTTCATGTCTGATTTCATATGGCTTTATCATCAGGATTCATTAAGATATCTAAAATATATTGAGAAGATCCTCTTTCAAATTATTCTATATTATGCAAAACATATTCTGTGGATGTGCCTGTGAAACTGAATGTATCTGAAATTAGCATGAGCTGCTAAACCATACACACCAACCTTACACTATTTAATTAAACACCATAAATGCCATTATGAGTTAGTATTGAGATGTTTAATATTTGCATATAAATTTAAGTCATTTCAGGAAATTATATCTCAAATAAAAAAAAAAGGCTTTCATACTTCAAATATAGAGATTAAAAACCAAGTGAGGTGCCGAGAGATTATACAACCACACATGTGGGAGTCCAAAAGCAATCCTACAGCACAGCCTTCTAATGGCACTGCAGTGAGGACACCAGGCTCAGACTCCGAAGGCTTGAGTGCCTGTCCTCACCCAGAGTAGGGCTACTTGCAGTTCACAAGGGCAAAAGAAATAAACGGTGTATGAACTTTCCTTTGCCTTTGTGGATGTCTGCAGTGTTCTCACCGATGTACACTCATCGGCTCACGTATGCACATAGAGGTGCAGATGTTTAAGAAAATACTCTTAACAAACAACAAATAGCTAATGTTTCCAAGTTATATTTATAATTCAAGTCATGTTTACTGTGTTTAAACATTTTGTTCTGCAGCACAGTACTATTTGGTGTGGGTTTTTTTGTTTTGTTTTGTTTTAATTGTTTTTCCATCAAGCTTTTTAAAAACATTTTTCCTTTGAGCAAGTTAATGAAACACAGAATATTTTAAGTTCGGCAATAGAACAGAATACTCTTTTCTCTTTTAAAATTCAATCGATCCCCAAAAGGGTGTTTATTGAAATGAAGTTTCTTGAATCTGAGAAATTCCAGAAAAGTCCAAAATTGGTCTATTTTACATCATTCTGGGAATCTATTCACTTTCCCCACCTAAAGATTCAAAAGCAACTTAATAAAAAGATACAAGAAAAGGCATGACAGAAACTTGAGGGTAAAAACCTTTTTACCCAATATGCTTGGACTTAACTCAAGAGATCCACTAAACTAATTTAACTTATGATACTTTATTTCATTAGTGGCATGATAACCTCAGAGCAAGTTACACTAATGAACTAATGTTTCAGATAGGAGTATTTGGTTCCTTTTCTTTCTTTTTTTTTTTAAGATTTTATTTATTCATTTGAGACACAGAGATACAGAGAGAGAGAGAGAAAGCATGAGCAGGGAGAGAGGTAGAGGGAGAGGGAGAAGCAGGCTCCTCGCTGAGCCAGGAGCCCGATGTGGGGCTCGATCCCAGGACCCTGGTATCATGACCTGAGCTGAAGGCAGATGCTTAACCATCTGAGCCACCCAGGCGCCCCTCATTTTCTAAAAGTCATCTTAAGGCTACAAAATGCTGGTGGTACTGTTACACCACCACCATATTATGTTATATGGGTAAATGGGGAGGGATGTCTTACCGTAACTATATTACATTGTACGTAATGGAAAAAAAAATATCTTTGAAGCACATTTTGCGCAAATATCCTAGTCAAATTAAATGTTTTTAATGTATTGATACTTTCATACTTAACATGTGAAAGATACTGTACCAAGTACTGGGAATAGTTTGGAAAACAGATACCACCCCCATCCTCATGAAGCTTATTGTCCAGTAAGGAAGACAGATAATTACACAATTCTGTAAACAAATATAAACTCTGTAAAAAAATATAAAGTTGCTAAATACTTTGAGAATGACATGATGCTGTAAAAGCATATTGGATTTGACATAGGCTGTGAGATGAGAGATGACTCCTTGTATCATCTGTTGAGGAAGAGTCATCATCAAAATATTTAGATGAATCCATGTCTGCCATTGTAAGGGGAGAGCTGTTCTTGCTGTAACTATAACTTTCCATTACATACCTCGGTATGGACAATCTTCAGAGCAATGTGATCAGCAAAAACTTCAACTTTTAGGCATTTGTCTCTGTCACTTTTTGACACCACTGAGTAATTTAAGAAAACATTATGTCCATAGGAAAGTTGATCTTACATTGTTAATGTCCACACACCCTAAGATCCTGTCTTGTTACAAGCTTTCACCTATTCTTCCCTAGTTGTTGAGTAAGTAAATATTCAATGACTTTCTTTAGTATGACTATTCAGGAGTCCATATGTTGGAAAGTCTTAATATTTAGAAGTGATTATTATTTTTGGTTGATTTACTGGAGAAGAAATGTTTTCACATGTTCTACTTTTTAGAAAAAAGTATATTTTGAAAAAAACTAATAAACTGTTTTGGACAAAAATTTTAACTTTGTAATAGAAAGCTAGAAATTCAAACACAAGTCTCATTTTTATAGTCAGATTTGATTTTTGGTATAACTTGGGGGTAATCTCCATGTCTTGGTTTCTTCATCAATGAAGAAGTGTTAAAAATTACTACCTCTCTACAGGAGTCTTGTAAGGATTATAGAATTAATGTATTTACATTTTTTGAGTCTGAGATGAAAGTTTCTAGATGAGTATTAAATATTATTCCCGATGAACGCTATAGTTAATCTCACATTCAGGTTAATAAATGTCACTTTAGATCAATGTTTATTTTGTGCATTTCTGCAGAAATATGAACGAAATTATTTATCTTCAGTATTCTGCTGACAAGAATTTTTTTAGGTGTCAAGAACTATTACTAAGGACTGAAAGAAATAGTCTTTGACATTTTTCAACTCTGTATTTGTGGCATTATCTACAACAGCTATACTTTACAAATGGCTTTCAAAATTAAAAGCAGTACTTCTGGATCAAAAGGGAAGGAAGAAAGTGTCTACCAAGACATGAACAGTTTATGCAATGAGAAATTAAAATTAGGTAATGTGGATCAGAGAGAACAGAAAAGAAAATGGTACCATTGGGAAGATTATAATGACAAATTTTAAAATTTCTGCATCTCTATTAAAATCTAAGTTTCACAACCAAATTAAAATTCTTTAATTTTCATTAAGATTACTGAAAGTCCCGCTGAGAATCATTTACTTCATTTCATGTACAATCATTTACAAGCAAAGATTGATTTCCTTTATAAAATGTTGTATCTAACGCTAGTTTATACTATATATGGTTTTTAGTTTAGCAGAAAAAATATTTTAAAATCAAACATTAGATTGTAGGAACATGATCTTACCATGTTTTCTCTTCATGATTTTGTACGTGACTTACACAGAATGCAACTATAAATACTGTATAAGACAAACAGAAGTAGTTTAAGGTTTTCTCAGAGTGAGAAATTCCTGGCTTGAGGATTTCAAAATGTCATGTGTACTTTATTGATATTTATATCTTTGTTGGTTTTCAGAAGGAATGAAATCCAGTGGTTAAAGATAAAAATAAGAAAATTCCATCATCTCTATATGCTCCCTGATTGGCCTGAATGAATGTAGTTAAGCAACATGTTGCCTCTGAATTTGTAGAATTTTGTCGCTGGATGAAAAATACTTAGCTTATTCTACATCTACATCAGAGTATAAATCTATTATAAGATTTATTAAACTATAAAATTATATCTAAATAAGTAGTTTTTCCTACTAGCACTATTTTTTTTTTTTTCTTTTAGACATCATAGGAATCATCAATAAGCAGAAGCTGATAATGTTTTTTGAGATTCTCAGAAAATGGGTCTAAGATATCTTACCTTGAACTGATTTGCAAAACAGTAATTAAGAGAAGTTCTGAAATAAACATAATATATATGTAAATACGTGGTTGAGGGTTTTTTAAGTTAGTGACAAAAATTAATAGCTCTGAAGGCTGAATTTTTTGTGACAGGGTACAGTACTTGATAAGGAGGGTCTAGGAATGAATGACCTGTTACCTGCTCAGTTTTCTGATATGTTAGGCAGTTTATAGAGAACTTTATTATGACCTTATTCAACCACAAATGTGGACAGGACTTTAAGGATCATCTGGTCTAGTTATTACAGAAAGTGTTTCTAAGAAAAAGCCTCTAGATTGGTACAAAGGTGGAGGTAGTGGATCAGTTTGAGTTTACTTTTAACAGATAGCAGTTTTATAAAAGATGTCACTGAAGGAAATGGCTCAGCTACATGAAACAGTTTGAAATACACTGCTTTACAAAGCTCGTTCAGTTCTCAGAGTGAGAGCCAGAGGGCCCAAGTGATTTTTATGTCATGAAGTTAGTGCTTTGAACTTTGAAGTCATTCATTCAGTTGTTTCCCCCCAGGACCTCAAGATTTCACTGACACGTACCCTAGCGCCCTCCACCTTGCTCCCTCTGCTGTAACTGCAGTCGCCCGTGTTTTTCCTTTAACAATCGATGCATGCTCCTGCTGTAAAGACTTGGCCCCGGGTGTTCTCCATGACTGCAATGATGTTTGCCAAGATAACTTCCTAGCTCTTTCCCACAACTAGATATTTTTATTCAAATGTCAGCTCTTCAGTGAGGCCTTCTATTTTATCCTAGCCTAATTGATGGCAAGAATGGTCACGGTTCTTTCCCTCCCTCTGACAGTGTTCCTTGCAATATGACTTTGCAGCTGCCCCCGTGAGGACAGAGATAAGATGTTTTCCACCCTTTTACTCTGAGATGACTTTTGACTTGTTTTGGGAAATAGCCCACTGTGCATGGGATAGGTTCTAAACCCAAGCCTAGGCCTTATAAGAACTTGCACACTTACACTGACCCTTTTGGAGCCTGGCCACCCCCCAAGAAAACAAGCCTACACTAGGAAGATGGAAGACTATGTTCATTAGAGACAACTCATTTCAGCTGAGTTTAACTTCAACTGGCAGCTTTCAGCCTACAAAACACAGGTATGAGCGAAACTGGCTGAGATCAACCAAGTCTAGTCAGATCCCTAGAACTGCCCTGGCACCGTTTAGACCCATAAAATTTTAAAATGGCTATTGTTTTATCTGCTAAATTTGGGGGAATGCTGTTACCCAACAGGAATTAACTAACATCACTGAGTTTCCTAGCAAGCAGGACTTGAGACAAAGCTTAGGTAGGAGTATGTAAGAAAAGGGAAGTAAGGCTGGGAAAAACGAAGGAAAGGAAGGGAAAGAGAAAGGAAAGGGAAGGAAGGAAGAAAGGAAGGAAATAAGGAAGGAAAGAAGAAAGAAGGAAAGAAGGAAAGAAGGAAGGGGGGGACGGAGGGAGGAAGGGAGGAAGGAAGTAAGGGGAAGGGAAAGGAAAGGAAGTAGTGTAAGCAGATCCTTTTGAATGGATGATGGCCTCACAAGGAATATCACTGTTTCTTAGGTCATTTAAGCCATTTCCAAAAGTAACCTATGCAATCATTACTTCTTGGAAATGACCAACAGGGAAAGAACGAGCAAGACATTAAATGGTCTGTTTGCAATCTCTTATTTCTCATTAGAGTTTACTTCATTGGGTATAAATTCCCAAACCCTTCTAGCTTGCGAAGCAGTTTTTCCAGCAGTCACTGGTGAAGACAGACCTCCGCTGGTGAACTTGAAATAGGGTGCAGAGCTGAGGCTTTGTCTCTGCTGCACATGAGGAGAGCCATGTGGAAGTTCTTTCATTCTGGGGAAAGTCTAAGAATAACCAGTGGTATTAAAAAATAAGTAAACAGTGGGACAGTCTGGGTCATTTATGACTGCAGGTCTAGCGGGCTCTGGGCAAACCATCCTTGTGGCCACTGCAGCTAGGATGTGGGGCAAAGGGACAAAGTACAGGGTTCAGTAGGTCCTGCAGAAGAATAAGATCTGAGATATGTATACACCGGTCCCAGTGTACCTCCTGGATCCTGGCTCAATTCCATAACCCTTGCAG
Source organism: Phoca vitulina (assembly GCF_004348235.1). Lineage (NCBI taxonomy): Eukaryota > Metazoa > Chordata > Mammalia > Carnivora > Phocidae > Phoca > Phoca vitulina. Next base: position 31,702,482 of record NW_022589709.1, on the reverse strand, counting down.
ATAGAGTGAGCATACTTCTTTTATGCCGTTTTTCTCCTTAGGTCTTTCACATTTATCATATTAGATACTTTGATTTTATTTTGAAAATTATTTTCCTCCACTAGAATTCCATGAGGAAAGGAAATCTTATATGATTGGTTCACTCCTATTTCTTCAAGACCCAGAACAGTGGTTGGCACATAGTGGATTCTCAATAAATACTTGATTATTGGAGGAAAGGAAGAAATTTTAAACAGTACTCAACTAGCTAAATATTAGATAGTATGAAACTATTTGCATGCCTTTAAGAATTAAAGAATTCTTAAATTTAGACTATTCTTTTCAAATCAATTATGCAATAGCAGCCACATTTGCATTACTAAATTCTATTGATAAGAATGTTTTAAAGAAAACATCTGTCCCCTTTTTTATTAATATATGTGAATTTAATTGGAGAGAAAACTTAAGTGATTATTTTTAGACATATGAAAATCATCTAACAAGATTACTTTTTTGATCATTATGTAATCAGTTATTCACTTAGCTCACAAATTTAGGCAAAAATCTTGATTAAAATTACCACTGTTATTTTAAAATAATGTAATTCTGCTTCTTACCCTGAACCAGACACCCATTTTGCCATACCCATCCAGGGGATTTTCTTGATTAAAACACTGAGTTACCTAATCAATTCTGTGCCCTATAAATGTATAGCATATGTTGAAAATGTAATAGCATGTGGCTTTTTAAAATAGATTTTCTACTTACCCTTCTTACTCAAAAATTTAACTCGTATTACTTACTTGTCCTTACTCAAGCATTAAAGATGCCCAATAACCTGCATTATTTTTCCTCCCTGTGTTAGGCTCATTTCCATTTTTGCAATTACTGTTAATGTTCCCTACTTATGCTTATAGCAGTAAGAACAAGGAAAAAGGTATGATCACTATAGGATAACTAGTTATCTCAGTTGCGTCTTATTCCTTTAAAAAGATTTTTTTCAAGTACATGAAGATTTCATATAGGCTAGAAAAATTAGAATTCATCAAAGTACACATAAAATATTACCTATTTGTATTTCTTTTATTTTAAGATTTTATTTATTTATTTGACAGAGAGATACACAGCGAGAGAGGGAACACAAGCAGGGGAAGTGGGAGAGGGAGAAGCAGGCTCCCCACTGAGCAGGGAGCCGGATGCGGGGCTCGATCCCAGGACCCTGGGACCATGGCCTGAGCCAAAGGCAGACACTTAACCATCTGAGCCACCCAGGTGCCCTGAGCTTATTTGTATTTCTTCACAGCATTTCTCAGTAACTGCTTTTTTTTCTTTTTTGGACTATAAAACTTATAGTTCCTGAACCACCCTTATTAATTTTGTTTTAATTTTGTTTATTTTCATAAAGGATGTCCCTTTTGAATTTTATCTGTATATGCATATGTGTTTGTGCATATGTGTGTGTGTGTGTGTGAGAGAGAGAGAGGGAGAGGAAAAGAGAAAGAAATTGCAGCTTGAGAGTAAACTGTGTTAAACTTTGTGTTTCAGAAATGATGTCCAGATATGCCTATACTTGATTAAGTAACAGTCTATTTCACTGGGGAACCAAACACATTTTTGGGGAAGCACTAATTCTAAGGGAGGAGGGTATCAGAACCATTTAAATACTGTATATTAATTTCACATATAACCAATTTATTAAACCTTGGTTATTGTTTTAAAAATTTGTAGATTTTTAAAAAATTTCTAGGTGAATGGTCATATCATCTGCAAAACAAACAAACAAACCAAAAAGGAAGTTGTATTTCCTCTTTTCCAGTGCTTCTGCTTCTAAATTCTTTTTCTGACTATTGACTAAAGGCTTCAATATTTTATTGGTTTATGTTGTGACTTTTTAAAAATTAACATTTGTTAGATAGTGAGCCTTGGGAGGAGTTTATAACTCACAGGTCCTAGAGGTGGTAGAGGGCATGGCTCCAGGGGCCACAAGGAGAGGACAAGGCAGTGTGTATGCTAAAAACACAGCAGGACATGGGTCATGTGCCATTATTAGGGTTCTCAGAATGCTTTGGGGTACCTGAGCTGAGGCCAGATTGGTCAATTCAAACCAGAAAGATGGGGGTTTTGGTAAGTTTCAGGGGGGTCTTATTTAAGTGGCTCACAAGGAAAAGGCCCAGGGAAAGGACGGGAAAGACTGCTTATCAAAAGGGCCTTTGGGGAAATGATATCAGGAACTTAAATTAACTTGTGACTCTGTGACGTATTATTTCGGGCATGGACTAGTGTCAGCTATTCCTGAAGGCCACTTGGTGACACAAAATGATTGCCCAAGACAGTGATATTATGAAGCAGTTTAGCTAAATTCTCAACAGTGTGGTTGGTATTTCTCCTTATTACTGATTTTAAAGGGAAAGTTTACAAAGTTTCTACAAAACAGCTCAGGTTTTATTTATTTATTTTTCTTTAGTTGTTTGGTTTTATAGGTATTTGTGTACAAGGCTAAGAAATTATCCTTCTTAGAGCCTTTTTTTTTTTTTTTTTAATAATGACTTGGTAGCGTGCTTTACCAAGAAATCTTTCATTGTCCTGATATTTTAAAAGCTACACATTTGAGGATTGTATTAAAAAATAATTAGAAATAAGATTATCTAAAGGCCTTTTATATATCAATTTTTAAAAAACACAAATGCTTGGTAAAGTTGAGGGAAAAAGGAATAGCCATAGAAGAGAAAACATATTTAGTCAGCAAACAAAGAGATGTTCAAAATCACTAACACTAGAAGCTGGCCCTGTAAAGCTTGCTCATATTCAATTTTATTCCTTTCTAAAAGATGAAAACATGTAAGGTAAACTGCATTGTATAAGAACATATCAGAAGAATTAAAGTAAATATAAGGTAATAAAAATCAGTAATTTAAAATAAAAAAAATCATTAGTGATCAAGAAAGAGAAGAGCAAATCAAGATCAGAAATACCATGAAACACAAAAACCATGAAATACAATTTGATGCTCATTTGAAGTCAAAATTAAAAAAAAATCCATTTGTTAACATCAAGTGCTGAAGAGCATATAGATCCAAAGGATCATTAATCACTAATGGGTATGTTACTACAATCAGGAAAAAGTTTGGCTTTATCTCTTAAATGTGAACATTTATATATAAGATGACTCAGCAATTCCACTCCTAGGTTACTGTCTAAGATAAACTTGCATATATTTATGACCAGGCATATACAGGAATATTCACAGAGGTATTTTTCACAGAAAGGAAAACAAAAGGAAAAACTATAGTATATCCATGTAATGAAATATTTTACAGTAGTCACACCTGATCCAGTGACACATAGACTTATAGATGAATATCACCAATATAATACTAATTATAAATATATGTCTTTAAACATAACATACAGCATAATGTAGTTTATGTAAAGCTAAAAAAATCCTGAAATGGAAAAATGTTCTTTATAGAAAAACATGTGTATAAGCATAAACTTATATGAAAAGAACACAAAAGATTAAAGGTGATGGTTAACTCAGGCTGGGAAAGGTCAGGATGTGCGGTGGGGGTTACCAGATACTTTAATATAGGTTTATGTCAATATCTTGACTTTTTGTCTCAATGTTTGATTGGCAGGTGCTTATTTTGTTATTTAAGTTAACTATCAGTTAATAAAAGTAGACCATACGTTGAGCAATGCTTGTGTCATGAAACAAGGATAATGATTAATCCAATTTCATACATGTGTGATCTATAGACAAACCAAGAGTGACTTCTAGAGTCAAATCTCTTTCTAAATCTTTCTCTTGGCTTGTGAGTGTGATTAGATACTGTATAAATGGAGTTTGTGGGGAAATGTGGTCTCTGGAAAGACAGAATCCTGAGTCCTAATGGGATTTGAATGATTTGGATTCATTTCAGGTTCATTCCTTGGAGAGCTCCTTTCCCTGCACTGAACAATGGTGTGAGGAAGAAGGGTGGGACTGCATGACCATTGACTTTTTTGGCTCCCTTCCCAGCTTCCTTCTTTTGACCTGTAGTTCCCAAAGGGAGCCCTTTACCAGAAACATCAGAATCACTTGGGAATTTAGAAATGCAAATTCTTCAGTCCCATCCTGTATCTTCTGGATTAGAAACCTTGGGAGTAGACGCAGCAATGTGTGTTATAGCAAACCCTTCAGATGGTTCTGACACACGCTCATGTTTGTTTTTTGTTTTTCTTTTAAAGATTTTATTTATTTATTTATTTGACAGAGAGAGACACAGCAATAGAGGGGAACACAAGCAGGGGGAGTGGGAGAGGGAGAAGCAGGCTTCCCGCTGAGCAGGGAGCCCGATGTGGGGCTTGATCCCAGGACCCTGGGATCATGACCTGAGCCGAAGGCAGACGCTTAACGACTGAGCCACCCAGGCGCCCCCATGCTCATGTTTGAAAACCACTTCCTTTGTCTCCACTTCCTATGCATGTTTTCTTTGTTGTTTACTCTTACTAACCCTCCCACTTCAGCTAAAACATTTTAATTTAATTCAACTAACTAAACTATGGCAGTGATTTTCTTTTAGGTTTCTCTGAATTCAGAGCTGCCATCTTCTAATCCTTTCCCATTTAGAGACAGAGTGATCTTCTAAAATGTGAACCTACTGTGATGATACTTCAGTGCCTAACAATTGCCCTTAGCGTAACATACAAATTCTTCCACATTTTGACAATGTCTTTATCTTTACATTAACTTTACTGCCACCATTAGGTTCATTTTCAAACCTACCAAACTCTTACCAGTTGTGTCTGCTCTTCCATATTTAGTGCTTGGTACTTGCTGAAACCTTTCCCACTGCTTCCTTCTTGTTCTCCTCCTTTCCTTTTTTTTTTTTTTTTTAAGATTTTATTTATTTATTTGATGAGAGAGACAGCAAGAGAGGGAACACAAGCACAGGGAGTGGGAGAGGGAGAAGCAGGCTCTCCACTGAGCAGGGAGTCCAATGTGGGGCTCAATCCGAGGACCTTGGGATCATGACCTGAGCCAAAGGCAGATGCTTAACAACTGAGGCACCCAGGCGCCCCATCTCCTTCTTTACTTTTAACTGGTAACTTCCAGCCCTGATTTAATTCTCTTGTACAATTCCTTAAACTTAGAATTCTTGATCTAAAGTTGGTCATTGCCCCTTGCTGTTCATTCTCACCCCTCCCTGTTATCAACATTCATTATACTTAATTATAGTTAATTTTTAAGTTGTTTGTCCTCATACATCTCAGGTTAGGATTTATCTGCCTGTATCCCCAGCATCAGAGCTTTAGTTTTCTCATCATTAAAATAAAGATATAATTGTATTTCTGGGATAGATGTAAAAATAAGGTGAAATCACAGATTTAGCACATTGCCGTTATTACTACCTATAATGTGTTGAATGAATGAAATGTAACTCTATCCAGTTACTGTGAGTTTCATAGTTAATAAATACTACTTTAACCGTAATAGTAAACATGGTTAACTATTTTGTTTATGGTTCAATATTTGTAAAGTAGGAAGACAGCTATTCAAAGAAGTTGCATACACAGTGAATGGTGTCTTTTTAAATGTATATCAGGATTGTTCAGTTTATTCCTGTATATAATATGTAGGGTAATTGACATGTGGGATTTACAGAAATCTCATTGGGAGCTATTTAAAAAAAAAAATCTGTCTGCTGGCAGACTGCCAAGGAAGAAGCATGATGCAGTGAAAACCTGTCAAAATAATGCTTCATTTAACATTGCAATCATAGATCCTTGGATAATGAGTCTACCTACTTTTCTTGATGATGTACTGGTCTTGGAAGCACTCTGAAATTTTATTCAGAACTTAGAAGTTGTATCTCATAATTAGCAGGTGCTAAATGGCTGGAATTGAATCTTTGGAAAATCAAGGTAAACTTGATGGGTAAACATTGGAATGTGCTATACTCAATGCATTAGTCCTATACTAAGCTAGCCAATTTTTAAAGTTGCAGGAAATGAATTTTATATATATATATATATATATATATATATACACACACACACACATATATATAATAATCAAGGATGTTACTCTTAATATGGGTTTCTTTTCAAAATGATCAGAATATCTAGAGATATACTTGGGAACATTGAATAACCAAGAGAAAGTTTTTATTTTCTTTTTTCTCATGAGTTTTTTAAATAGTACAATGCCTTTTTTCTATCTATCGTGGAACTTCATCATTTAAAAAGTGTCATGTTATGATAAATTTTTTGGTGTTGAATCAATTGGATTTTGTTGTGCTTTTCCAGTAAGCCAGTATGAAGTGGCTGATAAAATCTGACATGACAAATTACAAAAGATGAGTCACCTGGGGTTGACAAAAATCAGTATTCATTTGTTTACTTCAGAGGACAGAATGCGTTAAAGTGAAAAACATGCAGCATTAGCTGTAAAATATATTGAGAGAATGTACCAGAAAGGGAAAATAAAGGGTACTCATGGTACAATAGCCAGTAAAATGATTTGGTTAAACAAAGATATCACATGTAAACTTAACAGATTTGCCATTTGATAAATATACATTTTCTAAAAAATATCTCAAAGATTTGTGTGCAAATTTATGTGCCACCTCATCCATGAACAATTGGAATACAGTTACATTCTCTACTCCATGTTGAAAAGGCAAATACTCAAAAGTTGAAAAGGTTTTCCCCTGGATACTAGAATTAGTTGAGAGATGGGGCTACAAGTTCATATGTATAAGTATGTCCCTACAAGGGGACTCTATGAAAGCACGAACTTCCCGCTTTCACATTAGGCTGTTTGTCTTCAAGTTATTGAGCAGAAAGTTGTTTCAAAGGAAAACCCTTGAGGCCTTAAGATTTTGCCTTTTACTCGGGATTATAGTTTAGTGTTCCCTGTAGGCTATCATGCTGCCTCTTATCCTATGTCTTAGAATCCTTTCCCTGTCTTGGAATGGTTTTTGGAAGTGAAACTGACATCTCATACAAAGCTGAAGGGACCCTTAAAATTAATCTTGAAATATTTTAGTCAAATATGTTCTTTCCTCTTGTTTCAACTTTATCTTAAAATTCATTTCTTCTCCTTTGCAAAGAAAATGTTTGCACACTGTGCTGCAAGAGAGCTTTCATGGTTGATGATGTGATTTAGTGTTTGAGTTCTACCTCCTTTCAGGCAATTAATATCTCAAATTCTCTTTTGACCAACTCTAGAGGATTGTTCAGACACCTCTGTGATACTGAAAAACTGCTATGATATGTCTCTAATCTTGAAATATGAATAGAATTCAACTATTTACTATCACACCAAAACACCATGTTAGTCTAGAACCTCATTAATTTCTTTCCTGAAATATTACAATAGAATCTTAACTACTTTTCTTCTGCCTCGACCCCTCATCAATCTGTTTTTAAGAAAGAAGCCAGTGATACTGTTAAAATGTGTTTAATGCCACTCTTCTGCCCAAGCATTGCCATGACTTGTAATCTCAGTCAGAGTAAAACCACACTATAAATATATTTGAGAGTCTTTGTAAGCTGGCTCCCCATCCCCTCTTCCTTCATTGTTCCTCTTTTCCTCTCATTGACTCAGCCACATTGACTTTTTCTCTATTCCTCTACCATAACAGGACAACTCTCAACTCCCAGCCCTTAGATTTCCATTCCTTCGGCAGGAAATGCTCCTCTATAAAATGTACATAATCCCCACTCCCTCATTTCCTTTAGGTCTTTACTTCAAATTTAGATTCTCAGTGAAATCTTCCCTGATCATTCTATTGACAATTTTAACCACCTCCCTGACACTATGCTACACTTCCCAGCTTCATTCCCCCCTTTGTTATTATTATTATGCTAGTTTTCATAACTTATTTATCTTATTACTGCTTATTTTCTTCACTGCAGTGTCAGTACTGTGAGGGCAGAGATTAGTTTTCTTTCTGTTCTCCACCCACAAGCATTATTCCAATTGCTTAACAAATATTTCTTTAATTGTTGAAAAGATATATGACTATTCTAATATATTGGCCACTTGCTGAGAAACTGAAACAATTTTGTCATAAAAAAATTATATGTATACATATATATGTAAAAATGTTCATTGAAAGTGGATTTATTTTATAATTTCTTAATTCTTTTATTGATAGTCACTGTTTTTGCATGGTTATGATATACACAGATTTCAGTTAGGACAGATTAGTTAAATAATACTGGTCTCCCAACAACACGGGTCAAATTTCAGTTGCTAGGATATATTAACTGTGAGTAATTATATGAAGTACAAACTTGACTGCCTTACCTGAGTCCATAAATCACTATGCAAATAACATAGATCTGCCTCCTGATCAATACCAATCCCATCACTTCTTTCAAAGTCTATTGAAAATTGGTCACCACACACATACTCAATTTATGCACAGATACTTAGCATGTAGTTGTACTGATTCTTTGTCCCTAGTGATAAACCCGTGTGATATTTTAAAGAAATGGGCTATTGAATTGGCCAACAAAGATGAAAGTGTAGCAAAGAAGTTAAAAGTGGTTAACACTTGAAGTAAACTTTGAATCAACAGAAGTGGAATTAGAGAAGAAATAGCTGATCGTGGGAATGTTGACACTGCTGTTGGGAGCCTCTGGATACAATGCCAACAGGGCGGAGTGAAGGCAAACTTAGAGACATAAAGGAGGAAAGCAGTCGTGAAGAAAAGGATGGAGAAGTCTCAGAGGAAGTGACACTGGCCAAAAAAATACACTAAGGGAATGCTGGAAGCATTTCATGTCACCGAAAGGGCAAGGGATAAAATGCTACCACTGATCAAATTTAGAAAGGCATGTTACAATTTCCAAGATATATGAACGATGCTCTTTTTTTTTTTGGATCATATGACTAGAAGGTAAACGCTGTTTAAACTACTGCTACATCAAAAGAAATAAAACACTTTAATCTCATTGTTTCTAATGTAAAATGCAGTGCATTAAATAAATATTAGTGTATTTTTAAAACTTTATTATGTATTTGTAACTGACAGGATTTTTAAAATTTTGACAAAAAAAGTTAAAGTTCACGGGACAGTTGTTAAGATGATAAATTGCACAGTAACTATTATGGTCCCCTTCTACCATGCAGAGTGGGGACTGTCTAGCATTAAGTGTTTGGGAGTTTACAGAGATTTATTATTTATTTTGTATCAGTTGATACAAATTGGTAGAAAGAAATTGAAAGGACATTCTATTACATAAATGTTAGGGGCAAAGTTGCAGAGCTAAGAACACATAGTTTCTATTGATACTGTGTTTTTATGCTGGTAGCAATTTACCCTGGTATCAAGTAATTCAGCCATTTTTTTGATGTGCATTTTTGTCTGTAGAACTGTAACACTAGACCCCTGAACCTTTTTACTCAAGAAGCTTTAAACCAGTTCACAGACCCCTAAGTCAACCCAATTTTTAGTACTTTGGTTAATATACTATGTTTACCAAACTGATCTTTTATCTCTATCATTTGCCTGCAAATGCAAGATCTTGGGTGGTTTGTATTTGGAGATTAGAGAAAATAGCATTTATTTAAGATTTTACTATTTAAAAAGTACTCTTTCTATATTATTTAATTTGATTTTACAGATTTAGAAATAAAGTGACTGGAATGTGGGCAGATTCAGTGCCATATCATCCACTAAGTTAATAAAGATAACATGTTTTTGTAAGTGTAATTCTCATATGCTTTCTAGTATGTAATGCTAACTGAACTATAATATATAAAAACCTTTTTTCCAGTCTCGGACATAGTCTACATGCTGCACTGTGGTGATTTCAGGCTTTAATTGGTATTTATGAACTTTGTGATTAGTGTTGTTTTTAACATTTTAGATGATTTCTGATAAGCTCCTCAGTCTTTTTCCTTCTTATAATTACTGCTTACTGACTCTATGCCTTTTTGTAGAATAGAGTTTTATCATTAGGGCATCACAGATCTCCTTTACATTGTTTCTTCTTCATTTGTAATATATCCATACAATCCAAACCAACCCCATCCAGCTTTCAAACCAGGGTAATCAATTAGGCATTAAACAATGAATGTTTAAACCAGGCATTAAAAATAAATGTATTTCCAGCACAAAGAGGTTTTCATTGAATTTCCAGATTCACTGGTAATTTCTATTATTTTTTTGTTTTTAAAATAAGGTTTTAATTTTAAAATTAATTTAGATTTATGAAAGAGTTGTAATACAGAGTTCCCATTACCCTTATTCCTAGTTTCCCTTATTAGTAACATATTAGTATGGTACATTTGTCACAGTTAAAAAACTGATATTGACACATTATTATTAACTGAAGCTCATGCTTTATACAGATTATTTTAGGTTTTTAAAAATTTAATCTTTTGTTTGTTTCAATATCCCAACTGAAATATCCCATTATGTTTAGTTGTCATGTCAAATTAGGTTCCTCTTGTCTATAGCAATTTCCCAGATTTCCTTTGTCTTTGATGACCTTGACAGACTTAAGGATTATCAAATAATTTGTACAGTGTTCCTCAGTTGGGATTTGTCTGAAATTTCCTTCGATGATATTGAGGTTATGGGTTTTTGGTAGGGGGACCATGGAGGTAAATGCCATTCTCATAACATCATATCAAGGGTAAATGCTGTCTATATGACATTACTGATGATGATTTCATGATCATCAAACCAAAGTCATGTTTGCCATATTTCTTCACTATAAAGTTATTCTTCCTCCCCCATCCCATACTATATTTTTGAAAGGAGGTCACTATGCACAGCCTATACTTAGGGACTGGGGAGATATGCTTGCCCTCCTTGAGGGTAAAGTATCAGCATAAATTACTTGGAATTCTTCAGGATGGGAGATTTGTTTATTCTTTTTGATGTTTTTTTTTAAAGATTTGATTGATTTATCTGAGACAGAGTCAGAGCACAAGCAGGGGGAGGGGTAGAGGGAGAGGAAAAAGCAGACTCCCTGCTAAGCAGAGGCCCTGATGTGGGGCTTGATCCCAGGACCTGGAGTTCATGACCTAAGCTGAAGTCAGATTGCTTAACCCACCAAGCCACCCAGGCACCTCTATTCTTGTCAACTTTTAAAATTTTATTTAATCATTTATTTTTATCACTATGGACTAATAGATATTTATTTTATACTTTGAGTTATAATTAAATTATCCTTTAAAAAATCTGTTGCTGAATTTTGTCCAGCCTTGCCCGTTGGGAGCTTTTCACAGTTGGTTTCTATGTGGCTTTTGTTTTTTGTTTGTTTGTTTGTTTTTCTTTTTTTTCTTTTTTAAAGATTTTATTTATTTATTTGACAGAGAGAGACACAGCGAGAGAGGGAACACAAGCAGGGGGAGTGGGAGAGGTAGAAGCAGGCTTCCCGCTGAGCAGGGAGCCCGATGCAGGGCTCGATCCCAGGACTCTGGGATCATGACGAGAGCCAAAGGCAGACGCTTAACGACTGAGCCACCCAGGCGCCCCTGTTTTTCTTTTCAACATAATCATTGTTTATTTCTTTTTGAGCATTTCTTTGTTTTCTGGCATTACAAGATACTCAAGGCACATCTTGTATATGCCATGCCCTCCAGTGCTAGAATCAGTCATTGCTCCAAAGTGTTTCAGTTCCCTTTTTTGGAGAATAATATTAGAAACCAAGATCTGGGTAATAAGTGTGATCATTGTTGTCAGCATGTTGATACTTCCAGGTTCTTGGGTGACAGAATAAGGAAGTACATGGATACTAACTCAAGCATACACTCATGTGCATAATTGTCTCTCTGTGTGTATATCCATCTATATCTGTATTCAACTGAACATGAACTCCTATAGATGCATAATACATTACCATGTGGATCTTTCTAGCCTTCTCCCATTGACTGTCTCCATCCTCCCACTTCAACGGTTAAGAAGCCTGCCTTCTACACTCTGCAATTAACTTGCTTATTGTTTCAATTACATTATCCATGTATAGCAGTTTCCAAATTGTTAGCCTCTGACTCCATGGAAAATAACCTTATCAGGCAGGATACAGTCCTTTATTCTTATAGCCCCCACTTATTTCCTGAACATCTTATGTCAATGACTTCCCCACCCTTTTGAGTGAGGTTATTTCATACATTTATAATTCAGTTAGAGGGTTTGGGGGGGGGGATTGTTTGTTTGTTTGTTTTTGTTATAGTCCACGTTCAACGCTAGGAACTCCCAATTTCCTAAAATATATTTTTAAATTCTCTTATGTTAAGGTTTATTTTTGTCCTGTAAACTTCCTTTATTTTTTGATAAATGCACAGTTGCTTGTACCCACCATTACAGAATCACAATCACATAAAATAATTTCATCACCTTATATGTCTCCTATTCTTTGTCTATTCAGTTCTTCCTTCTTCCAAGGCCCCAGCAACCACTGGTATGTTTATTATCTCCGTAGTTTTTCCTTTTCCAGAAACTGATGTGAAACAAAACAATACAGTAGTTTTTTCAGACTGACTTCTTTAACTTAGAAATAAGCATTTATGAATTATCCTTATCTTTGTATGGTTTCATAGCTGATATCTTATTATAGCTCAAAAGGACTCCATTGTATGGTTTTCTAGTTTGTCTATTTATTTACCCGTTGAAGAACACCTTGATTGCTTCCCGTTTGGGGAGATTATACATAAAGTATGTATAAACATTGGCCTGCAGGCTTCTGTGTGAACATAAATTTTCAAATGAGTTAAGTAAATACTTAGGAGTAGGATTGCTGGATCATATGGTAAACTCTATTTCGTATTTGAACCGTCTGAGAAACAAGCTATGAATGAGAGTTCCAGTTGCTCTATATCTTCTCCAGCAAATTGTATTGTCCATTTTTAACTTTTGTCTATTCTAGTAGATGTGTGGTAATATCACGTTGTTTTAATTTGCATTTTCCTAATGACAATGTTGAACATCTTTTCCTATGCTTATTTTACATCTATATGTCTTCTTGAGTCAGTCTTTATAGATCTTTTGCACATTTTATAGTGGGTTTATTTGTTTTTATTGTTGAGTTTTAAGATTTCTTTGCTTATTTTGGATGCACCTCTTCTATTAGATGTTTTGCCAATTTGTTTTCTAGTCTGAAGCTTCTATTTTTATATACTTCATTCCTCTCCAATGCTCTCAAATGTATCTGTTGAAAATAAGACCCAATTTTAGTAACTGGAAAACAAAGATCAACAAATCATGCTCTTCTTTTATTGCCCCCTGTAATGATGTAAATATTCTCGGCTTACTCCCTCTTGGTCATTCTGGTTCCATTAGTATTCTATAACAATTGCTGGAGTAAGTGGCTTGTTATTTTTATGCTCTTCAGAATACTTAATGTCTGTTTGAATTTTAGTGATGAAGATAGTATTCCATAACATATGATTAAATCTTTAGTTGAGAAATTGCATATATATTTATAATTAAGCGTGGGTGGAACTAACATACTATTTTTGGAAAACCTACTGACCTAGGCGTTATGATTTCCAAATTAGAGTTCCTGATCTTTTATTAATCAACTGTGGTACCTCTGATCAATTATTTTACCTTTCTGAATCTCCGTTTTCTCAGATTCAACTTTGCTAGGTTATCTCAAAGTGACTGTCCCATTCCATGGTGTTCTATACCTTTGCCAGAGATTAAGCTTGCAACACCTGTTATGCTGCTGTCTGTATTTCGGATATGAAGGAGATTGATACAAAGAGAAGAAAGAGAAGAGGTATATTTGTGACTTGGAAAGACATTATCGTAGTTGTAGGGAATATTGGATATTGTAAACTTTTTTCCTAATATTGTCTTGATTTGACTTATTAAAATTAAATATAAGTGTATATCTAGCTATTTTTATTTTATTTGTGAGATTACCAAATAATATGTTAAGAATTTTTATTTCACAGAGCTGATTTGGAATCCTATTTAGCTTGCTCTTTTATGATATACAAAGATGTCTTGATTCATCTGAAAGGCTTATGGAGCGATATATATTCCCAGTATCATTCAAACCATTTGCTTCTTTGTTGTGTCCTTATAACTTAGTAAGAAATACTAGTGGTAAAATATTTCTTAAAATTTTGTTTTGTTATTTCTAGAAACATGTTTCCAATTAATCTTCTTGATACCTTTCATGGTTGATACTATCACCATTTTAAAGATAAGGAAACTGAAGATTATAAAATGTAGGTAAATTAATCAAAACCAGCTTCATTTATGCTTTCTATTAATCTTTCCATTAATCTCTACATGGTGCTATTAATATGGGAGTTATAGACATCAATTCCAATGAGGGCAGGCAGATAATGTAAGTGATGCTGATTGGTTGAGAGAAAGATAATAAAAGCATCATGATAAATGACAACTGATAAATTAGCCTTAGGCCATTCTTGCCCACTTAAAGATATAATGTTTTTCAAATACACTAGCATGTCTTCTCTTTCTCCTCCTTCTCAGTCTTCTCATAAAAGAATGAAATCAAAAAAGCAGTCATGTATCTGAAATATCCGAATTATTCAATATTTGCAGCTAATACAGAAATGTTCTGACATCTCGGGAGACCACGTAAGTCTGATGTGTTGTCTGGCTGCAACTTGTGTGCTAGTAGTTTCTGAGATGTGCTTTAACGAAATAGCAGGGATCATTGTAATACTGCTTTTGGTCACCCAGCATGTACACTGACAGGGGCCCCTCATGGAGCGCTGGCTAGGCCACACTGTACGTGTACATGCCTCCATTGTGCTCCTGTTTTGTCATTTACTTCACGCTCTTTGTATTTTATTCTATAAGAACTGTAAAATCCTTGCTCTATACATAAGAGAGAGTTCCCGATTCCCATGACATATAATGGAAAAAACATTAAAAATGTCACCTTTAGATGACTAAAATAATAGACATTTAGAAATTAAATCATGCTTGATTTATTTTTCAAGCATTTTCTCAATTTGCCATGAAAGATAAATAAATAAAACCACAGGCAAAAACAACAGGCAATAGAGCGATAGTCTTCCTGATTGGCATTTCTTGCCAACAACTTTATTAAAAATGACAACTCAGATGCCTCCCACATACTAAATATTTCATAGCCAGACATACTCTCCTCCAGAGCTCTTGGCACATTTGATTGACTTTAATGTGTTAGTCCACAGCTACCTCTTTCAGATAAAAACACATAATATCTCATTTTATTAATAAGGGATTGGTACCAGAGAACTCACATAACTTCCCAAAGCCACACAGAGATTTTCTTTTTAACATGGTAAATGTTATTATGGAGTAGAAACTCAACTATTTGAATATTATCACAGAAATATATATATTTTTAATTTTGCCTTTTTTTAAAAAAATGAGATCATGGACAATCTACAATAACATCAAAGAAGATTTTACAAGTTTCCAGATTAGTTCCCCATTTTAATTACAAAGAAGGGTCAATCAGATTATTTGGGAAGAAAAGTGTATAGGAAGACACAGCAAATGGGATTGTCTTAAACTGTAGCCGTGTGTATGTGTGTGTGTGTGTGTGTGTGTGTGTGTGTGTGTTTTGGTGTCACGTGGGTTACAATTAGGGATTCTTTTGGACGGCATTTAACTTTCTCTGACTGAGAAGCTTACCTAGATCTCCTGATTTCCTTTCTTATTATCTACCTGATCTTGTAAGCTTCTTGTTTTAAATGGCTTCTGTAATTTTGCTAGGTTGCCCATTCTGAATTCAATTGAAAAAAGTAATTTCTATTGAATGATTTCTTTCATTTTCATTTATCAATCTAAGTGGTTTTTGATTTTTGAATTATTGTAGTATGAACTACTTTCCCATCCAATTTCATACCAAGATTTGGAGAGATTGAAGGCCTTTTAAATGACATTTTTAAAAATAAAATCCTTATGATTACTTCTTTCCCTATGGGTGCAGTTTTTTTTCTCCCTGTAAAGCCATTCACATATCCACCTACTGCATATATATCCATCAGGAGATATGTTTGTGAATTTAACCTAGTGATCTATAAATAGTCTGAGTTAAATATGTTACAAATTATACAAATTACCTAGTTTATTTAAATAATATGATACAAAATATGAATCTCAAAGCTTATTGACTTATCTTTAAAGTTGGAAACCTGCTTAGATTTTATTGAAGGAAAATCCTAAAATGATAATCACTGTATAATAATTTATTACACCAAATACTCTGCATAATATGGTTCTAATACATTAAAAAATCTTCCATTTCTATAACTGTTAAAACTAAACCACTGATACTAGTTTTATGATTTTACATATAATAATTATATAAATAGTTATAACTATAATTTGGGAATTTATGTAAACTAAGAATAATGATACAGAACTTTAATATATAATACTTTGCATTATTTTACTTTATATTAGAGCAAGAAAACCACATGTTTAATATTTGCTGTTATCTTTCTTGGTAATCTTCTGTAGTCAGTTGGGCCATATTATCAATATGAAGTAAAATATTTTTAATACTCCAGTTCATATTTGAAAAAAATCCATTCTGCCTTATCTTTGTGTTCAGAACTCACCTTACTCTTGTTAAACTGCCGAAGAGTAGACAAAGAGGTTTTTTGTTTCTCATTTATTTGTTTCATACCAGTTAATTTCCTTTCCCATAAGAGAATCAGATGTGTTTTCCTTGGTTTTGTCTTCTAGAGACATTGCTGCTCCTCCTCTTTACTGCTCAAAAAAGAGAAAACTATTATTTCCAAATATCTTTGATTTTTTTTTTATTTTAAGGAACGTTATATTAGAAATGAATACCTGGATTTGTAAAATATTAGTCTTAACAGGAGGATCCTGGGCAAGAAGAGAGGATATATTGAAAAATAATGAGGCAAATTGAGATCCTCATACAAGCAAAGACAAAGGATAATTGAGGTCAGAAAGGAAAAAACTAAAAGCAATTAGGCTAGCAGGTTAAAAAGAGTGCAGTGAGTTGATTATCAGTTGAGCCTAAACTGGGATTCAAGCCCTTGCAGAGCTCCTCTGTGAATGCATGGATGTATGCAGTGAGAGCGGATGAGGGAGACCAAACGCAACGTCTGTGTGTCTGGGTCCCTTGCCGAGGTGTGGAGAGATGGAGATCCACTGATGTCTCCTGCCACCCAAGCTCCAAAGACCATGCCTCATTTCTACGGAGAGTGAGCTTGACCACAGCAAAATGAGCCACGTGTATGAAAGAGTCTATAAAATTCAAGATGCAGAAATTAGGTCAGGTGACACAGATTTCAAGAAAGTGACACATTTCAGACTTTCTTCAGGAGGATGCTCTGGGCCCAGCAATGACACACAAGCTTTGATTAACAATCCAGGGTTTTTCTTTTTAGAAGATTTTATTTGTTTATTTGACAGAGAGAGAGACAGCGAGAGAGGGAACATAAGAAGTGGAGGGGCAGAGGGAGTAGTAGGCTTCCTGCTGAGTGGGGCTCGATCCCAGGACCCTGGGATCATGACCTGAGACAAAGGCAGATGCTTAACAACTGAGCCACCCAGGCGCCTCAACAATCTAGGGTTTTTCAATTTGGAGAACATCCTAGGGAAGAAATCAGAGCTACTTTTAACCTCTATGGTGAATTTATTAAATTAATCACCATTTCCAAAGGAGACTTTAACTCTTTCTGTCAGAAAACTCTGCTAGTATATTGGTTTGGGAAGAATAAGAACATGTATTGCTACCTGCTGGAGAACTGCCATAGTAAATATGCAAATCTGTTATGTCCAAGATGGGAAAGCTGTCCGCAGGTGTATGCAGTACGGTGCAGGGGTAAGCTCTGGTGGCAAAGGAGCACTTCCCAGAGGACCACAGCGACAAGGTCAGGGGCATAGAAGGATACCACTTGCAAGTAGCTTATAGATATCGATAAGATAAGCAGGGTGGAAAACATGAGTGTGTTTCACCTGTGCATGGGTCTGACCCTTGTTAAATTCCAGAAACAAGGGAGGTCATAAAAGGAATCCCCAAAGAAGCTAACTATTGAAATTAAGTATCAATATTACATTACTGTCTGAGTATAAATTTTGCTAGGTACATTCCATCTCCTTTTCTTTCACAGCAGGATTTAAGTCAACCTTCATGGTGTACTCCATTCACAAATCTTCTGTTATAAGATTACTGGAGGAAAACAAATGAGACCATGTGCCTTACTAATGATTTAAATCAAGCCCTTGGATGTTTACGTCCAACCATTGAACTCCTTCAAATGATACCTGTCAGGTTATTTTAAGTGTTGCATTAATTGTTTTCATATTAGATAATTATTAGACAATTGTAGACAATGAAAAAAATGTACAGTTTTTGTGAATTTTTATCACTTGATTTCCACAGCTAACACGTTAAAAAGAGTGTAGTGAGTTGATTCCCAGTTGATTCCCAGTTCTTTTTTTTTTTTTTTTCCTCATAACATTTATAGTCAGGGATGCAGATGTGGTTGGAGGAAACCGTCTAGAATGTGCCACCGTGGAATTTAAGTACCTGGCAAACTGCCTGATGTATGCAGCGTCGTCCTTTCTTCCCAGGGCCCTACCCAAATAGATTTTTTCAAACTTGTAATTTAAGAGTGAAGAAGTTCACATGCTTTCATTTGCCTTAGCCTGCGTCTTGAGCAGGGCATTTTGTTACTGGAATTACTTGGTAACCACAGAAAGGCACTAATGAGGAGCTGCCATGGCAATCTTGACAATTCTTCAAAAGTCTTGCTTGTAAGATTCATTAGGCTGCATTATCATATGGAGTTCATCTTGTTTGAAACATTGTCATTATTTCCTTTTTGGCTACATAGCATGAAAAGCCAAGGATTTTGCCATCTAAAGAAATGCAGCAGTTTTTGTTTTTTTTGTTTTTTCCTATTCGTGACTCATTAATTGGAAACATATTTTGCTATTTCTGACTTTTATGAGCTGTAGCAGCTCGGGATCTTTGGCTCTCTCCAACGCGAGATGCTTCAGAGACTATAAGCAATCACAAATTCTGATGACAGCAGACCACTTTGTACTCCTTGGTAATTCTCACCTCGCAGGGGCAATGCATTGCAGATGCACCATTGTCAAGGAGCTGCCATAGAGACCACATCTTTTGAAATCAGGATGAGTCTTTACAGCGATTCTAACTGTGTGTGTCATTTGCAGTATTCTTATCCTGATGATTATTGTCATTTATATAGTGCAATTTAAGTGGTTTCTGAGATGCTTTGTATACTCGGCCCAACTCATTTCCATTTGAAACTTTAGTTCACAGTTTCAATTTGGAACTACCAGAGTTTAGCAAATAACCCTTGCTTGTCATACAGGTTATTTTGGAAATACAATTAACTCCATTTCTCAATTACTACAAGATCGGGTTTCTTCTCTTCTTTTTCCATCACAGCCTTACATTTGTTCTTCTTATGGCCTTGAGCCACGTATTAGTACACTTTTCACACCAGGATCCTTATAATTCTTATATTTTTCTTCTATCTTCTTTAGCATTTATCACAGTTCGAGGCGCATGGTAACAACCCAGTACAAATGGAATTCCTCTTCCTTCCCTCTTTCCTGCCATTCTTGCATCCTTTCATTCTTTTGGACATATTTTCTACATACGATTTCATTGTTGACACAGATTTAAAGAGTTACCAGGTTGAAATGATCGCATAACCCACTAATTCTTAGCAGGGTGTGAAGGACCACAAGAATCACTTGAGAGAGCAAAGAAGGGAAAGAATGAGTGGGGAGGATAATGCATGTGCAGTGACTCAGATACACTTTACCGACTGCTAAAAGAACTATTATTAATTTATTCCCATGATTCTCAAAGTATGGCCCCGGGTTTGCAGGAATAGCATCACCTGAGAATTGTTTAGTATGTAAATTTTTGAGTCCCACTCCAGACCTACTCAGTTAGAAATTCTGAGACTGGGGACCAGCATTCCAGTTTCTAAGAAGCTCTCTTGTTGATGTTGAGGCATGCTCATGTTTGAAAACTGCTGGTGTCCAAACCTACATTTACACATAGGGAACAGAGAACAGAGAAGTCAGGTGGTGATTCAAGGTCATATAGCTAGTTCATATAAACGTGCTTGTAGACATTCCAGGTCCACTTACCCACACCATGAGAGAACTAGTTCCAAGTTTAGGTGTGCCCTTGCATGACAAATACTGCTCCTCCCTCAATTCAACATATCCATATAAAACTTAATCTTATGTATGGCAATCATCGAGGGTGCAATAAACATATACATAAGACTTAGGAATTTGAATTGGCTGAATGATTTCTGAATGTTCAGATCTCAATCTCCTATTATACTTCATTTGACAATTTGTTTCTTAAAACCTAAAATCTTCTTACATGTATAGTTAATGTAAAATTAAAGCAGAGCTACTCCTATTTTCTTTTATTAAGACATCTTGATTCTTTTTTGATAGCACACTCTATTTTCACAAATCCTATCCCTTTACCTTCATATGGCAGCACTATAAAAACTTATATTCCCTTTGTGCACATCTTTCTATCATTTGGACTTCTCTGTTTTTATTTATATAGGTCTGCCTACTGGTTATGTTTATATTTACTTGAACTACTTGGTAGGAGAGTGCCTACATGAATACTCTAGAAATGAACATGAGAAAAATGAAGTCCTGATGATTCTTTCCTTAGAAATAACACTTTATTGATGCTGAAAATTGAGCTGTAATCTACCTGCTGTGGAGGACTATATGAGCATCTTTCCTTCCTCCTATTTTTTTAGACTCATGAGGAGAAAAAAAATATTTGGTTTGTGAAAGAAGGTTTCCAACAGAAAAGGTATGCAGAAATGGCTGAAAGCTATTCGAAGATAACTTACAATCAAGAAATGACTATTATATTTTCTAGCATCTTATCTTGAAAATTCCTTGGGATCATTTCATAAGTGGCACCATCACCACATATGGTCCAGGTCATGAAGCACTCTGTATAATGGTGAAGAGTATGGTTTGAGAAGTGCAGTAGACAGAATAATTCCCCACCCCCTACCCCAAGATGTCCACATCCCAACCCCAGGGACCTAGGAATATGTTCAGTTAACCTGGCAAAAGGGGGATTCAAGATTACAGATAGAATTAAGGTTGCTAATTGCCTGACACCAAAATGGGGAAATTGCCATCAGAAGGGTTCTTGCAAATTGAAGAGAAAAGCAAAATAGAGTCAGAGGGAGATGTGACTATGGAGGAAAAAAATGGTATGTTGGCTTTGGAAATGGAGGAAGATCAAGGTGTATGGGCAGCCTCTCTGACCTGAAAAAGGCGAGGAAGCAGTTTCTCCTCTAGAAAGTAACACAGCCCTATCAACACAGTGATTTTAGTCCTGTGAGACCCATGCAGGACTTCACAGAACTATAACCTAAATTTGTGTTGTTTTGAGCCACTAATATTATAGCAATTTGTTAACAGCAACAATGAAAAATTAATGCAGGAAATAATACAGATCTGGATTTGATCCAGCTTTACCTCTGCCTAGGTGTGTCCTTGAGAAGCTTTCTTAAACTCTGAGCTTTAGTTCATTCATCAACAAAATGGGTATAGAATAAAATAGAATTTTAAAAACTCTTCCTCTGCTAATACTCCAGTGCACGTGTTGTGTTTCATTACTGACTTTATTCCAACTGATGATATAAGGGTACAGTATCTTCAGCTTTGAATCTCTATTAAGGCTTTGGATTCTTCTGAATCCAGCTGGCATTTGGGAGAAAAGAGGTGGAGAAGATATTTCCACTTTTTAACCATTTTTCTCTAGAAGTTACATATTTCACTTGTGATCACATTTCCTTTAGAGAATAATTCATATAGCCACATCCAGATGTAAGCAGGGCTGCAAAATACAGTCCCCAGCTGGTGAACACTGCCAGGTGACAATTATAAACTATGAAAAGAGAAGCAAACCTTTTTGGTGAGCAGTGAAGCCACCTTAGCCTCTTTACTGTAGAGAAACAAAGACCTAAAAGAGGGCCCAGAAGTCATCTACTGTGGACCTAAATCTGGGTAGTCTGGTTAGATTTTCTCATTTTCCAAAAAGGTAGGCATCATGTTGTCCATCAATAAACACCTTTTTGTGCCAGAGTGTTAAGAGTTTAAAATGATAAATAATATTTATAAAATCATTTTGCTCATGCTTGCCATTTTATATGCACAATATATGTTAACAGTTTAAATGTATATCCATTAATTTTGCATATTAATGGCAGTGACCAATACAGGGGTATTTTTTGCCTGGGTGAGCCAAATACACAGAGATTGATTAAAAAAAAAAAGGTACATTTAGTGATGCTAAAATAGAGAATACTCATCTGACCTTTATTTGGGAAAGATATTTAGAGGCAGTAAACACATATATGTTTCTAAAAAGGGTGTTTTCAATCACTTCCAAATAAATGAGAGCTACCTATTTATTCAATGTTAATATCACAGCTTATAAGGTTTACCTCAAGCATAATTATTGGTGGTAATTAGGAGACACAAGATTTCAGTTTTTCGGAAGAAATTCACTTCTTAGAAATGTAGTGCAATCTGTTGTTTACTCATCATTAAACATATGTTGTTTTGGTTAGTTCATAATGAAAATAAAGACCCAAAAATATCCTTAATTTATTTGCAAAGTTTTAAATATATTTTCCTCTTATCTCAGCATGACATATATTTATGCAAACCCCTTTTGGCTTATTTTTTGGAAGATGAATAAATGTCTTAAGCACATACATGTGCTGTGTATTCCTCTATATCTTTCAAGAAGGTTTTTCTTTTTCTTTCTGCTTGAAGCAAGACATGACATTAAGTATTCAACCAAAGGAAGTCACAAGAAGCTAACATCCATAGAAGGTTTACCACGACAGTTTTTCACCAAACTCCTTCATTTGCATAGCACTCTTCAAAGACATAGTCATATGATTTTTATAAATATGAAAAAATAATAATAAATTTTAACTTCATTAAATCGTGATCACTATGCCTTTGAACTCTCTTACCCTTCATCATGCTTCCCCTCCTAAATACAGATATACATAAGTCTGCTTTGATTCTGTGCCTTTTCCAACTTTTAAAATCTTTAAAAAACAATTAAGCTCCTTAAAAATAATTATATCATTTTAGGAAATACTGAAGTTTCCATAAATTAAATCAGAGGAAATTCCCAGGGACTATGATTTTGCCACCAGCTTTCAATAGGGGCATCTTATTGTTAAATGCTTTTAGATAAACTATAAGTTGTTAGTATCTACAGATCTTTATGTGCTGCAATTGTTGCCTTAATAATTCATACGTGTTCCTTTTGAGCTTTTAGATGTCTTTGCATATGGACACTCCACTAGAGATTTTTTCTGTATAGCAGATGCTTTTAAGTATTGTGGGGGGTTATGACAGAGAGTGGTATAAATTACTGAAGTTAACTGGGATTCTCATTCAATGGTATGTTTTCCACGCTTTCTTTCCTGAGCTTGGGGCCTGGCTAGGGGTATTTGAAAGAAGAAATGAGAATGAGAAAAGAATATCTAGTGTTTAACTTCTCAAGTCCGTTGCACTTTCGTAAATATCTGGTAGGTGTGTGTGCACTTTGTTCTTGAGCGTGAGATGGGTTTAATCCTGTGCCGTTGGCTGGGAGTGAAAGTGGGGCTTGGGGAGAAGACACTTGTCTTTCCATGAGAGAAACTCATCTTGGGAGATGAAAACTCATCTGAAGGAAATAATTATTGGGAGATTTTCTGGTAATCATTGATTCACTAGATTGTTATCTCCTTTAAAGTTGCTTCCTGCTCCTTTGATGACTCAACACCCTCTTTTTAAGCTACTAACTAGGATCTGCATGTTCTTGATTATCAGATCTCAGTCTGAGATATTTACC
The DNA here is from genome assembly GCF_004348235.1 of Phoca vitulina. Taxonomy (NCBI): domain Eukaryota; kingdom Metazoa; phylum Chordata; class Mammalia; order Carnivora; family Phocidae; genus Phoca; species Phoca vitulina. Next base: position 31,678,638 of record NW_022589709.1, on the reverse strand, counting down.
TAAGAATGAAGCTAGATGAATCTGGAATAAGACTAGTACAGTAAGCAGTTCAAATATTCACTTTATTCTTGCTTTAAAAATCTCATTCATCACTTATATTTAGATAAAAATATTAAATATCTTAATGTGTAACAGTTCTTTTATAGCATTCAATTGCTTTTGAATAGTATCATCAGCAATAAGAAAATGTTTTGTATATGAAGCAAAAATTTCTTTTTGAGAGAGAGAGTGTGACTGGGGGGAGGGTCAAAGGGAGAGTGGGAGAGAGAATCTCAAGCAGACTGCATGCTCAGCATGGAGCCCGATGCTGGCTCAATCTTACAACCCTGAGATCATGACCTGAGCCGAAATCAAGGGTCTCACGCTTCACCGACTGAGCTACCCACGTGCCCCTGAAGCAAAAATATTCTTATTATTCGGGATAGGAACAAAGAAGAGGTAGTTGGGTTTAATGCTTCTAATTGTCAGTCTTTTCAATTTTAGCCAATCAAATGGGTATGAAATGTATCACTTTGGGGTTTTCATTAATATTTCCCTTACGACTAATATTCTTGAGCAATTTTTTGTGTATTTATTGGCCATTTCTATTTTAAGTTGTGAATTGTCTGAACTATCTCTTCTTCGCCATTTTTAAACTGTTGTTTTCTTTGTTGTTCCTTTGTTTACTTGTAAGGTTTCATTGTATATTATGAATAATAATCCTTTGTTAGATATTTATATTGTGAAAATTTTGCAGTCTGTGATTTGCCTTTTGATGAGTAGGAGTTTTAAATTTGATGAAATCCAGTATATTATTATCTTTTTAATTTTGTAGCCAGTGCTTTTTTATCATCTTTTAAGAAATATTTGCCTGTTCCAACCTCTGGAAAATATTTTTCTTTGCTTGCTTCTGGAGGCTTTATTTACTTTTTTAATTTTAAAAATCAGATGTATAATCCATCTTAAATTACTTTTGATGTAAGGTGTGAGGTAGGGGCTGAGATTCAACTTTTTCCATACATTTGTTCAAACAATGTATTATATTTTTTATTTCTGGACTCTCTCTACTGTTCAGTTTTTCAAAATAGGCTTATGCCACTATCATACCTCCTTGATTAGGTAGCTTTATAATAAATCTTTTAATCAGTTAGCTTTATTAAATAACAAAAATTCAACTGAGTAAATTTTAAAGATCTAATTGGCTTTATGAATCAATTCATGAATTGGGCAGCATCCCATCTAACAAGTAGAGGGGAATGGCAAAGGAAAAGATTTTTGAAGGCCTGACAAAGAAGTCCTAGGCAGAAAAAAATAATCATTTCATGTGAGCCAACCTTTCTTTGGGGACAAAGGGTCTTATTAGGTGGGTTATCTCATTTTGCAAAAGGGTCTTATTAGGTGGATTACCTCATCTTCCTTTGGGGCACGGAGAGGGCCTGTGTGACAGATTGCCTTACTGGTACTGAGTGCAAAAGCCCTGACTGACCAGTTAAGACTCTATTTCTGAGGAAGATCAAAACTATAATTAGGTTAAGTATTAAACCCTCATTTGGAAACCTGGCCTAGCATGACTGACTCCACTTTGCACCTGTGGTTTTCTTTTTTTTTTTTTTAAAGATTTTATTTATTTATTTGATAGAGATAGAGGGAGAGCACAAGCAGGTGGAGTGCCAAGCAGAGGGAGAGGGAGAAGCAGGCTCCCCGCTGAGGAAGGGGCCCGACGTGGGACTCGATCCCAGGACCCTGGGATCATGACCTGAGCCGAAGGCAGCCGCTTAACCGACTGAGCCACCCAGGTGCCCCGAACCTGTGGTTTTCTTTTTAACCACTTAAGTCTTCTAACTTTGTTCCTCTTTCTTCATCATTGTTGTAGCTGTTACTCTAGTTCCTTAGCATGTTGTGTCATTTATTAAGTTCTTACCTTTCAGTTTCAAACAATCCTAGTCTGTCCTTTTTGTGATGCTGGAGATTTGATTCTGTAAATTACTTTTCTCCTTTGACAGTTATGTCCCTGTTAAGCTCTGCCAGTTGCATGCACTACAGGGACACGGCACTGCAAGGTGAGGGACTATGCATTAGATTTTTGTCTGTTTGTTTTTGCTGGAAAACTTTCTGAAAGCTTGCAGTTCCTAGAAACAGCACTTTAGCATCTCCACAGTGACAGCAGAGCCCAGGCTTACACCCTTTCCTTTACTCTCCCAGCTCCGTTTGCACTCTGAGGGCCTCACATTCAAGCTTTACCCAAATCCCTCTATGTGGCCACCACTCAAAAATAGATATGCCCTCATCTGTGACCCAACCTGTCTTCATTCAGTATGAGCCAGAAAGACCAGAGATGCTTAGAATATGGTGTAGAAGGGGACCTCAGGCTCAGGTCCACTTGTTAATTTGGTCCCATAGGCCCCTCACCTCAGGAAGGTAAAAGAGAGCAATCGTGAGTGTCCTAGAGCACGGAGCCCAGGGCATGGAAACTCTTGCCTGCCTCTAAATGTGATTCTGCTTGTAATGTTCATTAATATATTCAAGACACGTAATAAGGATTTCGTATGTTGTGCCTGACTATGTGTAATATGCTGATTATTCCACAGCCAACAGGAAATAGCCCTATTTTTCCGTAAGTATTCGGGAAGAGGCAATTACTTCTACTCACAGTGTTCTATTGTTTGGATTTGTTGTAATGAGTATAGACAAGCTTTATAAAAATAGGCTGAAAAAAGACACTTGCAATGCTTAAAACTGATGGTGGAATAATACAGAGAACATCTAAAAAACTCTTGTGATTTAACATGAAAAGTAGAAATATCACAAAAGAAGTTGGCAAGGGATATGAGCAATTTAGAGAGGAAAAAAAATCAGGGGCCTTACAAACAAAAGGAGAAAATCTCAAAATCTTCCACATACAGATAAAGCAAATTGAAACAAAATTATCTATTGCTATTTATTACTAGATCATCACAATTTAGAAGTCTAAATAATCCATTCTAAATTATAAAAATATCTCTGCAAGATAAACAGTGGGTAAGGGCAGGAAATTGGTCATTAAGTCATCAAATATGATATTAGATACATAGTTCCCAGAGTTGCATGGAATATTAAAGAGGGCAAAATATAGGACATATCCTGTTGGTGTTTGTAGACTTAACAAAGATAAATTTAGCAACAGTCCATAATAGGGAAGGAGAAAATCTAATGGGTTAGGGAAAAAACATGTGGTTTCAGATTGAGCTGTATCTTGAAGAAAGTTAAACACGGATGATCAGGTAAAGAAGAACAACCAGAAGCCAAGAAAGCAGGATCAGGGGAGTCCAGAAGGAAATTAATGATTTAAATTAGTATTTGTGTATAAATACAACAAAAATATTAATACACTTGAGAATTCCATGGTAAGATTTTAAGGCCGTATGCTCTGTAAGATAGCAACGTCAGGCACAGAGTGAAGTAATTATATTTGCATAGGAGAATTATGATGTCCATTAGATAATTACAGTCATTTGTTTGCTCACATTTTTGGAAACTTTTGAGTCCCCCACCGTTCCTTTCTCTCTTTCTGCGTTCATGCCGGAAGCTTCACTGGCAGTTGGAGTTAGTCTTACCAAGCCAGCATCCCAGTACACCCAAAAGGAAGATCTCTACCAGGGGACACACACAAGAATCCAGGAAATAAAAAATAATAATAATAAATTAATTAATTAATACATGCCTACAATATGCAAATTCTAAACAGCAGGATTTTACTTTGTCTTTCTGGACTTCTTCTTCTTCATATCCCTTTGTCTTATATGATCATTTTATATACCCATTATTTTACAAACATACAGGCGCGCACACACTCTTTCTAAACAAATGTAAGTGGATTAACCACTTACATAGTTTACCTTCTGGAATGTATCAATTCTAAGTCTATTGATTACAAACTTTCTATGGGATGAGTCCTAGAAAGTCATTTTACAGATACTGTTGGGTATAGAATTCTGTTAGTTCAGTACCAGGAATCTGGATCCTTTTGGTCACATTTTAGTTTGTTGCTCTAAGAATAAGATGAATAGCACCTTCTATGGTGAGCGCTGTGAATTGTGTAAGACTGTTGAATCACAGACCTGTACCTCTGAAACAAATAATACATTATATGTTTTAAAAAAAAAGAAGAAGGTAGTAGGAAGGGAAAAATGAAGGGGGGGGAAATCGGAGGGGGAGACGAACCAGGAGAGACTATGGACTCAGAGAAACAGAGGGTTCTAGAGGGGAGGGGGGTGAGGGGATGGGTTAGCCTGGTGATGGGTATTAAAGAGGGCATGTACTGAATGGAGCACTGGGTGTTATACGCAAACAATGAATCATGGAACACTACATCAAAAACTAATGACATAATGTATGGTGATTAATATAACATAATTAAAAAAAAAAACACTAAGTTACCTGATAAAATTACTGATTTTCTTAAGCATAAAAAAAAAAAAAATAACCAGAGAGTATGATTAAATGGTTAAAACTCAAAAAAAAAAAGAAAAAAAGATGAATAGCACCTTCTATGCTTCTAGAATTTCTCTGAAACACTATAGTTGGTGTGGATTGCTTTTATGTAGATTTATCTTAATGTCAAGATACATATATGTAAAATATGAAGAAACTTGTCTCGTTGAAGTCTGATTTCTGACAAGTGCATTTTTTTTTTTTTTTTAAGATTTTATTTATTTATTTGAGAGAGAGAGAATGAGAGACAGAGAGCATGAGAGGGGTTAGGGTCAGAGGGAGAAGCAGACCCCCTGCCGAGCAGGGAGCCCGATGCGGGACTCGATCCAGGGACTCCAGGATCATGACCTGAGCCGAAGGCAGTCGCTTAACCAACTGAGCCACCCAGGCGCCCCTCTGACAAGTGCATTTTTGAGTTAATGACTGTAGCTTCAGAGTTTTACTAAATTGGGATCGGCTTTCTATTTACTATTATCACATCCATCCACTCTTATGGTTAAGTAGTAAGTGTCACAAATGCCTAAAAGAATGAAGGGTAGAGCCAGTTATAGGAATTTATTTGAATGAATTATTAATATGACAAAGGCAAGACCATCGTGAAAAGTACCCTTCTGATTGTGTGATTAGTAACAAAGAACCCAAATGGAAAGTCATTTTAGAAAAAAAAAAAAAAAAGGAATAATCAAACTGTGCTTAGCATCATTTAGTTAACAAACACTGATTGTGCACTGTTTATCCATCAGTGTTTTGCTGGCCAAGGCTTATGTTGCAGATGAATATTCTTCCAATTACTGTCTTCACATGTTACTGGATTTTAAGATAGAGGCAAAATTCCTCATTTAGTATTTGAAGTAGCATTTGTAGCATTTAACTTAGAGAAGTAATGTTATCTTAATTTGTTAATATTCTCAACTGACCAAGACAAAAAATCTCTCAGCCAATGTGAGAGATTTATTTCATTTAAATTTATTTCATTTAAATTTATTTTTACTCATATACTCAGAAAATGCTTTTATTTCAATTTATTGCATAAGGTATTTTTTAAAGTTCAGATATATGTATATTAAAATGTATTACTACTCCACTCACATAGGAATGTCCTTTGGTTAGAAAAGTCAGTTCACATTTATTGCATTCATTTTAGTCTCTCTGATTAGATCTTAACTGAAACACTTTGCGTTGCTCTAGGCTAGAACACCTAGAATGGAAACAATGTTTCTGCCTAGTTCTTTTCCCATTGTATAACTAGAAAAATATCTAGTGGGATTCTTGTTTCTCTGTACTCATGGGAAAAATCATATCAGGACCTTTTGTTGCCCAGGGGTCAATTAGTAGGATCAAGTACATGGCCATATAATAAAAGTGACACTAGCCTTTATTATTATTTCCTGTTCTCTTTTAAATACTATAAGATATACATCCCGCATTTTTTTTTAACCAATTGCTAGTCTTTGCTTCTCCTTTTACCAACAGAAAGGAACATTTGACCAAAACTTACAGAGTTATCCCAGATGGTATAAACAACCCAGATCTTGGGTATTAGAAATTTAAGGAATTACAGTGCGGAACTTCAGATATCAGCATCATATGGTTCTCGCTGATGATCTGTCCCTAATTGTGTGGTACAGTGATGATAAGGGCCTCCTGTCTTTTTTCACTTGTGCCCATACCTTCTTGGAAACTGCTGTGGACATTTGTTGCTTTGGTCAACTAAGCATCATTTTTCCTTCTGGTAGAAGGAAAATTGCTTACTTTTGAAAAAATGCCTTTACCCATTGCTTACACTCTTGGTCTACCCCATTGATCCCTTATTTTCAATTCATCAGCAAATCCTGTTAGCCTCATATTTAAATTATGTCCATAACTGGCCCCTTTTTGTCATCTGAAAACTACCCCTGCCTCTTACTGAAGTTATTTCAAGAACCTCTTTACTGGTCTCCTGGCTTCCTAAACTTAGCTCTCTATAATCTGTTTTCCACATAGCAGCCAGCTTGATTTTACTAAAAAGGGAGCGAAACCATATTATTCGTCTTCAAAATTTTCCATTCTTTCCTCATCTTACAATAAAAATCAAAGTCCCTGCTGGGACTTCTATGACCAGGCCTCATGCTGTTTCTTCGAGCTTATCTCCTACTACACCCTGTTCTGCCCTCTCTCACGCCCCTCCGGTCACACAGGGCATTTGCACTTTCTGTTCTTTCTGCCTAAAAACACTTTGCTCAGATGTATTCATGAACGGCTCACTTACTTTCTTCTGAATATTTGAACAGTGTTTTTATCTGAATATTTGAACAGTGGTCCATACAGAGTAAGTAATCATCACATTTTTACTGAGGGTCTGAATGACTGTCAGTCAATGTTCTCTGCCCTCCTCTGATAAAGGGATGGTCACATATCCTAAGAATATCAATCTCCGTTTCTCTTTCGCTCTTCCTTTCTCTCATTCTCTTTCTTCCCAAGGAAATTGATTATGGCATGTAGTGGATAAGGTCAAAAAGAGGTAAAACGCATTCTTGATAAAAATGCTGTCTTTGATATTCAAAGATTAGAGTTCTAAACATGAGCCCCAGTGTTTTCTGGGTGGTGTCAGATTTTTAATTGCCACTTACTTACTTTCAGTATCACCTCCTCTCTATTCCCAGTTATTCACCCACCTGTGTGAACAACGCCAGTACTATCAGAATCCCTTCATTCCCATTTCAATTCTCTGGGCTTCCTAGGCGCTCTCTAATCTTTAAGGACTGTAGCACATCCAGTAGCAGAGACAGACACACTGTATCAGCATGCTCTTCACAGTAGGTCCAACATTTTAGCATGAGTTGCATCATACAGACTATTTGCAGTTCTGATGGACTATAAGGAATAAAAATATGAAAAATACCAAAGACTTGGTTAGAAAGTGTGACAAGTTCTTCTATACATAAATATGTCTGTACATAGAATATGTAAATATGTATATAGAATTTTTAACCAAACACATATTTTTCTAATCTATATTCTTTCTCATATAAATTGCTATGCAAAGAAGTTATATGTTTATGCAGTGGTTTTCCCTTTTCCCCTCCTCAAAACCCCACATTAGAAAATGTGAACTTCTTTTCTTTTTCTTTGAGTTCACCATTGTAGGTGGCCTAGATGGTCTATAAATGATCTTCAAAATGTCTGTCAAGTGAATATTGGTTACAAGTGAAGACATGAGATCTTGTGACTTAGAAAAGGCAAAATCGCATATATTCATCAATGCAATAGTTTAACAAATATCTGTTAGCCCTCTACTATATACCAGGTACTCTTTTTTTTTTTTTTAAGATTTATTTATTTATTTTAGAGAAAGAGAGGACACAAGCAGAGGGAGGGGCAGAGGCAGAGGGAGAGAATCTCAAGCAGACTCCCCATTGAGTGTGGAGCCTGATGCAGGACTTGCTCTCACAACCCTGAGATCATGAACTGAGTCAAAATCAAAAGTTGGCTGCTCAACAAACTAAGCCACCCAGGCACCCCTATACCAGGTACTCTTACAAGTACAGGTATACGATGCTGACTAAGAAATAGTCTATGCTAGCATATTGCTTAGCATTTGCCCATTTGGAATAAAATACTTTACCAATTCTGTGACAACAGTCCTCACAAGATTTTCTTTCTTTCTTTCTTTCTTTCTTTCTTTCTTTCTTTCTTTCTTTCTTTCTTTCTTTCTTTCTCTCTTTCTTCCTTTCTTTCTTTCAGAGAGGGAGAAAGAGGTGGGGAAGGGGCAGAGGGACAGGGAGAGAGAATCTCAAGCCTACTCTATACTGAGCGCAGAGCCCTATGTGGGGCTCAATATCATGACCTGGCCCAAAACCAAGAGTCAAATGCTTAACTGACTGAGCCACCCAGGTACCCCTGAAGATATTTTATATTATTAATATTTTAATCTCTGAATTAAATATTCTATATGTAATTTATTGTTTCTCTATTTTCCCATTTTTTTAGAAATAAGTAAACAGATTGTATTCCCTTTCAAACTGTATCTCTGAACTTATTTAAAGAAAATAGAAGTTAAAGAAATATGCACTAGTTGGGGTGCCTGGGTAGCTCAGTTGGTAGAGTATGGCACTCTGGATCTCAAGGTTGTAGGTTTAAGCTCCATATTGGGTGTAGAGATTACTTAAAAATAAAATCTTTAAAAGAAAAAACGAAATAGGCACTACATTCTAGATGCTGAATAGATGCTCAGTCTAGTGGAGGATAATTATACGGAATAAATATATTTTTAAAAGACTTAGGTAATTTTAAATGCAATGACGAATTATCTGAATTTGTTTAAATTTATATATTTACAATGAAATATGTTACTTATAAATTATGTAATACTTAAAATTAAATTTCATACTACATATTAGTTATATAGAAATCTTATATAATTATATGATTCTACACAAAAATATTAAAACTACAGTATTTAGTGACTAAAACATAACATCAATGTTATTATTAGTTACTGTTGTTTTAATTTAGGATAGTCCAGGACTTTGCCAAAATTTAGAATTTAATGTACTATGAATAAGAGTAAATAAATTTTGCTTTCTAAAGGCCATAATTATAAAAAATGAAAACTATATTTCCTCCTGAGTTGAGTGTTCACTCTTTTAATTGAATTCACTCCTAGGTCAGAGCACACTCTTCCAATGTAAGTCATTCCAAATTCCCCTGATGGCAGTATAAAACATTTTAGGAGCTTGAATAGACTCAATAGGAGAGGTGTAAGCAACCAGACAAGTGTCATCATGGCCAATCTACCATCCTAAAATAATCCATTTTCAAGAGATTTAAAATTGTGTATATTGATTCAAAAATTCTTTCATCTCAGAGAAAATAACCACATTTACTTTTCTTAAACTACTTTAAAACTGTTTCTTCAGAAATATATTTTCCAAGTGTCAATGATTTCAAATGTCAAAAAATTAAACTTTCTACAGGTAGAGTTGTGATAAATTGAAAGATGGATGAACTCAGTAAATGAAACAGTAAGTGAAGAAGAAATGAATTTCATTGTTTCCCAATGAGGTTGAGTTAATGTCTAATTGAGATGATGTATTTTCATGTTTCTCTTCTCCAAATTTGACAAGAGTGTATTGATTTGGATTTTTCCCTGAATATGCATGCATATGAATATTTTTCCTTCAAGTGCAGTTGGGCCCACTTTGCCAACGCAGAAATACTTCTAATTCTGAAATCTTCAGCGTTTTAAAGATATGAGTTTGAAGTGAATCCAACTACAACTTTTTGTTTTGAGGCTAGCCCAACAGCCTATATCCAGTGTGATATTTCCTTATCATTCATTCACTTTCATAGGTGTCATTAGCCCCTGTAGTTTTGATAAAAGGTGGAAAGCCCTTATCACATGTGGATTTGTGTCTTTGGAAGTTCACCAAACATAAAGGAAGAATAACAGCAATCAAATCTAAAAACCAAGATTACAGAATTGGCTCCACTACTTGCTTACTCTATTACCTTCAGTAATTTGTCTCATCTGGCTTTCAATCTATTTCTTGCATAGAAAGCCATGTAAATAGGGATCTGATGATTTTTTAATCTTTTAAAATTCATTAAAGAATATTTTTTTTTCTTATTTTATATTTGGATGGGTTGGGGCAGGTTTTGTTGCTTTGCCTGTTTTATTTCTAATTTAGACAACTATATAGCTAATAGTTTGGAATATTTGACATCCTTTTCAGTGTCATTCTTTTTCATTCTTCAAAATAAGCCTTTAATATTTTTTTTTTCAGTTTCGAAGCTTCTTTGAAAGTTACAGTATTCCTTTTTTATTTTGAATGGTTTATTTGGATTGATTTTTAGAACTCACTAATGTCTTTGTGTTTCTCAGTTTAGTGCCATTATAGCCTTCATTTATTTTTCCTTCTTAATTCTAGCCCATTTATCATATATTCAAAATACCACGTATCTCTCCCTGAATGCTGAATAATGTCTGCTTGTAAATGTCACAAATCGAACACAAAAGATATTTTTGGCTTACAGAAGATACAGTCTGAAAATCACTGATCACATGAAAGGTTAAAAATTTATAAAGCATGTCAAGTATCATGGACATTTCATGGGGGGAATTTTGCTCTTTTTAGTTTACACAAATACATACAGAAGTCTGTAGAAGCTGGGCTAAAACACTGAACGATCAGGACCCTCAGAGCACAGGCATCTATCCACATTCATAGATGCAGGGACTCTGAAGAAGCACATATCACAAAACTACTGTTGACAGTTTGGACAGTGGGGACTTGCTCCAACTGGCGCTGAAAAGGCATTGCAAAGGGAGAATGTACGGGGTGTACAAGGGCCCAAATGTCCATCATCTGTCAACCATCCTCTCTCATCTCTGACTTGGGTTCAGTTCATTTTATCTTTGGGACTCAGACACCATGCCTTCCATGGCATCTGACAAAAACCCCACCAGATTGGGAAAATAAAAATAAATTTTTATAGCTGAACTTTCAAATCACTCTTAGGGTCTTTTGAAAAGTCTGTCATTTCTGTTAGAATGCCTGTTTAGTAAGTCCAGATGTGCTGGCTGATATTCAAACGGGAGTTACCATTCAGTGTTTGATAAACAATGTGGGTATGTAATATTTCATTCCCTCAACTTGAGTTGTTTTGCTTTACCAGTCTGTTTTAGTAATCAACCCTTGAGACTTTATGGACAACCTGTCTAAGGCATATCTCTTTTAGGTAAAGAGTATTTATCTTATCACTATATGATAGGTAATGGCCCATAACTGCTTAGACATAAAGTTCCATTGTCGACTTTTACCTGATTTTGTTTATGTCTTGTTTTAATTTCATCTATACTATTGGTTCCAGGAAGGTCTTTGCATCCTGTTTTATATTGTTATAGGCATGAACATAACTTAAGAGTTTTCATTATAACAGCAGAATGGATAGAACCATGGAAATCTTAAAAAAATCATGTTGACTCCTCTTTTCCCAAAACTGTATATCACAATGGATTACATAGTACTATCTATAAAATAACATGAAACAGAGATTTAATTTCTCTTAGTAAATTTTTCTTTTACAAAGGTTGTTTCTTGGATATTGTGACATGATCTAAGCTTTCTTGCTTGTTTGCTGTTGTGTATGGATTGCCATTATTGAAAGGAATTTGTGGTAATTTTCTTAGTGTATGATTTACAGCTAGTGAGTATCTCCTTATTTTGTTGAAATCTTTCAGTTAGCCAGCCATTAACATCAATTACTATTAATTAACATGCAACATCTGAATTCTCTGTTTGGCATTTGATCTTTTTATAAACCACCCAAATTGCACTTTATTGTGATGCTTGGATTTAGGCTCATATCCAGCAGAAAATTTATTTCAGAGTCCTTAAACGTCGTGCTACTTTTATAAACCCAAGCGGTGTTATTGCCTCATTGAACTGCATGAATCAACTTAATCAGCCAAAAACTCTGAGCAGCATGTGGTCCACAGATAAGTAAAAATGGGTTTCCTCACCTTTAGCATTCTTATGATCAATGAAGGTGACAAGCCATGAATAAAAGGAATCAAAGAAAGAATTGACAGAGGGCAAAACACGTTAAGACTGATCAAAGGGAGTTGGAAACAAAGGCTAGGAGTTACAGAGGACAGAGCCATCTGGAGAACAGTTGAGAGTGAGAGTAAAGGTGGAATGCCAAGGTTGATGATAGATACAACTAAACCTTAAAGGATGGGTACGTGCATATTGTCACTTTGAGGTGATGGAATATGAGGAGGTTGATCCTTAGAGGTGGAGGGTTGGAAGTCTGTGCAAAAAGGCATAGACACAGAAAGCAAATGGAATTGTGAAAAAATATGGTTAGACCATGTGTCTTAGGTGACACACAGAAGTCTACAACGGAGTGTTAGCTGTAAGAATTGAAAGGAATGGCAGAGAGAAGATACACAGAAATTAAGAGCAGATAAGTAAGGTAAGCCTGAAATTGGTTTTGTAAAGAAAATTATGAATTCAATTTTTGAAATGCCAAATTTGAGATGAAAATGGAATATCTCTTAGTTATTTTAGATAAAGGATCAGAATCCAGGAAGCTTAAAAACAAGGACAAAGATCTTGGAGTTGAGCTTCGAGGTTTCTATGAAATTTTGAGAGCAAAGCTCAGTTAATAATTATCAGTGAAGTTTCCTAGAATGCCAAATCCTTTCACAAATGTTTGCATTGAGGAAAATGTCTTTTCCCTCACCAAAGGCTAAATTCCAAAAAACCTCTCCCCTATTCCAGCTACCTGGGAGATACATGCCATAGTTCACAAATTCAAAACCATCACTGAAAAATTAGTTCCAAGTACCCATCCTACTGCCATTATACTAGCAGCAGGGTTTTTATGAATTTCCATATGAAATAACACATTCCCATTTGACAGGGACATCTTTTCTTTTTAAAAGCACTTATCTCAATATCACATACCATTTATGTCTTTTATGTGTTCTTCCCTTGATTATTAAGAATTAATTTCCACAAGTACTTCATTGTTTACTTATGATACATGTATCAGGACAAGTATTTCAATCTCTTATTTTATTTCTTGATAAACACCCTATTATATATTTATTCAGTCATTGGAATAAGAAGTAAAAGTGCTTTTGAAAGAGTAAAAAACAAGTAAATATATAATGGTATATATCTCATTTAGCTTTAGAACTTTGAAATCTAAATTTATGCTGAAAGGAACTCTGGTTATTCGACATTCACTTGTCTTATAAGCTATAACATCTATTCATATTATTAGGATTAAGTATCAGTGATACTGGATATATTCCAGAATTCTGTAAAAGCTTCATCTTGCTCAAGAAGACTAAATCAAATTCAAACTATTTTATAGCTTTTTGAAGACTAAGGAGGCCCTTATCTGACCATCACCACCTTTAAGTTTGATAGCCTCGTTTCTGGTCTTGAGGATCCTAGGGTGACTGGGTACTTGCTAGACTCTTAGAATAATGGATTCAATATGGATGCAAATCCTTTCCCATTCCTAACATAGAGAAGTGGACTCATTTATCTCTTCCTCTGAAACTGGGCTGGCCTGGGGACCTGACTGGACCAACAGAATGTGGTGACTGCTGAGGCTTCACCTGAAAAGCTCGGCAGTGTCCACCTTTACCACTTGACATGTCCTCAGAAGCCAGCCCCATGTCAGGCGTCTGTCTACTTTGACACCACCATTCTGTGGAGAGGCCATCTACATGACCCTGCCCAAGTCACTGAGCATGCTAATTTAAAAATGGGGAGAATAATATCTTCTGTACTTCCTTGATATTCTGAAGATTAATTAATTAGTCAAAATAAGAGTGTTTATATTAGTATATATTTATTTTTTAGTATATATTTCTGAGCACATGTAGTTTTATGAATATGTATTTAAAAGAAAAACTTACTCTGCAAATACAGCCAGATTCTTTTAGTATTTAAAAAAAAGGCACCCCATTTATTTTTACCAAACATTTTCATATTGGATATGGAAACTAAGTGAATGAATAATAATGAAATGCTCAATGAGGAAAAAACGTTAAGTATATCGCCAAAAAAAATGGTGACTACATGTTTTGTATTGTATTGCATGTTTGTACATGTGTGTGAATATGCCTCATGTATTATGTAAAAATCTGTACAAACTTTACAGTAAAGATCTTTATAAAATGCTATATGATTCTCTCTTGAAACTTTACCTCTTTGTTACATCTCCTTTTTGCTTCCCTCCGTATTTCAAAATACCTGGGTCAGCACAACTATATTCTAGACCATTTTACTGGCATCCTTGTCACTTCAGTTTTATAAACGTATATGTTATTCTTTCTCAGGAATCTCATTACTCTGAGTATAGATCTGTTTTTCAGGTTGCTAGCTTAAAGAGTAATGTTTTTTAATTGAAAACAGTCAAGTGTTATAATTAAAGCACAAATAAAAATGATTAGCCACCACCTACAGTTCATTACCTCAGCGCTGTGTCCTAATAACAGCTTTTTACATTAGTAAATCCACATAGGAATCTTCAGCATCTTGGAAGCAGAGGTTAGGATGTTGTTTTTGAGCACAGCACAATCCTGACTCAGCACGTCAGTGCCCTGCACACCCTCATCTGTCCTCTAAGTGGAGAAGAGGTGTGGTCCTGGGAAGGTAGCCTATGAGGATACAGGAGGCCTGGGCTTCAGTCCTCACAATTAGTAACTTTTCCGGCTCTGTTTACTCAGTCGTACAATGGAGGATATCATTGCCATCGCAAAGATTTATAATTACAAAATATGAAACACTGCCTATGAACAGGTAGGAACAAGTAGGGCCAGATAGGATACTCTAAGATGTGGCAGTGACATTTTTAACATAGATCACATGCTGATAGACCATCAAGTTGCTTGGAATGATGCTCCCTGGGTTGGGATCACCATTGATTATCTTATTTCTCCCTCTGCCGATATTCTGAGCAATTTCCACTATCAGAGAGTAATGATATGACCTGAATTGACAAATTATGCAGATAAAGAATAGAACTTTAGGGCACCTGGGTGGCTCAGTCGGTTAAGCATCTGCCTTCGGCTCAGGTCATGATCCCAGGGTCCGGGATTGAGTACCGTGTCGGGCTCCCTGCTGTGCAGGGATCTGCTTCTCCCTCTGCCCTTCATCCCACTTGTTCTCTCAATCTCAACCTCTCTCTCTCTTAAATAAATAAATAAAATCTTAAAAAAAAGAATAGAACTTTAGGGGGAAAATAGGCCCTGGAGGATATTTGCCTCTTAGATAAGACCCTAGAAGTTTCCAACTTAAAATTTAGGTTTTTTTATTTCCAATATACACTGGAGTTATTTTCTTGTGTCAGTCTGTGACCTTGAGAATCCATGGATTTAAATGATTTTAGGAATATACTATGTGATAGAATGATAGAAATTTTCACAGCTACATTTACAAAGGTAGTTTATCTTGGCCAAGACTGCTGACATATGTGGCATTGATTCTGTATTTACCTTATTTGTAAATACCAGAAACCAACATGAGTTTAATAGAAGAAGAGC
Organism: Phoca vitulina; assembly: GCF_004348235.1. Lineage (NCBI taxonomy): Eukaryota > Metazoa > Chordata > Mammalia > Carnivora > Phocidae > Phoca > Phoca vitulina. Next base: position 31,663,139 of record NW_022589709.1, on the reverse strand, counting down.
TTTATTTTGAGGATTCGAAGAAGCAAAAGGACAAAATATATTTGGGACTCAGAAAGCGACGAGAGTAGGAGATAGAAACGCATTAGGAACTCAAAATATTCTCACTTGTGTTTCTCTTTGTTTACTTTATTTATTTATTTTTTTTAAAGATTTATTTATTTGAGAGAGCGAGAATGAGAGAGAGAGAGAGTACATGAGAGGGGGGAGGGTTAGAGGGAGAAGCAGGCTCCTCGCCGAGCAGGGAGCCCGATGCAGGACTCGATCCAGGGACTCCAGGATTATGACCTGAGCCGAAGGCAGTCGCTTAACCAACTGAGCCACCCAGGCGCCCCATCTTTGTTTACTTTATTACTGTGTTTTTTTATAATCTGGTTTTGGGGCTTTTTGTTGTTGTTGTTGTTTGACAGCAACTTTGTCAAAGTACTGGAGGAAAATCATAGTACAGTACTCAAGTTTTTAAATCTCCTTTTTTCTTTTTAAGAGACCATTATATATTAAAATATAATCCCTTAAAAACCAGTCACCTAATACCAATTTCAAATTCTGAGAAGTGGATTCTAATAGTCTTGGGTTAGGTCATCATTTCTTGTGTAGGCATCTGTGGCTTTGGGGATGGGACCCGTCATACTGACACTACCATTGAAGGTCCAACTCTGTGAACTGGTGGGTAGAGACTTAGATTTGATAGAAAAAAGAATGGGATTATTGGCTTGGACTGAACAGTCAACCTAAAGGTAGTCTGCAGGTCATTATTAGTGGAACCCTAGAAAATTATATTGATTTGTTCTGTATCAGGATCTCATTTAGACGATCATTATTCTAATATTATTTCTCATACCTTCTTCCTTTATCATTAAGGTTTCACTCAGAGAGAAATGACCTATTTGATTTCTAGCTGAGAAAGCATGTAATTAAATAGTACCCTTGGGCTCATTCTATTTTCCTGCCTTATCATGAAATAAGAACGAAAGGTCTCCTGAAGGAGAATTAAAGAAAATGCTGATACATAGCAAATGATAGTTTAGTTTTGCCTCCAAGGGCAATCCTCTTTCTACAAAATAAGTGAATATACTGATTTAGAGAACTTTGCAGGGGGAAAAAAAAAAACTACATAAGCATTATAAATGCTGTCATGTAAGTATTTTTTTTCATTGTTTCAAAACAAAAAGAATAGTAGGTGATTTTCCGTTGTTTCTGCTTCATTATCAGCAGCAGCTGTGCCATCAGGAGCAGCATCTATGACTTTACTAAAAATGACACAAACTAAACATATGCTACATTCTTCGGATTATTTCCAAAATTAGGACTTTTTAAAGGAGACTTATTTTAAGCTTCTATTAAAGATATACAATTATTAAAACAGAAAACTTGTGAAAGAAAATAAAAGATTCAAATGTAAGGTAGAAATCTGAAGGTTATGACATTCATACTATACACCAAATACAAACTATTTTAATTTTTGAATTTCATTCTTTCTCATATTCCCTTACCTTTTATATGTACTTGAAGATGAACAAAATTGAAGAGAATATTAGTAGTGAATTAACACAAAAATATTGCTTATAAGGACTTGAGTTATAAATGGGAGATTAAACAAAAAACAGACATAAAATTAAAAGGTACCTTAAGGAAAGACTCAGAAGGAACTCATCAATAAGCATAACAATTTTTATTTGTACAAAGTATCATACACATGGCTATTGTGAAAGACATAATCGGTTAGTTTTAATTTCTAAGCACATTGAGATATTCAAGGCAATGAAAAACCAAAGTTAAAAAAAAAAAAGAAAGCAAAAACCCCAAACAAACAAGAGTATATACTTGGAAATATTTGGAAAGTTAAAAGTATTAGAATTAGGTTAAAATTGAGGGTAACGCTGATTGTATTGATCACCCTATAAAATAGATAGACTATTGGTTAATTAATCTCAAGAAATGGTTTAATTTACTTATATAAGATAACTACTCATAAATGACATGCTCAGTGAAGTCATGAAACAGATAACTTCCAATTTTAAACAAATTCTTTTAAAAATCTTTTTTTTAAAGGTTTATTTATTTATTTTAGAGAGAGAAAGAGAGCGTGTGTGCATGCACCTGTGAGTGGGGGGAGAGGTGGAGGGAAAGAATCTCATGCAGACTCCCCACTAAGTGTGGAGTCCCCAGGGGTGGGGGGTGGAGGGGCTCCATCTCACCACCCATGAGATCATGACCTGAACCAAAACTAAAAGTCAGATGCTTAACCAACTGAGCCACCCAGGTGTGCCCAAAAAATCTGTTTTATAAATCAATAGTATCTTTCAATTTAGTTTTTATTAAGATATTATTATAACTACCATGATATCACGAAATAAATTATTAAAAAGATAACACATTAGTTTAATATTCAGCCAATATTTACTGAATACCTAATGCTTACAAATCAAGTTATAAACCCTGGAAAGCAATCAAAGATATAAGAAGCATACAACATGTATGAATAACTATAGAGTATTAAAATAGTAAATGTATGCAGTACACAAGGTGTTGTGATTGGTTAGGAGAGCGTATTTGGCTTTGTCCTGCTGGTCGTAAGTTGGAAGTGGACCCAAGTATGAGGTAAGGTATCAGTTATTGTTTTAGGACTGACTGGGATCGATTGCCATACAGTGTGTGGTCTGGCTTCTTGGATTGGTCAGGCAGATTGTGGGTCAGTTGTATTTTTATATATGCTCTGGCATTGTCCGTTTGTATATTCAGTCTCTCATCACTAAGGCCATGACATCCTGTCATTATAAAGGTTTTCAGGAAGACTTCTTATAGCTTCTTTTATATCATCATTCTCATATATTGTATCATCTCACATTAACCCTATTTTCTCAAACCCTGCAGCATATTTGAAAAAATGGTAGTTATAATAAATGTTCAAAATGACTAACTTTAATGTTATAGTTATTTGTTGTTTAAATGTCTGTATTTTCAGAGACATATATCTGTTTTATGGAGAGGGAAAGAAATTAAAATATATTTTAAAAATATATGTAATATAATAGATTTGAAATTGAATATGTTCAGGTCACTAGGACTTATAAGAGTCACAAAACATGTAGAGAAAATTGATAGAATCATGAAATTGTTTGCATTCTTTGACCAAAGAAGTGAGAAGAGTCAATGAGAGAGTAGAAATTTAATTACTAGAGGACTAGAGCTAAGGTCCATGTTGGACATACCGTGTACCCTGATCTGCCCTCCTCCTCACCTTATGGTAATAAAAGAGTAACTATAGAGTTGGGACCTCTGTCCATCTCTGCTATTCTGAAACTCTAGAGAAGATTTTGGGAAAGTTAGGATAAAGATAAATTGGTAAGGCCATAAGGAAACTGATGAGTTAAGAATGCAGGAATTACCTTGAGTTTTTCTATTCATGAGTGTTTCTGAATTTTGAGAATGTACTCTTTCACATATTCTGGTTAAGTTAATGTAGATATGATTGCATATATATCTTGTCTCTCTTGTTTTATTTATTGGCCACTGTATCTAAAAAAAAAAGAAATCCTTTGGGAAATTGATGAGGCTCATTCTCCTTATTTACTATGTAAGTTGCTCAGGGCCCTGGAACATTTAATTAGGCAATTACTTAGATTGCCCTCTCTATCCTTACTATCACGCAGGTTTCAGTACAAACAGTCCATAGTAATAGAACAGAGTCAATATTTACTGTCAAGTGTTCGTTACATCTACATAGTAGTGGGTACTCCTGTGATAATTTAGCATTGAATATTCTACAGGAATTATGTACTTGTAAGTGGAAACCCGACTATCATTATACATGACACCTGACCCCTGTCCTTTGCTAGGTGATTATTGTAGAAAACTAGACATGTGCACACTTAACTCTCATCAAAGATTAAAAGTATGTAATGTCTAGGGGTTCCATAAAGTCATAGAAATTTTCGCAGCAGACAGCACGTGTTTCACTGGAAGTAAAAGAATTCATGGATCAATGCTAGCTCTGTGGAGGGGTTAAGATTGAAATGGAAATTAAGTGTAGAATGAATTTACATTTGGGAAAATGTTGGAAAATTTGGGGGGCTGGGGAGGATTTTTTTTTTAGAAGGAATCCACATGATCGAAACATAAAAGCTAGAAGCTTTTTGGCAGGAATTTAGATTTTCCTGGGGTATAATGATAATACACCTGAAGACAGACACAAGATTAAAACATGAATGTTCAGAACTACTGAAGTGACCTGAGCTTTATAATACTTCTTTGTGTATGAGATTTCAACAATGGCCATCTCTACCTGTCTAAGCTTTAACTTGGGTGGCCAGCAAGTAAGTACACAGAAAACTGTACCACAGGTAAGACAGCTTGCCTGTGCTAAGGAACACATATTTTACTGATTAAATCTAGACTTTTGCTAAAACAAAACTATTAGAAACAAGTATTTTCTACTTTAGATTTAAAATGAGATGAATAAATTTTATTTTCTATAGTGTAATTTTAGAACTTTGATTAATACTGCTTTAAAATGCTGTATTGTTTCCTAGTGTAACTGGCAAAAATACAAAAAGGTTCAACTCCTTCATGACCAGACTCTAGGTACTATCTCATCCCTAAAAAGACAAACAGTGGAATATACTTCCTGTTGTCGTGAAATAGTTGTTTTTGGAAATATTGTAGTCAAGGTAAAGTTGTCTAGAATTAACTTGTTAGGTTTTCATTATGGATGAGGCACTTTAATAACCACCATTATGGAAGCAAAATAGAATTAAAAATAATGATTGTTTTGGAAATTGCAATTTAGCAGAAACAGCTAATGGGCAGCTTCTATTCAACCTGCAGTTGGTATTTCTCATTTTCTGACAAAATGTTACTGCAAAGAGAATGAAAAGCAAACATTGCATTTTTACAATTTTATATTTTAAATAGAAATAGATGTACCTAAGGTAAGAAGATTACCGAATTTGGTCTGAAGTGTGTTACAAGGGACAAGAATTTTTGAAACTTGGGCATATAAGGCTGTCTAGATTGTTAGATTATTCTTGCTTAACATTTCATGTTAAAAGTACAGTTAATTGACAAAAATGACATTAATGTTTTGACTGAAAATACCAGTGTCTTGTCTTTCATGAGCTCTGAATGGCTTAACCTCCCTTCGTCGGTCTTTTATACTGTGAAGTCATCCTGCCAACTAACTCTCCACAGTTAACACATTATGGCTGATATTTCTGTCTGGAAAATACTGAGTCTTGGCTTATCTTGCAGAAGAGCCTCATTTGCCAATAGTCGTGCATCAGTGTGGAGTAGTACCCCTGAGGGTGTCAACGGTCCAGAGGATAAAATCTCAGTGGTCCACAGAGAAACCTTGTATAGTTTTATGGACAAGGTCAGCCCACCACAGGCTTTCCGCCCCCTTTATCTCTCTCTCTAATCAGGCCTCCTAAATGTTCTTTGTCTTTTAATCTAAGAATATAGGGAAACTTGCTTTGCTCATACCCAATAAAGTCTTCTCCTTTTGCTTTTGTATTTAGTCTGTCAAATTACACTTTGAAACTTGATTATACCCATATTAAAACCATACGATATCTTTAGAGACAATGAAGGCCCATATATTTTTCCAAATCTGTATGCTTTAATTTTATTGTAGTAAAATATACATAACACAAAATTTACCATGTTGGCCATTTTTAAGCATAGTCCACAATATTTTTAAAGAATATCTGTGATGAGAATTCAGGGGAGGTTGAATTATCTTATAATTCCCTATATCACATAAGCCACAGGTATCAAATGAAGAATCTTCAGCAAGTAAGTGGTTCAGTTTCTCAGTAGGTTTTTTTTTTTCCCTCCCATTCTGTATACTTTTTTCTTACCATTATCAAAATCTTATGGCATGTATAGTAGGTGTGCCTATTCCACAGTCACCAAATACTCCTTCCTTCTCATATTAGCTTATGGTTGTGAGGTCCTTTAGAGATGGGAATATAGGCTTTCTTTGATTCTGCTTTAGCGGCTGCCTGCTAAACTCCATCTGTGACAGTTGTGTCTTTTCACAAGGGAATGGAGAATGATTTGCTTCAAATTTTGACAACACTCTACCTTCTGGTATCCATGGGAAATTTTGGTAACGCCATAAGATTACTTAGGCAGAATAAAATGATTAACTATTCTTAGGTTCGGACTTGTTGCATGTTTAATTCTGACATTTACTAGCTGCCTGACATCTGACTTTTTTCTCTGTCTCCATTTCCTCATCTACCAAATGAGCAGAATTGTGATTGATCTCACAAAGAAAATCATTCATCTCTATCAGTCCCCTACTCCTCCTGCCAATCATGCCACATTTCTCTGGCTCATTCAGGTTTCTAGACTCTTCTAGATGACTAGTTCTCTTTTTATTTCTCTTATCAAACATCCAACACCTTGTCCCTCATCCACATTCTCAACTGCTGACCTTCTTCCTATTTTGCTAAGAAAAAAAAAAGTGAGAAGAAAATTTCAGCAAGCTCCCATCATCACATATACCCCCACTCACCTGTATTTTTGCTCTTGTGCTTTGCCTTTTCTCCTCTAAATATTTATGAGCTCTCTGCTCTTAACAGAGGCCACCTGCTTCATTGGTACATCAGATCCATCCCCTCTTCTCTACTCAAGGCTGTCACACCAGATTTCTCCCTTCTTTTTGGCGTAATCATGCATTTATTTCTTCCCCATCACTAAATACACAGGCTGTATTTTTTCCACTTTAATCAAATCTTCTGACCTATTGTCTCTTTCCAGCTACTACCCTGTTCCTTCCCTTCCCTTCCTTCCCCTCCCCTCCCCGCCCTCCCTGCCCCTCCCCTCCCCTCTCCCCACCCCTCCCTGCCCTTCCCCACCGAAATTGTTTAGTCAAAGTCACCAGTAATCTTTGCTCTTCTAAATCCCTTGTAGGTTTCTTCTTAAAATATGAGTGCTGTGAATTGTGTAAGACTGTTGAATCACAGACCTGTACCTCTGAAACAAATAACACATTATATGTTAAAAAAAAAAGAAGAAGATAGTAGGAAGGGTAAAATGAAGGGGGGAAAATCGGAGGGGGAGACGAACCATGAGAGACCACGGACTCTGAGAAACAAACTGAGGGTTCTAGAGGGGAGAGGGATGGGGAGATTGGTTGGCCTGGTGATAGGTATTAAAGAGGGCACGTATTGAATGGAGCACTGGGTGTTATATGCAAACAATGAATCATGGAACACTACATCAAAAACTAATGATGTAATGTATGGTGATTAACATAACATAATAAAATTAAAAAAAAATATATTCTATTCACTAACATTCTTAATTCAGCCTTTTCTAGTTTTTTCTCCTACTCCCCTGGCTACCTTTGGTGAGTGTTTTGCTGATTCTGCTTTATCTTCCTATGCCAACCTTTGGACTTCCTCCCTTTTCTATATATAAACAATCTCTTTTGTTCTCATCCAGTCTCATGGTTCACTGAGTATCATCTGTTTACAAACAACTCCCAAATTTACGTCTTCAGCCTAGATCTCCCCCTGAAATCCAGGCTTATGTCTGCAGCTGCTTACTTGATATTACACTTGGCTGTTTAATTGGCACCTCATACATAATACTTCAAAAGATAAACTTCTTAGAGTCTCAGGGCAGTCTTTCCCATCTCAGCAAATTTTAACTTCTTCCTTCCAGGTGCTCAGGCTAAATTTTTCAACTCCCCTCCTTCCCTCATATCTGATATTCAAACCCTCAGCAAAATCCTATTGACTCTGCCTTTCATCCAGTAGGAGACCACTTCTCAACATCCTCTTCATCCCCACAGTCATAAAGCCACTGGTCCAAACCATCTTCAGCCCTGAAATGAGTTATCACAATAGCTTCCTGTCTGATCTCCCTGCTTCCCTTCTCCCTTCAGTCATTCTCTTCATGAAGCCACAGTGTTTCCAAGTGAGCATATGTCCCTCTTCTTTTGAAATCACTTCAAAGCCTTTTTATCTCAGTGAAAGCCAAAGTTGTTAAAAATATCACAAATATTTTGGGATCTGATAGCTCTTTCCCATTCTTTCTTCATCATCTGAAACTCTTACCTGCACTTCTTCACCTTCGGCTACACTGTTGTTCAAGATACTCCCAAACAAACCAGGAATCTTTCCCCCAAAAGATTTCCCCTTTCTTGTTCCTTAGATTTGGGATGGTCTTCTCCAGATATTGCATTACTCAATCTCTCATCTACTTTAGATTTTTATTAAAATATCGTCTTCTAGCACTGGGTGTTATATGCAAACAATGAATCATGGAACACTACATCAAAAACTAATGATGTATGTATGGTGACTGACATAACATAATAAAATAAAATGAAAAAAAAGAAAAAAAATACTAGCTATAGTAAAGATTCAAAAATTAAAAAAATCTCAAAAAAAAAAAATCATGTTCTAACTAAGGGAGACCTGGTTTGACTATCCAATCTCTCTATTTCCTTTCTCTGCTTTCTAAAAATAACATCTGCAAATGACATTTTGTATTTTAATAAGTTGTTATGTTTATTTTCTGACTCTTTCTTCTTCCCACCACCACGAGAACATAAGGTCCATGAGGGTGGAAACTTTATGCTTTTTTAAAATAGTGTTATTGAAATTGTGGAAATTTAGAAGTATCTGGGATATAGTTGTTATAGACAGATATTATTTAAATTATTACCTATCTTAAGTGGTTGTTGAAAAATTAGAGGAGGTAATGTACATAATCCCTGAGGACATTTGATACATAATAGAACTTCAGTACATGCTTTCTGTTATCAAGGAGATGGCTTGAAACCTCAGATATGTAATCATGCTTTAGGATATGAAGGTGGTCCATGAGAGAAGAAGGTATATTAATCTCTGTCTTGGCACATAAGGGACATTTGATTGGGATGGTCAATAGTAGACTGCAGATCTTTCTGTTTTCCTAAACAGGAAGTAATTTTAATTAAACTTAGGAGACTATGTCACTGAATTGCATATTTAGATGTTTTTCTAGAATAATTACTTTTCTGTATTTCCATTAAATTAAACATTGTAGTATAGAAGTATATGCCATTTCATTCTGGTTTTACAACAGCAAATACAAATTTTGTAACATAAGTTTAATGTTACTAAATTATTTCCAGTCTTTATTATACAAAATCACTGATTACAGTGAGAAATATTTGCAGTCAAAAATGCTCTACAATTAATGAAATGTTTAAAGTTTTCAGTTTAAAAGAAAAAGCGATAGTGTCTAATTTTCAAATAATGCTTTTTATAAAGATTATTTGAGGCAGTTATGTACCAGGTTTTGTATATATTTAATTTTATGAAATGAGAAGTCAGGTAAAACTTTATTGCTCTATTTTTTAAAAAAAGATTTTATTTATTTGAGAGAGAGAGAGCATGAGCATGGGGGGAGGCAGAAGGAGAAGTAGACTCCCCACTGAGCAGGGAGCCCAACAGAGGGCTTGATCCCAGGACCCTGGGATCATGACCTGAGCTGAAGGCAAATGCTTAACAGACTGAGCCACCCAGGTGCCCCTTTATTTCTCTATTTTAAGAATAAATACTCCAGATCTTTGTATCACTTAATGGTGACAAAAACTGAAATGTGATGGATAGCAACTTACCACTTACTAGGAGGGATAGCAACTTATCCCTAAGTAAGGGATATCTTACTAGGATGAGATAAGGAAAATAAAAATTCTTTGAATGTTTCCAAATTGTTCTTGCAAATTAACATGTTTAATATATAGGAATTACAGTTTGCTTCTAAACGTTTTTCACTTAGCAATTTTATGAAGTATTGTTGCAATCAAAAAGGAAATCACACTTAAACTTATAAAAAAATTTGGGGCACCTGGGTGGCTCAGTCGTTAAGCGTCTACCTTTGGCTCAGGTCATGGTCCCAGGGTCCAGGGATCGAGCCCCGCATCGGGCTCCCTGTTCATCAGGAAAGCCTGCTTCTCCCTCTCCCACTCCCCCTAATAGAAGTTCTATTATGTACCTCTCGCTGTGTCTCTCTCTGTCAAATAAATAAAATCTTTAAAAAAAAAAAACATAAAAAAATTAAATATATATATTTTTATTTTTATTTATTTGTCAGAGAGAGAGAGAGAGATAGCAAGAGTGAGCACAAGCAGGGGGAAGGGCAGGCAGAACAGGTAGAGGGAGAAGCAGGCTCCCCACCAAGCAAGGAACCCGATACAGGACTCAATCCCAGGACCCTGGGATCATGAGCCAAGCCAAAGGCAGACGATTAACCAACTGAGCCACCCAGGCATCCCAAAATTAAATATATTTTTAAAATATATTTTCTTTAAAATTATTTTGTTGGGGATTGTCTGGATGGCTCAGTCAGTTAAGCATCTGACTCTCAGATCATGATCTCAGGGTCATGACATCGAGCCCCATGTTGGGCTCCATGCTAGTTGTGGAGCGTGCTTAAGATTCTCTCTCTCTCTCCTTCTCCCTTTGCCCTTCCCCACCCTGCTCATTCTCTCTATATATAAAAATAAATAAATTAATTAATTAAAATAAAATAAAATTATTTTGATGGGAGTGTGAGTCAGCTCCTGTAAGTATCATCAGGTTAGAAACATATGCCTCAATCCTCACAGCATCTAATTTGAGATCTGGTACATTCCAAATGTTCAAAATTTATTTGATGTAGTTTATTGAAGTTTTTTGAAAAGTCTCTTTTATAATATGGTCAAAATATATTTCTCATACATTATAATATATGTATGTTTTCCTTATTCTTCCTATTCTCTTTATAAAAAAATGAAGACTGAAAAATTATTTTAGGATAAATATTTGCAGATAGGGAAATTTAATTATTGAATTTATTTATTGAGCTGCTATCTTTGGGTAGCCTAAATGCTAACTAAATAACAAGCTATGTGCCTCCTTAAAAATGTTTATAAGTTAAAAAGATATGAGGCTTCTGAAAGTGCAGAAAAGGAACAAATAAATGTTTTTATTATGCATCAGATTTATAAAGAAAAATCTTAGAGGCTTCAAATTGAAACATGCAGTCTCTAAAGGTAATGAGTAAGAGCTGTGGGGAGAAATGTCTTCATATTGTGTCTACAGTATAGTTACAGCATTTTCTGCATTGTATTGCCACAGTATCCTAGCTAGAAATCGGCCAAAATAGCTTTTCCAGGAGTTTCTTTTTCATGTCTTTTTGTTAAAGCATAATTATATTTCCCAAATAGGTGATGACTTAGTCAAGGTCATCCTGGCACTTTTATGTATGTAGGAAAGGAGGGGCATGGTGACTTGCTGACACATCATATCTGTAATATTCAAGTAAGAGCAGGTATAGTAGTAACTGTGGAGAACAAAGTGAGGGTTACCAGTGGAGAGGTGGCTGTGGGGAATGGGTAAAATAGGTGATGGGGATTAAGGAGAGCACTTGTGAAGAGCACCAGGTGTTGTATGGAAGTGTTGAATCACTAAATTCTAATCACCTGAAGTGCTGAATCACCTGAAACTAATATTACACTGTATGTTGACTAACTGGAATTTAAATAAAGACTTAAAAAAAAAACTACACTGTAAAAAAAAAAAGAATAGGTGCAGTGGTTCTATTTATAAACTTTAACAAAATTAGACATTTTACAAAGAAATTAAAATTACAAAAATAATACAAAATTGTAAACATATGTAAATATAATTTTAACCATCTTACCAAGAAATCTAGCCAGTACTAAAAAATCTGTGCACCAAGAAAGCACCAGTCACATGCACTTATACATTGAATTTTACCAAACTTCAAAGAAATGACATGGCCTATCTTATACCATTTCTTTTCTGACATAATAGAAGGGGAAAACCTCCCACATCATTTTTAATATTAATTGCAGTCTCCAAAAATGTCTTCACAAAATGATTTCTTATTAAAATATAAGTATACTTAATTTATCTATCTGTAAATAAAATCATACATTGTGACCAAGTAAGTTTTAAATCAAAAAAGCATGGATGATTAAATATTAAGGAAATTATTCATACACACATGAATATTAACAGAATGTTACTTTCTGTTCATGTTAAAAACATTTACCATGTGCAGTTTTTTTTTTTGTAACTAAAATGTCTATCTAAAACCTCTAGTAATTTTTATTTAATGTTGAAACATTAGAATTATTTTCATGCTGATTAAAAAATTGGGATTGAGACAAGAAGCTAATTACCAGAGCTTCTATTCAATATTGTATTGCTAATTCTAGCCAACATAATACAACAAGAAAACTATGTAATAAAGGATAGAAAGCAAAAAAAAAAATTATTTGCAAAAGATCAAATTATGTATCAATAAAACCAATGTCTACATAGAAACTACAATTAATGAAATTCCAAAAGTGTGCACATGCTGAAAAATCACTATAAAAAATTGTCAATTTTGTTTTACACCAGCACACAATAAAGGAATAAATAAAGAGATAAATGAAACAAACAAAAGTTTAAAAATCTGAATGGCTTAAAAATACTATCCTGTAAAGGAAATAAAGTAAAATATTAATAATAACACCCCATAATAGTTTAGGTTTGTATATCTGTTATTCTATTTTCATGTATACACTTAAAAAACCTAGGGATGCTTTCACCAATATAGGAAGACATAGATGAGGCTATTAATTTATTATAGACAAATAAATGTGTAGTGAAATTATAAAATGTGGATGAGGAAGAAATTCATCAGTTGAACAATAGTGGTTACTTCTGGGGTGGAAGAGAGAATGGAATTAGGGAGTAAAACAAAGGATCACAGAAGAGTTAAGCAACATGATCACTGAGATTTATGGATATGTACCAAATTTCTATAGTGATAACAGAAGATACATCACCTTTTCAAATGCATATCAACATTTAAAAAATGATGGTGAGAGAGAAAATAGTAATTTTCATGAAATAGAAATACATCATTCTCTCATCACAGAGCAGTAAAACTGGAAATCATCAATAAAACAAAAGAATAAAAAACTCAAAAGTCCTTCCACCAGAAAATTAAAGAAAAACTTTTATTCAAAAATCACTTGGGTGAGAAGAGAAATACAAACCTAAAAACTGCAGGCATATAGTTGTAATATTCATTCTTTTAAACCTGTAAGAGACAGAGTTGTTTTGAGTCATAGGCAATAATAAAAACTCTTTAAGCTATTTTAAAAGGCTAGAGGGGTGCCTGGGTGGCTCATTTGGTTAAGCGTCTGCCTTTGGCTCAGGTCATGATCTCCAGGTCCTGGGATGGAGCCCCACATCGGGCTCCCAGCTCAGCGGGGAGTCCGCTTCTCCCTCTCCCTCCCACCAGAGAGCTGGTGTTCTCTCTCTCTCAAATGAATAAATGAAATATTAAAAAAAAAAATAAGAAAAATAAAAGGCTAGAGAAGTCTTAATACCAGGCTGAATAGTAATACTACTATAAGTCCATGTCACTTCAGGCTGAATAGTAATACTACTATAAGTCCATGTCACTTCAGGCTGAATAGTAATACTACTATAAGTCCATGTCACTTTCACATATAAATTTAAATATCCAAAATGAAATATTAAAAGGGTAAAATATTTGTGCTTTAGAAATATTAGGGCCATGGAGTATTTAATAAAGGAATGGAAATTTGTTTCAATAATATAAAATACATTAATTTAATTAACTGCATTAATGGTAATAAAAGAAAAATCTCATGACCAAGTTAAGAAATACCCCCCAGATACCTTTTATAAAATTCAACACCTATTCCTCAATGAAGCACGTACTAAATAAACAAAACAATATAGTAGTCATTTCTGTTACAGTAACAGAATTTGAGAAAATTAGGTTCTAATCTATATAAAGAGGAGACAAAATTTCCATTTTTAGAAACTGTGATTAAAACCCCAAATCTCGGGGCGCCTGGGTGGCTCAGTCGTTGGACGTCTGTCTGCCTTCGGCTCAGGTCATGATTCCAGGTCCTGGGATCGAGCCCCGCATCGGGCTCCCTGCTCAGCGGGAGGCCCGCTTCTCCCTCTCCCGCTCCCCCTGCCTGTGTTCCCTCTCTCGCTGTGTCTCTGTCAAATAAATAAATAAAATCTTTAAAAAAAAAAAAAAAAAAAACCCAAATCTCATTGTGCTTATTCTTTGAAGATTATCTTCTTACAACTCTCCCTTAGCAGACAAACTATGAAGTATACCTATATGTTATACATGCATGTAAATAGATATGTGTGTATTTACATGTGCATTCTTGTAAATGTGTGCTATATATCGATCTACCAATATTTTAATGACTTTATTTTCTGGCACACACATACACAAAAGCTGTTCCAGAGTTTTATTCTTCAAACTCCAGCTGTAGAATCAGCAATTTTTTATTTGTCTGTTTGTTTTGGTATGTGAACTAGTAACATAAATATGGAAACTAGTATACAAACTAGTAATATGGGTCCAGAAGTGAAAATTGTACACAGAGGAATACAGAGAATGTCATCTTCACCCTTCTATCTTTTCAACCCTCTTGCCACCCACTCTTTGTAAGTAATCAATACCATTAGTATTTGATTTACTTTCTCTATCTTTATTTTTGCAAAGAAAAGAATAAATACATTTATATTTTTGCCACATTTTTAGTAAATGAAAAAATGACTCATTATAGATATTCTTTTGTATTTTGCTTCTTTCAGTTAAAAATATATCCTGGATATCACTTCCTATCCACTCATAGAGGTCATCATCATTTTTTGTAGCTACATAATGCTTCATCATGCAGAAGTACTGTCTGTTTAATCACTCTCCTATCAATGGAGATAGTGTTTCATTTTTTTTTCCTTTTTCTGTTTTTAATTACAGCTAATATTGCATGAATAAGTGTACAAATGTGTGTTTTCAAGTTGTTGTTTGATTTATCTCCAGCCTAAATTCATAGAAGTGAGTTTGCTGGGTCAGAAGTTAATGCTAATGTACTTTTGTTAGATGTTGACAAATTCTTCCCTAGTTTGAAGTATATATGATACCTGTTTATCCCGATTCATGCTCAGAATATGTTGTCATTCATATTTTTAATTTTTAACAGATATTTTAATTTTTTTAGCAATCTGAGAAATTGAAGGTGAAAAATTGAATCATAGTGTAGTTTAATTTACATTTCTCTAATTACGTGTTATAGTACTAGCTTTTTGTTATTCATTTTGTTTTGTAAAAGGCATACCAGCTTCTTTTTTGGACCCCTACTTTGTTCAGTCAGTGAGACTCCAACTAACATGCTGTAAGAACACTCAAGCTGTCTTTTGGAGAGTCCTCCAGAACAACTGAGGTCTCCCATCAATAGCTAATTCTAACTTCCAAACCTGTGGGAGTCAGTCACTGCCGAATCAAATCATCCAGCCCCATTTCAGCCTTGAGATAACTGCAGCCCTGGCTGGTATCTGAATACTACCTCATGAAAGACTCAAGTCAGAAATGCCCAGCCATGTTCTCCTAGTGGCGGTTCCAGGTTCTAGTTTCTGTTTGTCTGAAACTGTCTTTCATTTGCCAGTATCTCTGAAGGCTATTTCCCACAGAAAATAAAATACTATGTTTGCAGTTATTTTAGCATTTAGAAGATGGAAATTCATTATTTCTCTTGTGAATACAATGCTTTGTTACTTTGTTGTTCTTTTAAATGTGAATTGCAGGTTTTGTTGTTGTTGTTACTTTCAAGCTCTTGTTTTCATTTTCTTCTTAAACGCTTTCATTATGATGCTAAGTGTGGTTTTCTCAGATTCATCCTGTTGGGTTTTGTAGAACTTCTAAAATCTTTCTAAATAATTTCTTTTGCCATTTTTTTTTTCAGTTTTATCAGCTTTTGATCCACTGTCTCTTCTAATAGACTTTGCCCTATTATTCTGCTCCTTTCTTCTGGATTACATATTTTTATTTATGACCACTATAGTGCTTATTCTGTTTTATGTATTTTCATAATAAATTTGTCTCTTTTCTTCAATTAGCATCTTTTCTTTTTTTTTTTTTTAAAGATTTTATTTATTTATTTGAGAGAGAATGAGATAGAGAGAGAGCATGAGAGGGGGGAGGGTCAGAGGGAGAAGCAGACTCCCTGCTGAGCAGGGAGCCCGATGTGGGACTCGATCCAGGGACTCCAGGATCATGACCTGAACCGAAGGCAGTCACTTAACCAACTGAGCCACCCAGGCGCCCCAAGTAGCATCTTTTCTACTAATCTATCATTCTGTTCAAATATTGTCTCTTCAGTTGTGTCTAATTTGTTCTTTTTTTTTTTTTAAGATTTTATTTATTTATTTTAAAGAGAAAGAGAGCAGGCGGAGGGGCAGATAGAGAGGGAGAGGCAGAAGATCTCTAGCAGATTCCTGCTGAGCACCTAGCCTGACATGGGGCTTGATCCCATGGCCCTGAGCCAAAACTAAGAGTCAGAGGCTTGACCAACTGAGCTACCCAGCAGCCCCTCTAATGTGCTCTTAAGTTCATTTGCTGAATTTATAATTTCATCTACTATATATTTCAGTTTTAGAAGGTCCACCTCGTTTCTTTTATAAGTTTCAATTTATTGCTGAAATTTTGCATCTCATTTGTATTTTTGACCTTGTTATTAATGGTTAAAGACAGTATTTGAAAATACTGATATCTGGATTGTCTAGGAGACTTTTTCTATTTTTTTGGTGTTTCTCTTGGTCTTATTTTCTGGTATGATTATAATTTTGCTTAATGTAGATATTTTATGTGAGATTCTGAATAACGTCATCTTCCTGCGAAAGTGTATGTTTTGGTTCTGGAAGCATTTAGAGAAGGGGTAGGTGATCTGAATCACTCTTGGATTGAGGTGATTCTAAGGAGTTTTCCATTTTTATTTTGATTGGTTGATTTCCATAGTGCTCTTCCTTTAACGCGTCTCCCTTCAGAGTCTGTCCTAAAGCCCTACTCTTTCTCTAGGGATCCTATGCCTTATATGCACAAGGATCTCCATAATAATCTGCCAAAAGCCCCGTTTGACTTCTGAGACTCTTACCTTCTACTTTATACTTAATTATCAGCCTTTTTAAATTGCTGCACTCAAATAAAAACACATCGTAGGGATTAGGGAAAATGTTGTACAAAACGTAAGACTCCATTTGACTTTTTGTTTTCTCTAAGATGTTATAACCTCAATTCATAAATGTCCTAAACACCATCACTTGTCTCTTCAACTCTGACCACATAAAACCCTTATATTTCTTACTCTCTCAGTTACAACTTTCTGCTCAGCTCTTCATATCTTTACCTTTGCCACTTATGATATGGTAAATATCTCTGGGGAAAACTAGCAAAAAAATTGAGATTCACCTCACTTTGTTCCTTCCTTATCACTGGGATATCAACTCCTAATTCCATTTAAATAAGAATTGGTCCTACAAGGTACTCTTATATAGCCAGAAGTGAAAGTTTTCTTTGCTGACTTATTTGTAAGATTCACAGCATTAAACTGTACTTATAATTTTCTCCTTGATATTGTCAATTTGTATATTAGTTTGTTTTGTGGGGTTTTTTCTAACTTTTAAAAATTATATTTAAATATCGGTGAGGGAGGTCTTAATGTCTGACCTCATTTACATTTTTTTTTTTTTTAAGATTTTATTTATTTGACAGAGAGAGACACAGCGAGAGAGGGAACACAAGCAGGGGGAGAGGGAGAGGCAGGCTTTCTGCTGAGCAGGGATGCGGGGCTTGATCCCAGGACCCTGGGATCATGATCTGAGCTGAAGGCAGACACTTAGCGACTGAGCCACCCAGGTGCCCCTTCTTTCTACATTATTTGCCAATACTTCTTTATCAAGATGTCACTTTTTTTTTTTTTTTTTTTTTAAGGATATCACCTTTCAAATCATTCTGGATCAGTGTCATTGTCCATTCCCTTTCATTGTAAACCTAGTTAGTGATTTTCTTTTTTTCTGTTGAGGCACATTGAAAGTTTTATTTTACTTACTTGTACTTGGATATTTAATTGTGTTGTTGTTTTTGTATTGTTAAAAATTTTTTAGGGATATAATTGTCCTAAATGCAATGAGATAATCACTATTTTATAAAATAGAAAAATATATATATGTATATATTAGTGTACCTTTTAATACACTACCTAGTGATTATGCTGGGTGTTGATATGCCATTATTTATAAAGATGACTCAATCAGATGGAAGTAGCACTACATGAGTGTCAGGAGTTTTATGGTTCTTACTGACTTTATAGTCTTGTCCACATTGATATTTCTGAAACTCAATTTATACGCATCTCAAATTATTTTAAAGAGAGACATATGATTTTTTAATAGTGACTACATAGTTGAAGATTTGAGTTCTGCATTAGAACAAACCAGAATTTGTGGGATGCCATTATCTTTATACATAGTTCTTTCTAAATATATAGACTGAAAAAAATATGTAAGAAAGTAAAAAAATAGCAGTAGAAACTGCAAATTTCCCAACCTAAAAACAACAAAATAACTGCAATTTATCTGCATGATTATTTTCCCAGCCTATCTTAAATACTGAATTTTGTGGGGATTGTATAAACATCACTATCTATTCTTTTATAATTACACAGTGCTTAAGCTTTTGCTTGTCTGCAGATTTGTTCACAGGACTACTTATTCAGTCTTATTCAACTAGAAGAGAAGTAACTTCCTTTCTGTTATACTCTAATGGATACCATTTGGCAAGTGTTTTTTTTCAACAACCTTTACCTTTTTCCTGAAAGAATCCAGCATTCTCTAGGCAGATGAAAGACGGTAAATCAACTGTAGTGTTAATCAGTAAAAGTAATAAGCCTCTGAAGCAAAACCTATTTATTGTAATATGTAACAACTAGCTCTTGTGTGGACTTTAAAACACAGCTTAAAGAGTGAACAGAGTTCTGCTACACTATTTTTTCCACTTTATTCCAAGTGACATTAGAATTTTAGATGAGACTAGAGTTTAAACAGATTGTTTGAGAGTATGTGCACTATGAGTATGAAAAGAATATGGAAAAGAACGAAAGAAGCAATGGAAATTGTGAAAAAATATTCTCTGCAATGTGATGTAATGAAAGAAAATAAGCCCTAGGGTATGATACCAAATATGACTTTGCATGTGAAATAAAAATCTATTTTTGTGGCTTATGTGCCATCCAAGGGTTTTATCTAATTTCCAGATCATTTTCTTTTGTGTAATTTCTCATCCTGTAAGCAACTGTCAGTTTGGTGATAGAATTCTCTTTCCATTTGAAAATTTATTTGCTTGAATTATTTGCACTTTATGCTTCATTGACGTAGGTCTTCAAATTAATTGGTTGATTACATAATGTACTTAGTAGAAACATTAGAATAAGAGTTTAACATTGAAGCAATCAAATAATTAAAGAAAATTAAAGAAATGGTTAAAGAAATTGTTAAAGAATTTACTAAATAAAATTTAAAATAGGTATGTTTTGAGGATGGTTGGAGGAGAAGAAATGAAAATCAGGAATAGGAACATCTATATTGAACCCATGTAATAAAGAATGAAGGAAAGTTTATTTAGGACATACATTATTATTATTATTTTTTAAAGATTTTATTTATTTTTATTTATTTGAGAGAGAGAGTGAGACAGAGAGAGAGAGCCTGAGGCAGGGAAGGGGCAGAGAGACAAGCAGACTCCCCACTGAGCAAGGAGCCTGATGCAGGGCTTGATCCCAGGACTTGGGGATCATGACCTGAGCCAAAGGCAGATGCTTAACCGACTGAGCCACCCATGCGCCCAGGACATACATTATTTTTATCAGTTACTTAAAACATTTTATCATTAAAAGAAATATAATTACTTTAACCACTGATGAAGTGAACTTCTCTAATGCTAAATACAAAAATTTTAATGGAAAGTTATTTATAAACTTTAAAGTCTATGATAAATGATAAGTACATACAATTATCAAAATTTCTAATGACATTCAATTTATAAAAATATCATTAAGTAATATACAGAGATTTCTAAATGTTAAGTCCTTAATATTATTAAACCAGAATGGAATAATAAAAATAATAACTGTGACAAAAACAACTAATACTATTGTTTATAACAAGTATATATTTTTGACATGTAGTCTCTATTTTGCAAGTCTGTAAGTAGTCTTCTTATATTTGAAAAACAAAACATAAAACTTTAGGGTATATTTAGCACTGTTCTTACATCTGAGCTTTACTTTAAATATCTGTAACCCACAGGGAGCAAGACACGTTTCAGACTAAAGGACTCATATGAGCAACAGTCACTTTGGGGAATAGGGAGATGTAAAGTACAAAAAACATTTGCTGTGATGATCCCTTTATATTACTGGCTGCTGAAACAGTAGGTGGAGAGAAGCAGTGGGAGTAGCAAAACTCTCGGGTAGATCTGTGGGGTTGTTCAGACACATGAAAACCAGAATGTTACTTCTTACCCGCTGGGACCTTGTTACCAGAGTCATTAAGGACTTACGCTAGAATTAAGCACTAAACAATATTAGCTCCAAACAGCATGGAAATTGGAGTATCAGGGAAAAATTGTATATTGTGATTTGTCAGATTAAGACCTGATGATGGCTAAAGTTCCGGGGTTATACTGTGGAATTGCTTTTCAGTTATATAATATTCCTCAAGTAAGGATTTTTTGTTACTTATTTTTGTAATCAAAGGATATATGTAAGATCTGATGATCTGTATGTATAGATAATCATACTCAATGTCTAATAGTTGATAGGTATGCTCTATTCCATCTTCCCAAGAGATTCATTTTTTTAAAGATTTTATTTGTTTGAGAGAGAGCCAGAAAGAGAGTGTGTGTTTGGGTCAGAGCAGAGGGAGAGAATCTTCAAGCACACTCCTCATTGAACAGGGAGTCTGACGCGGGGCTCAATCTCACAACCCTGAGATCATGACCTGAGCTGAAACCAAGAGTCAGCTGCTTAACTGACTGAGCCACCCAGGCGCCCCAACAAGAGATTCATTTATTGGTGTTTGTCAGTTATATATGATAGCCTCCAGACTTCTAGAAAAATGGTCTGTAAACATGTCCTTCCAGAGAGACCAAAGGTTATCAAGAAAGTATTTACAAGTCAGATTAAGTGTTTGTTTAATCATCTTATGGTTCTCAAAAACAAGCTCTTTTAAAGCATGTTTATTCACTCCTTAATATGATATAAAGCTTCATTTGAAATAAGGCTAATGGAGTTTAATTCTCCATCTCTACTAAAGTGATTGTAAACTTTCACTTACCAACATCACTTCAGCTTCTTCTGGCAATCCCCGAGGTTAAGAAACGAGCCCAGATAATAGTCAAATCACAAATCATTTTCCTCACTACAATTCTCTCTTTTCACACATTTAACCATGTAGAATCACTGTGAATCATTCATTTGTGTTGGTGAATGGTTTCTAATACCCCAAAACAGGCAGAATCTTTGACCAGTTTTCACTGTCACATTCTATCTGTGCCACCTGGAACCTGTGAGTCAGCAGCTGGTTTCAACATCAAATGGACAATCAGCATCCAAGGTCACAGGGTAATAAGTTTAATTATAGGACTTAAGCTTCTGTCATGAGACCAGTAATTTTGCCTTGGTTGTTAAACTCTACAAAAATAACGTGTCTTTTCTGTCCTGGCAATTGAGTTCGTTATTTACTGTCTCAACTTGCATAACTGACTGACAAACCCTAGGGGTTTCTTCAAATTCTGTAATACAGGTGTTAACAACCAATGCTTTAAACCTCTACCTTGAGTACAAAGTGACTGTAAACGACAATAAATCTCAGTGTGTGTGGTATGACTGATTTATAGTGTCAAAGCGCAGTCTTCTAAGGCTGAATCTTATCTGTCATGTGCTTAAAAATCAAAGCTCTCAAAACTCCAAAGTATAAAATGAAACTTAAGAAAGGTCTAGATTATGTAAATCTCCCTGAAACTTGTGAAAATAATTTAGTTGTTTAATTTTATCCTTTTTTTTTTTTTTTGCATTAGCAATGAAAGCAGCTTTAAGGGAAACAGTGAAATTTGCTAAGTGGAGTTTAATTCTCTATCTCTACTAAAGGGATTGTAAACTTTCACTTAACAGTATCACTTCAGCTTCTTCTGGCAATCCCCAAGGTTAAGAAATTCTGTTAGAAATGCCTTCCCAAGCAAATTTCTAAGTTGAATAGCATGATATCCATATTCTTTTTGCACAATAGTATTTAATTTCTATACTTTTCATTCTTTCATACATAGATGGAGTAACTCCAACAGGAATTACGTGTAAAAAGGAAGACACACTAGAAAGGAAAACTAGTTGTAGTGTTCTTTTTATGTGATTTATAATAATCTTTTTTTATTCAAGCAATTTAAGTACAATGAAAACAATTAAAAATAAAATTGAACAATTACTAGCAATTGAAATTAAAATTCCTTCTAAATAACTTTATTTTAATATGTTAACTGTTAATTAAATGGATTAGAATTAGTATATTCAGTATATGATGAAGATTGTTTTTAAGATAGTGGATCGACCACTGTGGCAGGCAGCCTTCTCTTCTGTTTCTAAGCAATAAAAGCACTTAATAGCTCAAATTTCATGAGGCATCTCTGAAAAATGGCTAGTGGATTGGATAATATTGAAGAAGTTAACCAAATTTTTAACATTTATAGGGAGGTATACTGGGGAAAAAAATGACTGTTTTCACAGACATTCAAAAACTAGAAGTGTTATCTTCCAGAAAGAGGAAGGTAACTGTTTCCCAAGAATGCTATAACAAATTACCCTGGTTTGGGGGCATCTAAACTACAGAAATTTATTCTTTTGTAGTTCTGGATGTCAGAAGTCGACAAACATGGTATTGGCGGCTCTGTAGTCCCCGCGCAGGCTCTAGGAGGGCATCTATTTTTTTCCGTTCCCCAGCTTCTTGTGGCTGTCAGCTATCCTTGACCTTCTTTGGCATTCATGCCTCTGTCAGATTCTGCCTCTGTCTTCACATTCCCTTCTCCTCCGGGTGTCTGTCTTCTCTTCTGTCACTGTCTGTCTCCTATTGGATTGAGTGCCCACTTGGATAATTTGGAATGCTATCCCCATTTCAAACTTAATTGCGTCTTTAAACCTCTTCTTTCCAAATAGGATAATACGCACAGAGTCCAGGGATTAGGACTTGGATATATCTTTTGGAGGCAAGATTTATTGTAATACTAGAATTATTTCTGGTAATACTGTGTTAGGATTATTTATACAAAATAATAATTTTTCCCCACTGTTCACATCTCCTCAGCATAAGGATTTAACAGTAGAAAGTTATTCTTTCAGTCATGAGCAGTAATTTCAGATTTGTGCTTAGGAGAGGGGAGGACATATGCATAGGTTTTGTTATATCTGCTAGGCATGAGGAGATCGAGATTCTAAATGATCAAACACTAAACATAATTTTCAACATCAACTCACAGTCATTGGAGGTAAGTTTGACTATACCATTTTCAGCTGTATATCCCATATTTCCCCCCACCACATACACACATACACTACCCTCAGTAAGAATTAATAAAGGAAAACTGTGTTGTGAATCAGTATCTACAAACAGATTAAAGCATATGAAAAATGCACTCATCTGAGACTTACCAAATTTAAGAATAGTGAACAGCATGAGAAAGCAATATAACAAAAGTAACCAAGAAACCATTTCATACCCAAGAACAAAGATTTAATAGAAAAAAGGACATTAGATGAAACATTATCAATGAGCTCAACAAAATGTAAGATGCAATCTCCACCACTAATAATTATAAAACCTCAGCTTAAAAATTGAAAACAAACAGCTCTTGAAAGTTGCCAGGAAACATCAAAGAGAGCCAGAAATTAAGAGGCTAAGATCTCTGAGAACAGGACACTAAAAAAAACCTCCAGATTCATCAATGAAATTATGTTTCAGAAAATCTGATCATTTGCTGACTCCTGAAAAATATTTAGAATTTGAGAGAAAGTAGTAACCTAGGTCCTGCTGAGTTCTTAGTGAGTTAGGGAGAACATAATTATACACAGTTAAGCACTACCACGCTGCCAGGACACGAGACATAATCTATGAAGAAAAAAACAACTATAAAAACCGTGCACGAACCTACTATTTTATAAACAATAATGCACATAGGGCATTAGCCAGCCCCTGAAGGGCAAGTGCAGGGAGTGAGAAGCAGACAAAGCAGAAAGCAGCTGTTTTGTGGCTGAAAATTTAATCAGAAAATTCTGCAATATTGAGGGTACTGTGTATACACTCTATTGGTTCTTTTCTCTGAAGAATTCTAATACAATATTCAACTCTTCTTAGCCTGGTGTTGGGGGGAGAATGTACTTTGTCTTTCTGATTTAGCCTGTGTCTTAGGCAAGCATTAAGTCCCTGAGTCTCAGCTCCTATTCCTCTTGGTGCCCCTACCCTTCCCTAGATGTGTTTCTGGGCCCACCTCTCATATTTCCATTCCTCTTCCAGGTGCAAGGTTTTGTTTTTGTGTTTGTGTTTCTGTCCCTTTCCTTTAGACGTAATATGTTTATTTCAGTGTCCAACTGTGATAGTGTTTATTGCTTTTAACCTCCACATATTGAAACTTTTATTCCAGAAGGGATAGAGTGGAGAAAGGAACAAGTAGAATTGCATGCCCTTCCCCCCATACCTGCCATTCTTTCTCTAAATCTGCAGTGTTAACGACATCTTCTTATAACTTTATCCAGTAATTTCCATGAGCACCTGATGGGGTTCAAGGAGAAAATCCTGAAGAGGAAGTGGACTCCCCAGTTTCTGTGGCCCATAAGGGGTTTCCCACTCCCTCAGCAGTGCACTCCTGATATCCACCAATTCACAGCCTCTGCTAAATAAACTCTACCTTGTAGCTAATTGCCCAATAAGCCACTGCCTCTGTCCCATCTTTTTTTTTTTTTTTTTTAGGATTTTATTTATTTATTGGACAGAGACAGAGATAGCAAGAGCAGGAACACAAGCAGGGGGAGTGGAGAGGGAGAAACAGGCTTCCTGTCGGGCAGGGTGCCTGATGTGGGACTCGATCCCAGGACCCTGGGATCATGACCTGAGCAGAAGGCAGACGCTTAACGACTGAGCCACCCAGGCGCCCGTCTCTGTCCCATCTTTCCCTGCAGGCACCTTCTTAGATTTTGTTCACCTGAAACGTCAGTGCCCAGGTAGGTTCAAGGGAAGTTGTGAATTTGTAGTTTGTCTGGACTTTTTTCCCCTGTAAAATCAAAATTCTTTCCAGATGTCTCATCTCTGAACAGATACCAGATGTCAAAAATAGATTTTTTTAAAGGATTATATTATACATGTTTCTGATCCCCAAACCATTACTTTATGCCAAAACAGACTTGGAATATTAAGCTTTGGAGGTTATTTATTTATACAGTGGTTGAGTAAAGCTTTATTTTTTCTCCTCTTCTCTTTTTCCTTCCTTCCACTTTTGATGGGATACAGGTCTTAGTTTCGTAACCAATATAGTTGCAATGTTTTCTTGAGGTCTGATAGAATTTAGATTTTTTTCCACTATTTTTTCAGATATAATTGACCTAACATTATATTAGTTTCAACTGTACATGATTTGAGATATATATATAGATAGATAGATATATAGATATACACACACACTGTGTGTATATATATGCAATATATTGCAATATGAACACAGTAAGTCTAGTTAACATTCGTCACCACAGAAAGCTAGGAACGTTTTTCTTGTGATGGGAACATTTAAGATCTACTCTCAACGCAACTTTCAAATATATAATACAGTATTATTAACTATAATCACCATGCTGTACATGACATCCCCATCAGTTATTTATCTCATTAAGGGCATTTTGTACCTTTTGATCTCTTCACCCATTTCACCCATCCTCACCCCCTGCCTCTGGCAACTATCAATTTGATCTCCGTTTAAATTCTTTTTTTTTTTTTTTTAAATTTCACATATAGGGGCACCTGGGTGGCTTAGTCCTTAAGCGTCTGCCTTCAGCTCAGGTCATGATCCCAGGGTCTGGGGATCAAGCCCCACATTGGGCTCCCTGCCCAGCGGGAAGCCTGCTTCTCCCTCTCCCACTCCCCCTGTTTATGTTACCCCTCTTGCTGTGTTGCTCTCTGCCAAATAAATAAATAAATAATCTTAAAAAAAATTAAAAAATTAAAATTTCACATATAACTGAGATCATAGGTATTTTTTCCTGCTTGACATATCTTGCTTAGCATAATGCCCTCAGGCACAATCTATGTTGTTGTAAATGGCAGGATTTCCTTTTTTTTTTATAGCTGAATAATATATCCATATATATATCCCCCCCATATTTTCTTGAGTTAATGTTTTCATTTCCCTCCAGTAAATACCAGAAGTGGAATTGCTAGATCATATGGTAATTCTATTTTTAATTATTTAATTTTTTGAGGAAGCTCCATACCATTTTCCGTATTGGCTGTGACAATTTACTTTCCCACCAGGGGTTCCCTGTGCTCCACATTCTCACCAATACTTGTGGATTTTGTTTTGTTTTGTTTGTTTTTGATAATAACCATTTTAACAGGTATGAGGTAGTATATCATTGTGGTTTTGATTTGCATTTCCTGATGATTAGTGATGTTGTGCATCTTTTCATGTACCTGGTAGGCATTTGTATATCTTCTTTGGAAAAATGTCTATTCATATCCTCTGTCCATTTTTTAATTGGATTGGTTTTTTTTTTTTGGTATAGATTTGTATGAATTTTTTATATATTGTAGAAATTAACTTCTTAATAGATACATGATTTCAAATATTTTCTCCAATTCTGTAGGTTGCCTTTTCATTTTGTTATTAATTTCCTTTGCTGTGCAGAAGCTTTTGATATAGTCCCATTTGTTTGTTTTTGCTTCTGTTGTCTTTGCTTTTAATATCAAATCCAAAAAATAATTGCAAAGACCTATGTCAAGGAGCATAGTACCTATATTTTCTTCTAGGAGTTTTATGGTTTAAAGTCTTACATTCAAGTCTTTAATTCATTTCAAGTTGATTTTTATGTATGATAAAAAATAGTGATCTAGTTTCATTCTTTTGCTTGTGGTTGTTGTTTTCCCAAGAACATTTATTGAGGAGATTGTTCTTCTCCCAGTGTATATTCTTCATAAATTAATTGACAATATATGTATGGCTTTATTTCTGGGCTCTCTATTCTGTTCCATTGATAGATGTATCTATTTTTATGCCAGGACCATACTGTTTTGATTACTGTAGCTCTGTAATATAGTTTGAAATCAGGAAGCATGATGCCTTCAGCTTTGTTCTTTCTCAAGATTGCCTTGACTATTCAGACTTTTATTTTTTTATATTTTATTTTATTATGTTATGTTAGTCACCATACAATACATCATCAGTTTTTGATGTAGTGATCCACGATTCATTGTTTTCATATAACACCCAGTGCTTGAACATCTTGGTAGTCATTTGTAATAAAAAAAAATCCATATCTCACATTGTGTGTAAAGAAAAAAATCCAGTTAGATTAGAGATACAAAAGTAAAAAACACACAACTATACAAATATGACAATGAAATATGGGTGAAATTCTCTTGAATCTCAGTGCAGGGAAAGGCTTTCTAAGTTTTAAAAAATCCAGAGGCAATAAGTAAAAGGATTGATGAATTTGAGTACGTAAAAATATTTTTAAAGCTTTTGTATTGTGAAAATCGACCTAAAATAATCAGTGAAAACTGTGAAACTGGGAAGAAACTTTTACAGTAATCAGAACAAAAGACTAATAGTCCTAATTGTAAAAAAGCCTTAAAACTGATGTGTTAAGTAGCAAAACTCTGATTGAAAATGAGAAAAATACACGGACAGGCGATTCAACAGAAAAGATAGAAAAAAGGTTTTTGAAAATATGAAAACATTTTCAAACTCACTCATGGTTAAAAAAAAATACAACCAAAACAATGAGATACTATTTTCTCCAACAAATTAGAAAATAAAAATATGAAAAAAGCGTGTAGGGAAGGATTATCTCTCTATATATGGAAACTTGGAAGAATTCCTGCTAGAGTGGTCTGTGAAAGAGTAACAGTGAGACATTAGCTAAAATCATTAGAAAATGAAGGGTGATGTCCCAGGACTAGGCAGATGATGACAGTAATGAGATATGGTGGTTAATAAAGCTTGTTGACCTGAGATTCAGAGCTGGAGATTTTAGAAAAAAAAAAAAATGATTGTGTTACTTACATTTTGCTGCGCAACCAATTAACTAAAATTTGGGACCATAAAAACACTGCAAATATTTATTGTTTCAGAGTTTCTGTCAGTCAGGCATTTAAGAGAAGCATTGCTTCAGGCTTCTGCCTTAGAAATTTCTCTTATGATAGTGCAACTTTTATGTCAGCCTTGACTGGGGTCATCAGGGTTTCCTTACTGAGCCTGGAAGATTTACTTCTAAAGTTGCTCACTCATGGTTGGCAAGTTGATGGTGGTGGGTGGAAGAAAATCTCACTCAAAATGTGGACTTCTTTATAGGGCTGGTGGAGTGTCCTCAGGACATGACAGCCAGATTCAGAGCAAGTGATTCAAGAGAAAAAAGGCAGAAGCTTCAATGCTTTTTATGACCTACTCTGAAAGTCACACTCTATCACTTCCCACAGTGTGGGCTAGGACTACACAGAAATGTGAATACCAAGAGATGAGAATTATTAGGGATTACATTTGAACATGGCTACTAAAAAGGTGGGCATATGTTCTAAATGTGACTTTAGAAATAAAAGAATACCTAGTTCATTTCCAAAACAGTGATATAAGGACTCTGAAAAATAAAGCCACTAGTGAGAAAAATAAAGCCACCATTGGGAGACACTATGAGGGAATTCATGCACTAATTAGTACATCCAGGTGATAGCTGGATTGCAATTTGGACAAAATGAGTGAAGGGACCATTCAGGTAATATGTTGACAGTATAGAGAATTTTATGTGTAACTCATGCATAACATTGAATTTCAAGGAATAGAGTAATAAAATTTAAGAAGTTGACAGAAGACTACAAAAGAAGAAACAATGGAGATTTACAGGGCTTTACTGGATTAAGGTGTAGAAATAGAAAGAAAACCTAGCAGTTTAGGAAGTTTTTTGCTAACTGAGATAAAAAAAGACATAATGAGATTAGTCCCAATGGATTCATTGCAGATAGTGGTAGCAAGGCTTTGAGTAATATAGGATATGACCCAGTGAGTTTCTGGAGCTTTCTCTACTTCACTGGGTAGGTAGAGCTCTGTCCAAGGGAAAATAAGGTCTTGGCTATAGTGCTTAGGCCTATACTAAGAGACAGGACTAAAAGTTTCTGGGAAATGTGGACTTAATCCCAGTTGTTCTGGTGGGAGGATTTCTGTTGCTCCCCTTGGAGAAAAGCTACTCTAGCTTTGAGTTAGTGTGCTTTCTTTTGTTAGCTTTTGATGGACTGAATGGTGGGGAAGCTGGGTGTCACATCAATATGTGGGCCTCTTCCCCAACCCTGAAGGTAGGATTAGAGGATTTAGAGGAGGAAACATGCTCTAACTTCCATTTTTGTGTATTTCCAATTATTTTGTAATTTCTATTGTGATTGAACTTTAACTGGAAGAACTTTTTAGAAGTGTTTAAGTTCCCAAAATGTAACAGAATGGAGGAGGGACTTTTTAAAATTAGTGATTTTTAATTGAATTTTATTGTTTTTAAAGAAGATGATTTGTATGGTGGTAACTACTATTTTTTTAGTAGTTTTACTCGTTTTTATTACTATTTCTTATGAATTTTTTTTTTATGTCCTAAAACATGATCAAATTTGGGAAAGTGTTATTACTAACATGTTGAGATCTGTCTACCTCTGTATGTCAGCATACAAATGCATATATGTTGATATTAGTAGTTAGACATATGTACATGTTTTAAATTTCATGTATATTAAATGTGTAATATTTATATGTAGAATATTAATATGTATTCTGTATATAAACTACTGTTTAATCAATGTTCTTAGTATTTATTTTTTTACTGGCTGATTCATTTGGAGAAAAATTAATGTTAAATATACGTTTATTTTTTGAATTCTAACAATTCATGCATTATAACTTTTAGTCTATTGTAATAGGTATGTAGCAATACATGCTTTTTATATCTTGATGAATGATTATAGTTTAGATACTATCCTTTATTTATATACTATTCTGTTTAAATTCCCATAATATTATTATATTGCCTTTCTTTTATAGATTTGTCTGGAATTTTGCTTGGCCCATCCCTTGTAATTTTCTATTCTTCTGAATCATTATGATTTAGATAAGACTTTTTGAAACACTGTATTTTTGTGATTTTTAAAATACAGGAGTCTGTTTAAATAAGTGATTTTTAAAACTTTACATTATGATTTCTAGTATATGTGAAATTATTCTTCTCACATATTCTGTATTTTCTATTGACTATCTTTTTTTCCTTTTCTGCCTTATTTTAGATCAGTGGCTCTCAAGTGAGGCTATTTGTGGTTCTCACAGCAGTCAAAACAGGCTGAGGATTGCTACTAGCATCAACTGGGTAAGTCTGGGGATGCTGCTAAATATCCTACAAAGCATAGCACAACCCCACGCAACAAAGAACTACCTGGTCCAAAATGTCCATATGCTAAGATCAAGAACACTTGTTCCAAATTATACGTTCTATATTCTATTCATTTTTTTTTTTACCTCTGTCAGTGTGAGATAGACCTCTTAATATTATTTTAGTTATTACTTAAAACAATCTTTAGAGGATGTTGAATTAATAGACATATTTATTCTCCTGTAGTGCTAGAAAAAAGGCATTTATAAAGACAAACTAATGTGGTTAGTTTTCTCATCTTTCATATTGCTTTTAAATTTTTATTTTTATGATATTTTTAATCACCCCACACTGAGTTATTGTCAATATATGCACACAGAATAGTCATGTGCATATATATACATATATATGTACACACACACACACACACACATATATATGTATGTATATTTACCTATAGGTTTTACCATTTTCTTTACTTCTTATACCCCCTTCTCTCTGTCTGGATCTCCTTTCCTGCTTGCTGAGTTACACCCATGAGTAGCACTTTCAGTGGAGGTAGATGGGTGGCAATTTATCTGGCTTTCATTGTATCTAAAACTGTTTTTATTTCACTTACATTATTTAATGATTGTGTAGCTGGAATAAAATTATATTCATAGTAATTTTCCTTCAGCACTTTGAAGATTTTATTTCAGTAACACATTGTTGCTCTCTGTGATGAGTATGTTACTCCTTCATAGGTAATCTTATCATCAAATCTGATTTAGAACCAGCATTTTTTTACTTGCTAACTCAGTTATTTTTTATTCTGTGTGCCTTAGTGTTAATTAGCTCTTGACCCATGCTTGAGACCAATTATGGTTTTGTTGTTATTTAGTTAGATAACATATTTTATGTTGGTTCTGAAAATTATTGCTATTGTCTTGTTAAATGGTATATTCTTTAAATTGTCTATAAGTTTATGAAATCATCATTAGAAGCCTAATAGACCATTTTTTATTCTCTGTAATTCAAATCCTATTTTGTATGTTCTATCTTGTAATTTCTTTGGAGAATTATAACATATTTTTTGATTTTCACTTCATATGTCTAGTTTGAACTTTTAATTCTCCATTAATTATATTTTTATCTTAAAGATTAAGATTTTTGGAATCATACAGATTGGAATGTCTGCTTAGCTTCATCAGATATACTTATTTTAATTTTTACAATGTCTTAATTTTCCCATACATATTCTCTACATTCTTATCACTTTTTACCTGACAGTAACAAGATGGCTACTCAATATCCGGTGTCAATTTCTCTTATTTTTCGTTAGAACACTAAGTTCTAAAATCTGAAGGAGGTCTCAGTTGTGGCCCCAGTTACAACGGTGGAAAAAAGGAGCTGTGCTTCATTCCAGTAAACTTCTCAGAAAGAGAGGCCCCAGAAAACCATGCAAGAGCTTAGAAAAGTGCATGTATAAGTTGTAATGGGTAGACTGCCTCAGCCATTAAGGTGCTCTGCTCAGATCTCTTTCGCAGGCTTTCACAGAGAGCATAGCTGACTTTCATCCTCCAGCTGTCACCCCACTGGTTCTATCATCACATTCAGACCAAAGCATGTTTCTCTTGGGCTCCACGGCCCTGCTCCTTCAAGGCTGCCCCAGCCAAAGATTAAGCCTGATATGGAGTACTAGATCCACTTGATTTCTGCCCACTTCAGGACTGACCAATGGGCAGCTCATTGGCCAGGTCAAATTTTTCTCAGAACTGGGATGTAGACTGATACACTTCCCACCCAGTCCTTTTTTTAACACTTGTTAAACTTGCATCATGATCTGAAGGCTCTCAGTTCCTACTCCTGCTCCCATGGTTGGCCACCTGCTTTCATCTTGGAGTGACCAAAGACACTTTCATTTAGTTTTTGGATACGTTGTACAAGAGATTTTGTATTCCCTATTTAGTTGGTCTAATGGGGATTTGGAAAGACCGCCGCTGCCACCATATTCCCCAAACTCCAACCATTAAACGTTTCCAGGTAAAGATCTAATATTTTTTATCAGATATATTATCCATATAATATCCATGTTCCAAACAAATACTGAGGTATATAACTTCTTAATTCTTCAGTAATTTTAGAACACATATTGGAAATGTGGATTCTAGAAAGTTACTTCTAAGCACAACTATAAGCAAAGAACAGAGAAAGTTGATAGTATAATTGCAACAATATCAATAATTTAGAGAAACTGAGTTCAGGGAAGTTGATAGTATAATTGCAACAATATCAATAATTTTATCATATTTAATGGGCTGAATTTATATATAAAGCAATTTTTAGACAGTTTCCACAGAGCTGATAATAAAATTATAAATAAGAGTAGAGGAGTCATAATATATTTATCATCTTTTATTCTAGGACTAAAAGCTCACTGTAGTGTTAATCTATGAGTTATTAGTTGTTAATATTATCACCTCCACGAGTAAGGGAACTTTCCTTGTATCCAGCAAACTGACAATTCTTAAAGTGAGGATATGTACTAAGATTTTAGTACAAAGAGTATCAGTATCCACGAGCAACTGAAATGTGACATCCTTTATTTTAGCAAGTTATACTTAAGATATTCATTTGGTATGTATATTTTGTAGACAGAAAGAGAATAGGTATATTCAATTGGAAATTCTATACCATGGCACACAATTCTGACATAAAAGGAAATGGCATTGTAAAAAATGAAGTCATTTTGACTGAGAGAAGTAAAACAGAGGAAATTTCTAAGTAACAGAAAGCAGTTAAAGCTGCCCTTAGAGAACTGTAACTTACTGACACTTAAAAGAGAGATAATAATTTGTGTAGACACTGAATTTGGCAGAGCTATGGGGATAATATATCTTTTTCAGTATCAAATATTATTTCATTTTTGATGCTAAGTCTTTCCTGCAATATTAACTTTTTATACTATTTTTTTCCTCAATGACCTTGACCAACATGTGGGAAATAATCGGCCCCATCTTCTTAGGTCTTGAAGGGTTTGGTAATTTATCTTAAAGAGATGTCATTGTAGCAAATGTCCTCATTGTTGCTTGAAAGCTGTATCCTCCTTAAAAAAACAAAAACAAAAGTGAATGGTACATTAGGCAGATGTGAAATCATCCAAAACTATGAGCTATTTTAGTATGCAGAATATTTTAGATTGCAACAAAATAAGCTAGTTTCTGTTTACATCCAGTGGGATTTTGTGAGATGAAATTTTTGTGCGATCCAATTCATCATGGTTTATGAGGCAAAGGCAGGGTAGCCTGAGACCTAATCTTGATTTCTCCACATTTAACACATTTATTTTTAGAATTACATGTAAATGTTATCCCCCAACTTTCAAGCTGTTAAACACATTTGTCATGTGGCCTGTCACTAATTACATTCGTATTTGATTACCAAATTGCTCATATCATAGTCTTTAGATAATGTGTGTGTGTTTTTTTTGTTTGCAGTAGCTTTTGGGAATCCTTGCTTTCTCCAGTATGCTAGGTGCACTGTTGACTGCTTAATTTTGAAATGAAAGTAAGTACTTAATACTTCATCTCTTTGGCTTTACAACCAATGATCTTACCACTCTAGTGAGTCTTACCACTCTAGTAAGTTTCTAGAAGAGGCTCTTCAGTTGTTCCAAGAGAGCAAGAAATTCATTTTTTCTGAATTACTAATAGAAGTGGATCACTTCTTTACCCCTCAACACCTCAGACAGGAAAGGGGTCAGGAGAATTTCTGGGTAATATCATTAAATATTCCACCATTTCCTCTTTCCCACCGCACCGGCTAAACATGCCAGCAAAGCCATATTCAGTGATGTCACTAAAGGCGGATTTACAGTGAAGCTAAATGAAGCTTAAACTTCAGGGCCCTACACATATGTTTACAATGACATACATTTTTGACAATTTACAATAGTAAGATTTTTCTGTTCTCATTCTTTAAAATGGCTTCTGGCAAATGCCCAGTGCTTATAAACATAGGAAGAATGAATCTAATCATAAAATTTTAGAGCTTGGTGGAGATTTATGGTTTAGCTACTTCAATTCCTTTTTACTGAGATGCATGAATTTAAGCCCAGAGAAGTTCACTTACATGCCTGAAGTCACAAAGGTTGTTAGCTGCAAAACCAATGCTGAAATTCCAGTGTCTAAATCCTGAACTAGTCTCCTTTTGAATGTATTACTCTACTCCTTAAGAATATAATGGGTATTATGTTCTGTTGATACAGTAAAGGGTAAATGCTATGGAGTTGAGCTGATAAAGGAAATTCTCAACTTTTAACCTTCATAGGCCCTGTTTGTGGGCTCCCAGGGAAGCTATTACTTTAACATTTACCAAAGTCAAAATGACTCCAAAAAACCTCAAAGCATGGCTCTGTTTCTGCCTTGAGCATACATTGTACATCTGCTTCCAATAAATAAATAAACTAACCAATCAAAAAGGAGCATTCTAAACATAAAGATAAGGGGGGAAAAAAATCCCTGCTTCTCATAAAAGTCATGCAGTTTGCACATACTAAAAACATAAGATAAAGTCTGTAACTTTCTGGAACGTCCTTCATTATGATGATTTGTCTCTTTACGTAAAGAACATAGATAACCCTGCACCAAATGTAGCCTCCCTGGAGCACTCTCTTTGTGAAGACTGTGTATCCCAGGCAGCTGTCCTAACTTGGGCCCAAGTAAAATATTTTTCCCTTCTCTTTAAAATTTTTAAAAAGTTTTGTTCCTTTTGTATCAAAAAGGTGGATGAAGATACAATTCTAGTACTGACACACTTGCTGGTTGAGAAATCCTCATTTCAATTTTTTTTTTTTTTTTTCCGTCTGTTAAATGGCAATGACTGACATCTGCTTGAAAGGATCGTCCTGAGGCAGTATATGGGAGCTTTCTAAGGAAGTGATACGCTGCCTAAGTTGCACTTATGCTGTGACGTTCTGTAAAGTCTCTGCATACATATTGTAAATCTGAAACTATTTTAAAATAACAAATGAAAGACAAACAAATGTAGGGATAACAGCCAGCCAGCTCCCAACAGCCTACAGAGGTCCCCACAAAGAAGAGTCCCTTGTTTAATCTGTTTAAGTCATTTGAGTATGACCATTAGTGGAATATATTTACAACAACATTTCACTAATGTCCTACACCCACCTAAAGAAAGCTTCTACTAAACCAGGAGTATTCCTATTTTGAAGATACTGGAAATGTTTTTTCTCTCTCTCTCTATTTATTTTTTTTTCCATTGGTATATTTAATGGGATTATGTTAGCTTTTGATCCATTAGTTATGACCATTAGTGTTCATATTCTCTCTATATAATAAAAAATTTATATTATCAACTATATAATAGCATATACAATTTATATATTATAATAAAATATAAAAGCCCTTAAATAAACCCAGACTTCAACATTCTAAACTAAAGCAGAATACTTATTATTTAATTTTTATTTTATGATATTTTTAAGATTTTATTTATTTACAGAAAGAGAGGGAAAGGGAGTGTGAGAGGGAGAAGCAGACTCCCTGCTGAGCAGAGAGCCCAATGTGGGGCCCGATCCTAGGACCCCAAGATCATGACCTGAACTGATGCTTAACCAGTTGAGCCACCCAGGCACCCCTACTAATTGTTTAATTTTAATTTGTAATGTTAAATAAAAATTCCATACTGCTTTTGATGCTTAATATTTTCATAGTTACCTAAGAAAAAAAGGAAAATAAGGGAAAAAAAGCTATCAGAGATTCAGAAGAAATAACAATAGAAAAGAATTAACAAAATGAGAAATAATCTTTTGGGTCTCTTCACTAACTAAAGTTGTGTTTACCCTTTAAATTACATGAAACCATGAAATATATTTATTAGGAATTTTAAGAGAAAATAATGATGAAAAGTACTCTGAGTCATAACTAGGGTTTTTAAGTGGGCTCATGTATCAAACATGAGCAACGTTCTCTAAAAGTTCTATCAGAAGATACATCTTCAAAGTTTCCTTGCAAGATAAAATATTATTTAAAAGGTAATAGAGAAATAGGATGATAAAAGGAAAATCTAATGGACTAAATTAAGAAAGTGCTATTATCACTTGTTGTTCCTAGTGTAGTACTTTTGAAAATCTTCTTTTTGTAAGGAAGAGGCTGAGCAAATAATCTCTTAATTTTATTTTTTGTGATTAGATTTAGAATTGCATAGTGGGCTCAGAAATCACCCACAACTCTGAATATGACTTCATTTCATACCAAATTCCTTCCCGATCAAATTACCTTTGAAATTGATGATTCATCTTGAAATTAGGCCCATAAAGCCATTAATTGAGTTGGTCAAATTGAAATCTTGTTAAAAAATGTTATAAACTTATTGTTAAATGAAAAACCTTTCACTATAAACAAACTGTGGAACAATTAAAAAAAAAAAAAAAACACCTGCAAATACTTGGAAAAATTTTCCAAGTAAAAGAACAGAGAGAAACTGATGACAGAACCTTCTTAGTAATATCCTACCAAAACAAATATGAATAAGGAAGGAAAGACAGTAGCAGAAATTCGATACCTACCATTATATCTTAACAGGTCTACAAAGAAAGCACATTTAAAAATCATTACTGCTCTTAAACTCTATAATAGCTATGCTTCTCCCAGTATTAGAGGGGAAGGAAGGTGAGTGGTCAAAATCTGACATTCATTCTTATTACCACCCAAAATGGTACTGTGGAAGGCTCATCTTGGGTAGGTAGGCAGGGAGTATATAGAGAGAGGCTGAAAACTCCTCTTGCACAGATGTATAACTTTACCATTCAAAGTGTCACTGCTGCTATCCATCACTATTCTTTAAAGCTAAGAGGAAAGTTAGAAAAAGCAGCTAGTTTAAATTGCCCTTGAGCCTTTCTCTTCAACTCATGCATTAGATAGATGTGTTTTTTTTTTTAATTTCTAAATAACTGGGAGATTTTCTGGCTACCTCTCTGTTAATTTAGTTTAATGTTGTTACAGTCCAAAAACATATTTTGTGTAATTTCTGTTCTTTTCAATTGATTAAGGATTTATACTCAGGGATGCAGTCTACCTAGATGTATGTTCCATGTGCACTTGAGAAGAATGTGTATTCCACTATTGTTAGATGGAGTGTTCCAGAACTCTCAATTGGATCCAAGTGATTGATAGATAGTATTTTTTGGGTTCTGTATTTCTTTATTGGATTTCTGGCTACTTGTTCTTTCAATTTTTGAGAGGCATATTGATGTCTCCAGTTACAGTTACAAATTCATCTATTTGTCCTTTCATTTCTATCCATTATTTCCCCGTGTATTTTGATGCTCTGTTGACACATGCATACAAATTTAGGATTCTTAAGTCTTTTGGTAAAATTTTCCCTTTTTATCATTATGTAATGCTCCCATCTATCCCTGAAAAAATTTCTTGTACTGAAGTATAATTTGTCTGAAATAGTTATTCCAGATTTCTATTGGTTAATAATTGATTGCATCTTTCTCCATCCTCTTACCATAACATATTCATATGTTATATTTGTAGTGGATTTCTTATTGACAACATATAGTTGGATCATTACTTATTTTTTAATGTAAAATTCTCCTTTAACTTGTGGGTTTAGATCATTGACATTCCCAATGATTATTGATGTGGTTGGGTTATCTGGTAGCATCTTGTTGTTTTCTATCTTCTCCATTTGGTCCTTGTATCTTTTTCTCTTTTTCTGCCTTCTCTGGTTTTAATTTAGCAGTTTTTAATGAGTCCATTTAATCTAATTTATTGGTTATATTATTTAAACATATATTTTACTGGTTGCTCTGGGTTTTAAACATACATTTAAAAATAACCTGCAACTACTATAGCATAATATTATACCACCTCATGTTCAGTGTAAACAATTTTTGTGTGAAAACCATTCCCTCTCCCATCCCTTGGGCCATTGTTGACCTGAATTTTGTTCTGTAAACACCTAACATATAATTTGGCCTGTTTTCATCAGTTATGTTTTAGAAAAACTGCAAAAAAGAAAAAAAAATACTGTATTTACCTCTACTTTTTCCATTTTCAACGTTCTTCACATCTTACTAACAGTCTAATTTTCTGATTGATCTCATGCCTTTTTCCTAAAGACCTTTTTCTAACATTTCTTGCACATTAGGCTTAATAGCAATGGATTCCCTTGGTTTTTGTTTCCTTGAAAGTATTTATTTCTCCGTAAACTCTCAAGAATGTTTTCACTGTATAAAGAATGCTACGTTGACAGTTTTTTTTTTCCTTTCAGCACATGAAGATACCGCTGTCTTGTCTTGTTTGTATGGTTTCAGATGAAAAGATTGCTGTAATTCTTAATACTTGTCCTTCTGTAAATAGTATTTTGTTGTTGTTGTTCTGGCAGCTGTTAACATTTTCTCTTTGTCCTTGGTCACCATTAGTTTTCAATGGTTTAAATATAATATGCATAATTTTGTTGTTTCTTGGATTTGTGGTTTAAGGTCTAATTTTGGAAATTCTTCAGTATTTTTTTCTTCTATACTCTTTCCTGTTTATTCTACTTATAAGATTCTGATTACATATAGGTTGAACTCTGATACTGTCACAGTGAAAATAACTGCTAGAGGGAGGGAGATTGATTATCTCTGACCAAATGTTAACAACAACAAAAAAATCTATGCGTGATTAGGAGTGAATTACAATACAAGCTTTTTGATATTACAGGTAACAGATAAGTTATCCTTGTCATTTTGTATCATTGGGAATGCATTTGCTAAGAATTTCTCACCAGAAATATAATAGAAGTCCAGAGATAGATAGAGCTCCACACCAATTCAGAACATCAGAGCTGCTATTTAGAACTCACATTTCAGCCTCCTTGAATGTTTATTAGCTTGATTTCTAGGCTTATTTCCTATTATTTCAAATCGTGGGCATCTCCCATTTAACTGAAGGGATGATTTTATTTTCGTTTTCTTTTTAATTTAAGGATAGGGCCTTTTCCGTAAATCATCCCCTCAGCAAACTTTTTCTTTGTAACATTAATCAGTCAAGATTGACTAAAGTATCTATCTGGCTCACTTGGAGAGGGGGAAAGCTAATGTCTGACATTAATAGCTTTTATAGTAAAAATCAGGCAGGAAAATATGTAGATTAAAAGTTTGCACCCAAAGAACAAATAATCCAATCAAGAAATGGGCAGAAGACATGAACAGACATTTCTCCAACGAAGACATCCAAATGGCCAACAGACACATGAAAAAATGCTCAACATCACTTGGCACCAGGGAAATACAAATCAAAACCACAATGAGATACCACCTCACACCAGTCAGAATGGCTAAGATTAACAAGTCAGGAAACGACAGATGTTGGCGAGGATGAGGAGAAAGGGGAACCCTCCTACACTGTTGGTGGGAATGCAAGTTTTGGTGCAGCCACTCTGGAAAACAGTATGGAGGTTCTTCAAAAAGTTGAAAATAGAGCTACCCTATGACCCAGCAATTGTACTACTGGGTATTTACCCCAAAGATACAAATGTAGTGATCCGAAGGGGTATGTGCACCCCAATGTTTATAGCAGCAATGTCCACAATAGCCAAACCATGGAAAGAGCCTAGATGTCCATCGACAGATGAATGGATAAAGAAGATGTGGTATATATACACAATGAAATATTATACAGCCATCAAAAATATGAAATCTTGCCATTTACAATGACATGGATGGAACTAGAGGGTATTATGGATGGGACTGGAGGGTATTATGCTAAGCGAAATAAGTCAATCAGAGAATGCTATGTATCATATGATCTCACTGATATGAGGATTTTGAGAAACAAGGCAGAGGATCATAGGGGAAGGGAGGGAAAAATGAAACAAGATGAAACCAGAGAGGGTGACAAACCATAAGGGACTCTTAATCTCAGGAAACAAACTGAGGATTGCTGGAGTGGAGGCGGATGGGAGAGATAGGGTGGCTGGGTGATGGACCCTGGGAAGGGTATGTACTATGGTGAGCACTGTGAATTGTGTAAGACTGATGAATCACAGACCTGTACCCCTGAAACAAATAATACGTTATATTTTAATAAAAAAATTTAAAAAATGGAGTAACAACAACAACAAAAAGTTTTCAATTATGTAAGTATTGGTACTACTAAACACTTTTCCCCAAAAATCTCTTGCAATGGAAGAGATGGATA
Source organism: Phoca vitulina (assembly GCF_004348235.1). NCBI lineage: Eukaryota > Metazoa > Chordata > Mammalia > Carnivora > Phocidae > Phoca > Phoca vitulina. The sequence goes on along the minus strand of NW_022589709.1, from coordinate 31,622,408 downwards.
AAATATATAGTACTTAACCTCTCAAGTCACAATTTCGAGTTAAAATTGTACGTCCATGTAATCCAAGACATTTGTCCTTATCACCTCAGTGACATCATCCTGGTTCATGCCATGGAGATATCTCAATAATTGTGCTCTCAAGTTCAAACCATAATACCCATAGTCGATTCTTGTCTTATGGTATTTTACCAGGTATGTGGTACAGGGACTAGGATTATATTTTATGTCTGTCCTTCCCTTGATAAAATGCAAGCTGAATTAGGGTAGGGATATTTGGAATTATTTTTCATTGTGTATTCTAATAATAAGAATAATCACTGGAACCTAATAGGTAATCATAAATGTTAAATAAATTGATGAATGTTTTACAGAAAAACTGTATTTTGATAGGATTTCTAATCTTCAGTATACATATATGGAAAAGATATGTAAGGACAACTATGAAAAAATGCTACCTAAGGATAAAAAGGAAAATGAATGAAATGTCAGATAAAAAGCTTTTGGAAATAAAACCTAAGAAACAGATATTTGCTTTCATTTGTTGTATAATGGAAAAATGTAAAAAGAAAATTAATTTTTAAAAATGGAATGAAATAAAAAGGGATCTTGGCAAGCTCAGTACACCAAGAATGAGAAAAAAATCACTGCTGAACAAATAACTAATTTAGTAACTAAGAAAAGACACAGATAGAAAATAATTTGGTAACACAGAACGAAATAATTATAGTTAATGCAAAGGAAAAAGATGGGATAAAAATGATCAAAACAATAATAGCAATTTAATATGAGTTGCTAACCATTTAAAGAACAATAAAATATAATTTTGCAATAGCAAATCTAACCACTTACAGAACAATAAAAAAAATTAGCAAAATTTCAGAAAACTGAAATTTTAATTCAAAGGGACAAAAGTGTTTCAGTAAAATTGTCATAAAATAACTAACACTGGCAAAAACATTTGGCATGGTTAGGTTTTAAATATATATATATTTAGGCATTCTGTCAAAAAAAAAATCCCCTAACAACCATAAAAGGAAGACTTCCTTTAGATTTTGTCACAGAACCATGCAAGTTCAAAGTAGAGAAATATCTCTAAATTTCCAATGAAAATAAATGGAGTGATAACTGCGAGATCGTGGGGTAAAAACACTCCAAAAAAGCAATAAAAGCAGCCAAAAACTCAGAATCAAATTTCTCAGAACTCTGAAGACTTCAGCAATGAGGTAACGTTTCATCAAGAAAAATGGCTGAATCTCAGCATCAACAACATGCTTTGTGGTGTTTAATCCACCACTCTACAGTTCAGCAGTACACTTGAAAATATAATAGGCCATATTACTGGTTTCAGAGGAAGCAAAACAGCACCATAGCTGTTTCCAAACTTGATTTCCAAATAGTAATGACTTGACCTGCGTAGTGGTTCTCTGGAAGACTCTACTCAAATAGCTTATTTTAATTTCACCTCACTTGAACTTGCTGAGTGCCTTTAAAAGCTTCTCCCCAAGAGGTATTTGTCAAATATTTTAACATCCTGATTGCCTAAAGTGATTTATAAGAGTTGGGGCAGACAGCAGATTAACCAAAATCTTAAAAGGGAAAGGTGATGAATGAGATGTCTATAGGGGCTTTAAAAATCTCTGATATATTCCTGGGAAGCATCATTCATTCATAGGGTTGTTCTCATGTACAGGAAAAATACATGAGAAGCTCTTCAGGTCTCACCTCTGATATTCCCTGAGGCTCTGCACAGCTAATCTGGGTTTAAAATTCCTGGTTGGGTGTGGTCACGCAGAGCCCCTCAGCAAAGAGTGGAAGACTTATTTGTTCTAGGAATTTAAAAAAATCCCTATTTAGTTATTATCTGATCACTAAGCAAACTAAGTAGAGACTTTAATGGCCACACATTATAAAGAAACAGACTTTAAAATTTGTTCAGAAATGTCATTAACCAAATAATAAAAGCAAACAGCACTAGTAACAAACTCTGGGTAGGAGGAGTATCTGATTTCCAGAGTTGTACCTTATGGTATTTGAAATGTACATTTTTCATCAAAACATCATGATATATACAGCTATTTTAAATGTGTTCAAAGAGCTAAAGGAGACCATGTCTAAATAACTAAAGGAACATATGGGAATATTCTCTCAACAAATACAGAATATCAATAAGGAGAGAGAGAGAAATTATAACAACGGATCAAATAGATATCCTGTAGTTGAAAACTAAAATAACCGAAATAAAAAATTCAGTAGAAAAGATCCACAGCAGATCTGTGCAAGTAGAAGAATCAGCAAACATGACAAAAGATAAATTCAGACTGTGCAGTCTGAGGAACAGGCAAAGAAAAATGAAAACAGTAAATGGAGTCTCAGAGACCTATGGGACACCATCAAATGTAGCAAACACAAGTGTACCCATTAAAAGGACTAAAGGCAGAAAGAGATATATTTTTTTAAAGATTTTATTTATTTATTTGACAGAGAGAGTGAGCACAAGCAGGGGGAGCAGGCAGAGGGAGAGGGAGAAGCAGGCTCCCCACTGAGCAGGGAGCCAGATGCGGGGCTCAATCCCAGGACCCTGGTATCATGAGCCAAGCCGAAGGCAGATGCTTAACCAACTGAACCACCCCAGAAGGAGATATTTCAACAGTATTTGGACACTTCAATACCCAACTTTCAATAATGTATAATACAAATAGGTAGAAGATATCAAGGAAATAGGAGATTTGAACAAGCCAACTAGAACTAATAGACACTCTACCCAACAAGAGAACACACATTCTTCTCAAATGCTCAAAGAACATTTTATAGGATAGACCATATGTTTGTTCATAAAACAAGCCTCAAAAAAATTTAAAGGATGGAAATCATATAAAGTGTGTTCTCCAAACACATTAAAGGAAATTAGAAATCAATAACAGAAGGAAATTTAGGAAATTCAAAAATATTGGTTATTAACAAATTAACCAAGGAGTCAAATAATAAACCACAGTGGAATTACAAAATACTTTGTAATATCAATACTTAATGCATGCAATAAATTTAGTGCTCAGATGGACATTTACAGCTGTAAATGCCTCCAATAAAAAAGACCCCAAATCAGTAACCTAATCTCCAACTTTAATAAAGTAGTAAAAGAACTGCAAACAAAGTCCAAAGCAAGCAAAAGAAGGAAGTAGTAAATATTAGAGAAAAAAAAAAGATAAAATACAGAAAAAAATAAAACAAAAAACTGATTCTTTGAAAAGATCCATACAGTTGATGACTCTAGCTACACCAACCAAGAAAAAAAGAGAAAAAATTCAGTTGTTTAAATCAGGGACTAAAAATGGATCGTAACTACAGACTTTACAGAAATATAAGTGGATGTTAAGGAAACACTTTAAACAAATATATGCCAAACAGTTAAACAACAGTGAGTACATTTCTAGGAAGACACACATTACCAAATCTTAAGATGAAAAATAAAATCTGAATAGATGTATAACAAGTAAACAGATTGAATTAATAATAATAATAATAATAATAATAAACTTCACATGGAGAATCACTCAGGACCAGATGACCTCACTGGTGAAGTCAACCAAACATTTAGAAGAGTGACACTAATACTTCCTAAACACTTATTTTTTTTAAAAAGCAGACATATAGGAACACTTCTTAGATATTACTGATTTGGGATCTTTTTTATTGGCAACATTACAGCTATAAATGTCCATCTGAGCATCAATTTTATTGCATGTGTTAAGTATTGATATTATATATATATATATATATATATATATATATATATGACAGAGAGAGTGAGCACAAGCAGGGGGAGCATATATATATATATGAGAGACTCAGAATAGCTGCCCAAATCTAGAAAAAGTAGATAAAGGACTCATACTTCCCAACTTCAAAACCCAACACAGCTACAGTAGTAAAGAAAGAGTGTTACTAACATAAGGATAGACAAATCAATGGAGTGGAATTTAAAATCCAGACATAAAACCAACCTTACTTTTATGGTCAATTGATTTTCACCAAGAGTGCTAAGAAAATTTAATGGGGAAAAGAATCATCTTTTAAACATACCGTCTTTTTATCTAGCTGCTGGCACAACTAGATATTCACATGCAAAGGAATGAACCTGAACCCCTATCTTACACCACATATAAAAATTAACTCAAAAGTGATCAAATATCTAAATTAATTTTAATAAGATAAAATTATAAAACTCTTAAAACATACGTGCAAATCTTTGCAACATTGGATTGGGGAACAGTTTTTTAGATAGGACACCAAAAATGAAGCAACCAAAGAAAAAATAAGGTAAACTGGAACTCATCAAAGTTTCGTGTATCAAAGGATACTATCCTTTGATAGTAAGATAATCCACAGAATGGAAGAAAATATTTGCAAGTCATACATAAGACAAAAGTCTAGTATCCAAAATATATGGAGAACTCTTACAGCTCAACATAACAAGATAAACCCATTAAAACTGGGGAAGTATTTGAATAGATATTTCTCCAAAGAATATATACAAATGGCCAATAAGCACATGAAAATGTACGCAACATCATTTTCATTAGGAAATACCAATCAAAATAATACATAATGTGCTACTACTTCACACATAAAAGAATGGTATAATAATGTAAAAACAAATATAAAACAAGATATGGAGTAACTGGAACTCTCATACATTGCTGGTGAAACTATGATTTCAGCCAAAAGATAAAACAGTTTGGCAGTTCCAGAAAAGAGTAGAATTATTATATAATCCCATGTTCCACTTCTTCATATATAGAAATTATATAACAAAGATTAAAAAATAGGTATTCAAACAGAAATTTATAAATGAATGTTAGAACATTATCACAAAGCCAAAAGATGGAAGCAACCTAAGGGTCCATCAGGGTATGAAAAAAAAATATATATATATATTAATATGAATATATATGTATATATATTTCAAATATATATTATTACATGTTATATATTTATAAATATATTTTATACATGAATAGATTATATTTAAAATTTTTATAATTGTATAATATATTAATATAACAGTATATTAATATATAAATTTATATATTTATATAAAATTCACCCATTTTACGGATATATATGATTATTGTTTACCCATCAAAGAAAATAAACAATTAATACATACTACAACATCAATGAACCTTAGAATCATTATGCTGTGAAAGAAACCAAAAGGCACATATTTTATAATTCCATTGTATGAGATATTCAGATTAAGCAAACCCATATTGTCAGAAAGTATATTTTCCCCCTGTTGGCCAAGGGGAAGGCGGGTAGAAACTGACTGATAACTGGTATGGGGTTTCTTTTTGAAGTATTAAAAATATCCTAGAATTACTTAGGATGGTTGTATAGCCTTGGCAATATACTAAAAACCATTCATTTGTTCACTTTAAAGTGGTGGATTTTATGTAATTATAATTTTATATATTTATATAAATATTTATGTATGTAAATATGTATATCTATTTATATTACAATAAATATAAATATACCCATACACACATGCAAAGTTGTGCAAAAATCTAATACTATACCTGTCACAATTCTTAGGACAGTAGCATGAAAATGGCACTAATTGTGAGTGCTATATGAGCTCAGGAAATATCACAATCATAGGACATTTACAGGAAGGTCAACAAGAGATACCTGAAAATGTTGCATTTTTAATATGGACTATATCTAAATACAGAGTTAAAGCTAAAGAGTTATAAGAATTATGAATAACAGAATATAATAGACTGACTCATACAGGATAGCTGATATAAGAAATGTTTCATCTACAAAAATACCAATTTCATACAGTGTAACTCAATAAATGTCATAGACAAAGTAAAACTTATATTGAATAAAGTATAGAGAGAAGAGGTGACAGAAAATGATAGTATGTCAATTTCTGTATTTTTCCTAATGATGTAACAAGTTATTTAGTCAAAACTGATAACTGCAGGGCAATTTTAATATCTTCTTTAAAATGATAAACGTTAAAAATAAAGTAAGCTACAGTAACCGTAAAAGAACAAAATATAATTAATGATTGAGAGGTTGAAAGTGGAAGAGAGGTAAGGAATTTTAAGAGTTTTCTAATCTTACATTCTTTAAAAATAAAAAAGTAACTAAATATTTGACACCAGAAAAAGAATAAGAACCTAAATAGAATGGAATCAACAAAAGAGAACTGAACCAAATTCATGTTAGACTTTAATATATAATTATATTTGAATTCTTCAGTTGGTGGCAAAAATTTGGAATTTTCAACAAATGTTTTTATCATAACTAGTTATTTGTTCAGGGATAAAAGATGGTTCTCATCTTCCTTGTGTGTGTCAAAGCTATGTAATTACAGATGATTTGTAAAAGAAATCATAAATGCAATGCATTTTATATGTTGCATAGTATACATTCAGTATTTAGTATTATGTTTTTGGAAAGAAATATAATACCAATCAAAATGTAAAATGTATATTATTTTCTATACAACAATGTAACTCCTAGAAACTTATCCTGGATATTCACACAAAAAAATAGGGCAACACTGAAATGTACTCACAGAATTTTTAATAATATCAAAAATTTGGAATTGACCTAAATGACCATCAGTAGCAAATTACTTTTTTTGAAAAGCGTGTGGAGTATAAATGAAGATTTATTTACTAATTTTGGAATATGAGCTGGAGTGACAGGAATCTTCAGATTTCTATGGGAGCAAAAGTGCTGTCAGATTCCCTTTCTCTTCCTCTCCCCCAGTTTAGATAGCAGGAACCAGCCCTGATACTCCATCTATCTTGCTAGTACTACATGCCCCACCCCCATGTTGCCCTCAGACTCACAGCATCCACCCTACCAGCCTCAGCAGGCTCCCTCCAAAGTGGCTCCTATCCTGCCATACCCTGGAAGCAGCCTTTGCAGAAATCTGCACCACCTTAAAGTGACTCCTGCCCTGTGGAGGGGGAAAATAAGTCCACACACCAGTGCCCCTGCAGTTCCTGCAGCCAGGCTTCTTAGCTGGCTGCACAGGGAGAAAGACCTGCCATTCTGTGTGGCAAAGAGGTGGATTGTAGACACCTAGTCTGACTCCTGGCCTCTACCACATAGAGCCTGCAGTGGTCTCAGGCCTCTCAACAACACTGGACCAAACCCAGCCCAGTGTACACACAGCAGGCAAACTGGGTCAGAGCAGCAAACTGCGCTAAGGATAACCATGACCCAGTCACAACAGTAGGGTGCACAGAGACCACACAGGAGATACCCTAGATATCTGGTTCTGGTGACCAAGGGGGTTTGTACTAACAGGGGACCATAGGACCTCTTCTACACTGGGCCACAACTTTCAAGACCAGGAGACGTAGCTGACATCCATAATACGTAAGAAACAAACACAGAAAGTTGGTAAAAATGAGAAGACAGAGGAATCTGTCTCAAATGAAAGTACAAGACAGTATCACAGCAAAAGATCTAAATGAAACACAAATAAGCAATATGCCTGATAAAGAATTCAAAGTAATCATCATAAAGATATTGACTGCACTTGAAAAAAGAGTAAATGAACTCAGTGAGAACTTCAGCAAAGAGATGGAAAATATAAAAAAGAATCAGTCAGAAGTAAAGAATTCAATAACTGAAATGAAAAAAATACACTAGAGGGAACCAACAGATTAGAGGGTGTAGAAAAATGAATCAGCAATCTGGAAGACTTTTAGAAAGCTTTTAGAATGCATTCAAATTTAATTAGTCATCAACTCTATTATAGGCTGCTATACACATAAGGTGTTATATATGAACCTAACGATAACCACAAATCAAAAACCTATAATAGATACACAAAAAAATAAAGAGAAAGGAATCTAAGTATAGCACTAAAGGAAGCCATCAAGCCACAAGGGAAAAGAGCAAGAGGAGAAGAAAGGAACAGAGAGGAACTGCAAAGCAACCAGAAAATAATTAACAAAATGGCAGTAAGTACATACCTATCAATAATTAGTTTAACTCTTCATGGAATAAATGCTCCAATCAATAGATACAGAGTGACTAAATAGAAAAAAAAAATAAGACCCATTGATAATGCTGCTTATAAGAGACTCATTTTAGACCCAAAGACACCTCCAGATTGAAAGTGAGGGGGTAGAGAACAATTTGTCATATTAATGGATGTCGAAAGAAAGTTGGAGTAGCCAACCTTATATCAGACAAACTGGATTTTAAAACAGACTATAAGAAGAGATGAAGAAGGACACTATAGAATAAAGGGGTCTATCCAACAAGAAGATCTATCAATTGTAAATATTTATGCCCCTAACTTGGGAGCAGCCAAATATATAAATCAATTAATAATAAACTTAAACTCATTGATAATAATACATTAATAGTAGGGGACTTTAAAACCCCACTCACAGCAATGGACTGATCATCTAAGCAGAAGATCAACAAGGAAACGGGCTTTAAATGATTCACTGGACCAGATGGACTTAACAGATATATTCAGAGCATTTCATCCTAAAGCAACAGAATACACACTCTTTCTGAGTGCATATGGAATATACTCCAAATTAGATCACATACTGGATCACAAATCAGGCCTCAACTGGTACAAAAATACTGAGATCATACCATGCATATTTTCAAACAACAATGCTATGAAACTTAAAGTCAACCACAAGAAACAACTTGGAAGGAACACAAATACATGGAGGTTAAAGAACATCCTACTAAAGAATGAATGGGTCAACCAGGAAATTAAAGAAGAATTAAAAAAATACATGGAAGCAAATGAAAATGAAAACATGACAGTCCAAAACCCTTGGGATGCAGCAAAAGTGGTCCTGAGAGGGAAGTATATAGCAATACAGGTCTTCTTCAAGAAGCAAGAAAACCCTCAAACACACAACCTAAACTTACACCCAAAGGAGCTGGAAAAAGAAGAGCAAATATAGCCTAAATCCAGCAGGAGAAGGGAAATAATAAAGATTAGAGCAAAAATCAATGAAATAGAAGCCAAAAGAACAGTAGAACAGATCAATGAAACTAGGAGCTGGTTCTTTGAAAGAATTAACAGATTGATAAACTCCTATACAGACTTATCAGAAAGAAAAGAGAAAGGACCCAAATAAATAAAATCATTAATGAAAGAGGAGAGATCACAACCAACACCACAGAAATGCAAACAATTATAAGAGAATGTTATGAGCAATTATATGCCAAAAAATTAGGCAATCTAGAAGAAATGGATGCATTCCTAGAGATGTATAAACTACCAAAACTGAAACAGGAAGAAGTAGAAAACCTAAACAAACCCATAACCAGCAAGGAAATTGAAGCAGTAATCAAAAATCTCCCAAAACAAGAGTCCAGGGCCAGATGGCTTCCCAGGGGGAAATCTACCAAACATTTAAAGAAGAATCAATACCTAATCTTCTGAAACTGTTCCAAAAAATAGAAATGGAAGGAAACTTCCAAACTTATTCTATGAGGCCAGGATTACCTTGATCCCAAAACCAGTCAAAGACCCCACCAAAAAGGAGAATTACAGACTAATATCCCTGATGAGCCTGGATGCAAAAATTCTCAACAAGATACTAGGTAATCACATCCAACAGTACATTAAGAGGATCATTCACCACAACCAAGTGGGATTTATTCCTGGGCTACAGGGGTGGTTCAACATCTGAAAATCAATCAACATAATACACCATATTAATAAAATAAAGGGTAAGAACCATGTGATCCTCTCAATAGATGCAGAAAAAGCATTTGACAAAATATAGCATCTTTTCTTGATAAAAACCCTCAACAAAGTAGGGATAAAAGGAACATACCTCAACATCATAAAGGCCATATATGAAAGACCCACAGCCAATATCATTCTCAATGGGGAAAAACTGAGAGCTTTTCCCCTAAGGTCAGGAATATGACAGGGATGTCCACCATCATCACTGTTGTTCAGCATAGTACTGGAAGTCCTAGTTTCAGCAACCAAACAAAAAGAAGTAAAAGGCATCCACACTGGCAAGGAAGTCAAACTTTCACTCTTCCCAGACAACATGATACTCTATGTAGAAAACCCAAAAGAAGACACCAAAAAATTGTTAGAACTGGTACAGGAACTCAGCAATGTTGCAGGGTATAAAATCAATGCACAGAACTCTGTTGCTTTCTATACACCAACAATGATGCAGCAGCAAGAGAAATCAAGGAATCCATCCCATTTACAATTGCACCAAAACCCATAAGATACCTAGGAATAAACCTAACCAAAGTGGTAAAAGATCTGTACTCTGAAAACATAGAACACTTATGAAAGACATTGAGGAAGTCACAAAGAAATGGAAAAGTATTCCATGCTCATGGATTGGAAGAACAATGTTAAAATGCCTATATTACCCAAAGCATCCACACATTTAATGTAACCCTTATCAAAATTCCATCAACGTTTTTCATTGAGTGAGAACAAATGATCCTAAAATCTGTATGGAACCACAAAAGACCCCAGATAGCCAAAGCAATTCTGATAAAGAAAAACAAAACTGGAAGCATCACCATTCCAGATTTCAGGCCATATTACAAAGTCATCAAGACAGTATGGTACTGGCACAAAAACAGACACATAGATCAATAGAACAGAATAGAGAACCCAAAAATGGACCCTAAACTCTATGGTCAACTAATCTTCAACAAAGCAGGAAAGAATATCTAATGGAAAAAAGACAGTCTCTTCAACAAAAGGTGTTGGGAAAATTGGACAGACACATGCAAAAGAATGAAACTGGACCACTTTCTTACACCATAAACAAAAATAAATTCAATACGGATGAAAGACCTAAATGTGAGCTGGGAATCCACTAAAATCCTAGAGGACAACACAGGCAGCAACCTGTTTGACCTTGGCCTTCAGCAACTTCTTGCTAGACACATCTCCAAAGGCAAAGGAAACAAAAGCAAAAATGAACTATTGGGACTTCATGACTTCATCAGGATAAAAATCTTTCACACAGCAAAGGAAACTATCAACAAAACTAAAAGGCAACCTATGGAATGGAAGAAGATATTTGCAAATGACCTATCAGATAAAGGGTCAGTATCCAAAATGTATAAAGAACTTATCAAACTCAACACCCAAAAAAATAAATAATCCAATCAAGAAATGGTCAGAAGACATGAACAGACATTTCTCCAAAGAAGACATATAAATGGCTAACGGACACATGAAAAAGTATTCAACATCACTTAGCATCAAGGAAATACAAATCAAAAGCACAATGAGATACTACCTCACACCAGTCAGAATGACTGACATTAACAGCTCAGGAAACAACAGATGCTGGTGAGGATGTGGAGAAAGGGGAACCCTCTTACACTATTGGTGGGGATGCAAAATAGAACTACCTAGGACCCAGCAATTGCACTACTGGTACTTATCCAAAGGATACAAAATAGTGATTCAAAGGGGCACAGGCACCCCAGTGTTTATAGTAGCAATGTCCACAATAGCCAAAATACAACATCTGTTCATGATAAAAACTCTCAACAAAGTGGGTTAAGAGTGAATATACCTCAATATACCAAAGGCCATATATGAAAAAAAACATGGCTAACATCATACTCAATGGTGAAAAACTGAAAGAATTTCCTCTAAGATCAGAAATAAAACAAGCTTGTCAACTCTCACCACTTTTATTCAAATAGTAGTGGAAATCCTAGCTATAGCAATCGGACAAGAAAAAGAAATACAAGGCATCCAAATTGGAAGGAAGGAGTAAAACTGTCTGCAGATGACATGATACTATATGTAGAAAACCATAAACTCTGCCAAAAGAAACAAAACAAAACAAACAACTATCAGATAAATAAATTCAGTAAATTTTCAGGATTCAAACTTGATATACAGTAATCTGTTCATTTCTATGCACTAATAATGAAGTAGGAGGAAGGGAAATTGAGAAAACAATCTCATTTATAACTGCACTGAAAAGAATAAAATACCTAGAAATAAATTTAACCAAGGAGGTGAAAGACCCATACTCAGAAAATTATAAAACACTAATGAAGAAGTTGAAGACAACACAAATGAAAAGGCATACCCATGCTCATGGATTGGAAGAATTAATAGTAAAATGTCCATATTACCCAAAACAATCTACAAATTTAAGGCAATTTATCAAAATACCCATAACATTTTTTTACAGCCCTGGAAGAAATACTAAAATTTGTAGGGAACCACAGAAGGCCTCAATGAACCAATGCAATCTTGAGAAAGAACAAAGCTGGAATCATCACACTTCCAGATTTTATGATATACTACAAATCCATAGTAATCAAAACATTATGGTACTGGCATAAAAACAGACATATATACAATGGAACAGAATAGAGAGCCCAGAAATATACCCACACCTATATGGTCAATTAATGTACAACAAAGGAGGCAAGAATATGCAATGGGGAAAAGACAGTCTTTTCAATAATGGTGCTGGGAAAACTGGACCACTTTCTTACACCATACACAAAAATAAACTAAAAGTGGATAAATGTGACCCAAATATGAGACCTGAAACCATAAAACCCCTTAAAGAAAAGATTGTCAGTAATCTCTTGGACATTGCCTTTAGCAACATGTTTATGGATATGTCTCCTCAGGCAAGGGAAACAAAAGCAAAAATAAGCTACTGGAGGGGCACCCGGGGGGCTCAGCCGGTTAAGCATCCAACTCTTGATTTCAGCTCAGGTTATGATCTCAGGGTTGTGAAATCAAGCCCTGCCTTTGGCTCTGCACTGTGCGTGGAGCCTGGTTAAGGTTCTCTTTCTCCCTCTTCCCCTCTCCCTCTTTAAGAAATAAATTAAAAATAAACTATTGGAACTATACCAAAAACTTTTACACAGCAGAGGAAATCACCAAAAGGCAGCATACCACATGGGAGAAGATATTTGCAAATGAAATATCCAATTAAAAGTTATTATCCAACATACATAAAAAATTTATACAACTAAAGACCAAAAAGGCAAACAATCCATTTAAAAAATGGGCAGAACTGAAAAGACATTTTTCTGAAGAAGACATACAGATAGCTAACTGATGCATGAAAAGATGCTCGACATCACTAATCATCAGGGAAATGCAAATCAAAAGCACAAGGAGATACTACCTCACATGAATCTGAATAGTTTTATCAAAAAATATACGAGAAATAATAATGTTGGAGAGGCTATGGAGAAAAGCGAACCCTTGTGCGCTGTTGGGAGGAGTGTAAATTGGTGCATCCACTCTGGAAAACAATATGGAGGTTTCTCAAAAAATTAAAAATTGAAATACCATGTGATCCAGTAATTGCACTACTGGTTATTTACCCAAAGAAAACAAAAACACTAATTTGAAAAGATGCATGCACCCCTATGTTTATTCCAGCATTATTTATAATAACCATGATATGGAAGCAAACCCAGTGTCCACTGATAGATGAATGGATAAAGGGCTATGCATACAGAGAGAGAGAGAGAGAGAGAAAGAGAGAATGGAATGTTACTCAGGAATAAACAAGAATGAGCTCCTGACATCTTGACATCTGTGCCACACAGATGGACCTAGAGTATATTATGCTAAGTAAAATAAGTCAGACAAATAAAGACAAATACCATATGATTTCACTTATTTGTGGAATCTAAAAAACCAGCCAACCAAATGAACAAAAGCCAAAAACAGACTCAGAAAGAGAACAAACTAGAGGGTTTGCCAGAGGGGAGATGGGAAGGGCAGTGAGTGAAATAGATAAAGGGGATTAAAAAGTACTTTCAATTATAAAATAAGTTAGTCACAGAGATAATAAATACAGCTTAGGGAATATAGTCAATAATATTTAACAACATTGTATGGTAACAGATGGTGGCTACTCTTATGGTAAGCATTGAATAATGTATAGAATTGTCAATTCATTATGTTATGTACATGAAACTAATATAACATTGTATGTTTACACTTCAATTAAAAAATATGAAGAAAAAGAAAATTCAACTAAGTTAGAGTATCCCCTCATGTTACTGTGAAAAATTATTTTATTATGGATGTAGTAAGCTTAGTTTTATATCATAGCTACAGTTAATTCTAACTTGACATTTGTCATTTCTAATTTAGAATAAAATATCTATTTTGTATTATCTGGTTGGAGCTAAGTTAAAGTTCATCATACACCATTGATTTCTACTAGTCAAAATGATACAGAAAAGAATCTCACTTTGGACATTATAATCACAGTTTTCCCATGATATATTTACTCTCAGAACAATATTCTAATTCAAGAACCAAAAAAGAAAACATTGAAAAATATACCAAATCAGTAATCAGACAATGTCATTAAACGAAGCAATCAAACCATTATTTATCAATATCTTATTGTAAAAATATAAATTGAACATTTAATGTTTTTTGAACATTTATTGTTTTTATAATGAGGAATGTAGAACATGGTAAAATATATTCATTTCAAGTCATAAAATCATTCATGATCAAATTAAGATTAAATCTTTGCTGGTATAGACTCAAAATTCCTTAGTATTATACTTCCTAATTCTAAAGCAGTATGATATTTTTAGAGTGCTATTAGTGGTGTGATTAATGGTTAATTCAAATTTCATAATTCAAATAACTTGAAAGCATAAATAGTTGGTAAATCCTTTAAACCAATACATGTTATATGTATGTTCAGATGTTCTATGGTTCTGGGAAATTTTACAAAATATTGTAATTCTTTGCTCAGCTAACAAAAACCAATACTTAGGGACTTACCAGCATTTACATATTTTATATAGAATAAATATATACATACTCTAATGATTATTTGATAAAAATATAGAATATTATAAAGGAATATATATATATTTATATTTTATTGTCAAGGACAACTGATGTATCTTCACAGACTTTAGATAAAGTTACTGAAAATTTTTATATCAGAGTGCTGACACAATTATTTGAAAAGTGACCTAACATGAAAATCCGCGTAACATATGTAACTGAAAATGTTACTTAAAGCAATGGGAGAATATGAGAGCATTACATGGAAAATTTTAGCAAAATTTCTTTAGGATAAAATCCTCATAATTTCTCTTATTTCTACATTTCAAAAGTAAGAATATTATCAATAGGCTTGGATACAGTCATACAGAATAAGCATAACTAAATCATTAATCCTTATCTGAATGCCTACTCTGTTACAAGCTTCTAATTAGATGGTCATACTGAAAGAGATAAAATGTCCAAGGACAATTGTGATGAGTAAAGATGACAGACAAGTAAATAATTTCAGTATAATTTTATGAACCCTAGGACAGATTAGACTATAGGCTTTTATGGTAGTACATCAAAGTGTACTTTTCGTGAAGAAAGGAAATAATGATTGAAGCCATCTGGAGTAAGTCATCCTCTAAACTGACCCTTAAAGTTGAATGGGAATTGGTCAAGTGAAAGTGGAAGGAGTTAACTCCCCACAGATGGACCAATATATGCAATATCACAAAGACACAGTTCAGAAAGGTAAAGATGTATGCATGTCTAGGCATGATGATCAGGAAGGAAGAGGGCAATAGAAAAGTCTGAAAAAGTAGACATGTTAAGATCTTAGGGGTCATGGGGTGCCTGGGTGGCTCAGTCGTTAAGTGTCTGCCTTCAGCTCAGGTCATGATCTCAGGGTCCTGGGATCGAGCCCCACATCGGGCTCCCTGCTCTGTGGGAAGCCTGCTTCTCCCTCTCCCACTCCCCCTGCTTGTGTTCCCTCTCTCGCTGTGTCTCTGTCAAATAAATAAAGTCTTTAAAAAAAAAAAAAGATCTTAGGGGTCATGCTGATAACCACAGCTCAGAAATTGCCATTGTGTTATTCTCTAAAACGCCAACCTCTCCTGGCTATATGCCAGTTGTGTCAGGTAACCAGATCTTGTAGCCATGTGGAATAAACTGGACACAATTTCATACTAGAGTGCCAGCCTGTGAACAGCTGCCCTTAAAAATATATGAAAATATGAGGCCAAGAACCATATCCACTGCCAAGGTCCAGAGGACACAACAGCAAACTGGCAGTTCTACTAAACCACCCAGAGCATTATCCCATGATCTGAGGAGTACCACTCTCTTGTCTGTATTTTATGACTCCAAGAGCTTCTGATATATTCAGGAGGTAGATTCCCAAATGCAGATGTTTAACATGTCTATCACTTTATTTATAGCTATTTATCATCTATCTAAAAAATAATGACCTGAGTGTAAACAAGGGATATTTCCAATGTATTTAACTCTGGCCATAGTAAGTATGAAACCCTCCATTATTTTTCAAGTGTTAAAATAGGAAGATTTAATATTTGAATATTTAAATATTCAAATGAATTTAAATAAATTGAATATTAATGTCAATGTTTAAATATTTAAATAAAATGAAGATACTATATGAATATTTGAGTAGTATCATTTATAAATGACTTGGAAATTTTGAATTTTGTTCTGTTATTCTATTTTGTGTAAGCTGGGGGAGGGGAAAGAGCCGAATGATCATTTACATGAAATGGATAAGTAGTAAAATAATCACCTGTTGCCGCACCAAGTGATGCTCCAAAGTGGATATACCAGAAGCTTCAAAAACATGAACATTAAACAACAGATCAGTCCTTCAAAACCTGGTTGGGCATTGTAATCATCTATGGACAGTATGAAAAGTACAGGTTCCTAAGTCAGCCCTCCAAGATAATGACTGATAAATCTGGGTAGAGACCCAATAATTTATATTTTCAATGAGAGCTTCAGATGATACTGATACTGGTTTCACACAGATTGTCATTTGAGAACCACAGGTACGGGGCCTCCCCTTTCAGCTCAGATCTGAGCCAGGAAATAAGTTTTATGTTTCAATATTGCATTGATATATTTTTTTTTTTTAAAGATTTTATTTATTTATTTGACAGAGAGAGACAGCGAGAACAGGAACACAAGCAGGGGGAGTGGGAGAGGGAGAAGCAGGCTTCCCGCTGAGCAGGGAGCCCGATGTGGGACTCGATCCCAGGACCCTGGGATCATGACCTGAGCCGAAGGCAGACGCTTAACGACTGAGCCACCCAGGCGCCCAATATTGCATTGATATTTAATATATATGTTGAAACTTCTATTTAGATCAAATTATAAACAAGGGCCCAGTGTGCTCAGAATTGAGAGATAAGTGGAGATAGGTAGCGGCTCTGCAAAATGAACTATCATCGTAGAATAACTTAACAGTTATAGGCAGTTTTGAAGACATTAGTGAGGAATGTTATAAAATGACATTTGTAAAGCTAAAACAGAATGTTAATATGGACTCTTCCTGTTACTGTTTAGGCTGAGCCCCAAAGTCAAAGGATATACAAAATATCACAAACATCCCCTTATCCAAAAGAAAGGTAAGTGACCCTCTACACTTTTTACAAATCAACTCTGCTCACATTAGTGATCACCTCTGTCCAGAGTATAAAATGATGGGATTGAACTTTGCAAGGGAAGATTTCCTCAGAAAGTACTGTCAGCGTGATATATTTTTTCCTCAAGACCAAGAGAAAGGAGGAAAGGTTCTTTTCCTCTCGCCTCAAGCCAAGAGAAAAGGGGTTATGAAATCATTCAAATAGTTAGATATTTGTGTCAGGAGATTTGACAGTATGAAATATCCATGTGAAAAAGGTTATCAAAAAAAAATCATTATCTAAAATGGGGCAAAAGTAAGGCAAACATTTGGGAGGCAAGTCCTTTTGATATTAAAATGGTGACCAAAAAATATACAATAATAATCTTAGGTAATGCACTTAATTGATTTTATTTTTTACTATTGATTTATAGTTTCAGACTAAGTAAAATTTCATCTTGTAGCTTTTTATACTGTAGTGATACAAAGAAATTCTCTCTGGTGGAACAGGTTGCTCTAAAGATTTATGGCCTGTTGAACACTAACCAGTTTTATATTTAACCCAACAATGTTATATTAATATTTCTTTGTTAAATTGACTATAAATAATTTGGCTTCTCAGATACCTATTGAACCAATCATAATAACTTAATTTTCCCCTCATTAATTAATGGGCTAAATAAGATCTTATATATTTGCTGACTTTATGTTTGCATTGAAGTTATGATTTTACCTTTTTGAAATTTGCAGTTTTTCAAGGCTATGGCTAGAACTGCCTATTTGGTGGCAGAATTAAAAGGGGTAACTGAATCACAATAATCTATCCTCCCCACTCAGGGTGTGGGAAGGGAGATAACCTCATCTTGGATTTGTCTCTCACAACTACTGCCTGGAAAGTCAATATGATTTTTCACAGAGTTGTGCATAGTGTTTTGTCAAAGCCTTCATTAATAATGGGTTAAATAAAACATATGATGTATGTTCATTCTATATTAACTTGAGAATAAAATTTTACTTTTGATAATTATGCTTTCATAGTTTTGAGTGGGTGAGGAAGTGTATCATGTAAGCTCTTTAAGTTTAAACAAGTCTTTGTAGACTCCCAGAGAGTACTGCAAGTAAAACCCAGAACTTTACCCTCATCGTCTCTTTCCCTGCCTCATTTACTCCAGGTTTTTATTGACTTTGACTTCGTTTCTGTTTTTCTAGTTTGAACAGTAAACTATTCCCCATTGGTGCCAGTGGTCTCTATAGGTAAAAAATGACAGAGGATTAGGTAAGGGTTGAAGAATAAATTTTAAGACTAGCAATTTTTTTCTCTAGGTGAAGCCATTGAAACAACTTGATCCCTGGTAGTAAGAGAAATAACTGTCTTGTTTATCACTGTATCCCAAATGTCTGTCAAAGAGTCTTGCAAAGAATAGGCATTTAATAAATACTTGGTTAGTAAGTAATATTGTTGCTTCCATGAGTGAGTCTGTTTAGTTTCTTCCTTGTTGCATTTATTAGTTAGTGACGTTTCTGACCATTAACTGCACCCTTCCCTGCCTTTGTCTTTCACCTGAGTTCTAGCAACCTATATTTTTAACTAGGAGGATAAACTCTCAAAATTCCATTTTATGTGACCATACTGAGCTCTTATATGCCACTATATCCTATTGCATGGAAGGCACTCATCTCAAAATGGCAAAATAGCTTTTGGTAAATATTATATTCCAGTAAAATCAAGAAAAATTAGTTATAGATAGTAATCCACCCAGAATATATTTTGTTTTTCTGAGAGGTTCTTATCTAAACCTGGATACAGTTATGTTTAATCTCCAGATTAGAAATATAGATAGACCAATTTGTTTCAACATTGCTGGAATATACTGAGCTATTAGAAAACTGGCAAGATCTCTAATATATTAATGTTTCCATCATACAGTAATGATTTTGTGCAAATTAATATGGGGTCAGAAAAGAATTGAATAGCAAAAATAACAAAATACAGTCTTAGGCATGGTAACTATTATATAATCTCTGGCTCTCTGTTCTATATCCTTAAGTCCTGGTAGTATCCTTTGAAACTTTTTTTTTTTTTTTAATGATAAATCTAAAGTCTTCCCTAAATGCTTATTCCTTGAAATCCAGACACTCTAATATTAAGTTTTCTCAAAAACTGACAAACCATTCAAAGAGGTGTTTTCCATGATTGTATATGTCTATATTTCTGTTAAGATGTATCCCAGGATTCAAATGGGAAAGAATATCTTAAAGCACCTCCTCTCACCCAAGCATATCTTTCACTTAATATTTACTTAAGCCACTTTCTTGGTAAGGCCAGGTGGTGTTAATTAGAATAATGTGCCCCCAAAAGATTAAATGAACACCTATTTACAGCAAAAAACCACTACTGCTTACTATATAGATAGAATTCACAATGTCATAAATTCTCTAATGAGGTAGAAGCAAAGTTATCTACACTTAAGAACATTCTAGCACTTTAAAATCTGTGTATCAAAAGTGAACTTTCTACTTTTTGCCTCAAGGCTATTCTACTTTTTTTTGGATTGTGTTCCCAAAAAATGGCTTCAAAACTCATTCAAATCCTGGGAGAGATTAATGAGTTTTTCTTTTACATTTTGTTCTGAAAATCTGCCTGCAAGTTATAATCAGAATGCTCTTTTTTAAAAACCAAATTCTATTGTTATCAATTTAGAATACAGTTTTGCAGTGGGTTCTTTAGGATAGTTATCTGAATAGGTCAAGGTGGCATTGGAAATAGGAATCTAAAACACTGACAAATAGGTTGAAAGAAACAGATGAAGGAGTTAAGACAAATAATATGCACCCAAAAAATCAAGAAAACTAGTAAATGGCAATTTAAGCAACAAAACAGTACTATCAAAAATTTTGGCAAAGTCTTTTGAGCAAAATGTCTTGAAATTTATTTCAGTCAGAACACACATCCATTTTGGGATCAGAGCCATTGATAAGTTTGGTGAAAGCAATGGTGACATGGGTATGCACCTTTTATTGATAATAATTCCTGAATATCACTAATCAAGTTTATATAAACCAATCAAAGTGAATTTTGATTTTGGCTTATATTGATGTAGCATAAAGAATAATACATACATCAATGCAATACACTACATTAAAAAAATGAAGGATAAAAAGCATATAATCATCTCAATAGATGCAGAAAAAGCCAGTGATAAAATTTAACACCCATTTACAATAAAAACTCAATGAAGTGTATACAAAGGGAACCTTGACATATTATATAGTTCATATATGACAGGCCCACAGCTAAAATCATACTAAATAATGAAAACCTGAAAACTTCTTCTCTAAAATAAGAAACAAGACAAGGATGTCCACTCTCACCACTTTTACTCAACATAGTATTGGAAATCTTAGCCAGAGCAATTAAGCAAGATAAAGAAATAAAAAGTATTCAAGTAGAAAAGGAAAAGTAAAATTATCACTATATGCAGATACATGGTATTATATATAGTAAACACTAAAGATTCCACCAAAAAATTGTTAGAACTAATAAATTCAGTGAAGTTGTAGGATACAAAATCAATATAGAAAAATCTGTTGCATTTCGATACACTAACAATCAGAGAGAACTATAAGAAAGAGAAATTAAGGAAACAGTCTAATTTATAATTGCATCAAAAAGAATCAAATACTTAGAAATAAATTTAGCCAAGGAGATGAAAAACCTGTAAATTGAAAACTGTAAGACACTGATGAAAGAAGTTGAAAGAGACAAATAAAAAGATATCCTGTAGTTATGGATTGGAAAAATTATTATCACCCACATATTATATCCCATTAATATTACCATATTACCCAAAGCAATCTACAGATTCAGTTTAATCTCTATCAAAATTCCACTGGCATTTTTCACAAAAATAGAATAAACAGTCCTAAGACTTGTATGAAACCACAAAAGACCCTGAACAGTCAAAGCAAACTTGACCCCCCAAAAATAAAAAAAAAAAGATAAAAACTGGAAACATCATACCTCCTTGAGTTCAAACTACATTACAAAGCTATAGTAGTCAAAGCAGTATGGTACTGGCATTAAAAACTGACACATAGTTCAGTGGAACAGAATAGACAGCCCAGAAATAAACCCATGCATCCATAGTCAACTAACTACAAAGGAGCCAAGAATATACAATGGGGAGAAGACAGTCTCTACAGTAAGTGGTGCTGGGAAAACTGGACCACTATCTTCCACCATACACAGAAACTAACTCAAAGTGCTTTAAAGACTTGAACATAAAATCTGAAACCATAAAACTTCAAAAAGAAAACATACATGGTAAGGACCTTAATATCAGTCTTGGTGATGATTTTTTGGGTGTGAAATCAAAAGGAAAGGCAACAAAATAAAAAATAAACAAGTGGGGTTACGTCAAACTAAAATCTTTCTGCATAGCCAAGGAAACCATTAACAAAATGAAAAAGCAACCTATGAAGTGGGAGAAAATATTTGCAAATTGCATCTAATAAGGTGTTAATATCCAAATTATATAAATAAATTATACATCAATAGGGAAAAAATAACCTGATTAAAAAATGGGCAGAGGTAGGGCGCCTGGGGGGCTCAGTCACTTAAGTGTCTGACTCTTGATTTTGGGTCAGGTCACGATCTCATGGTCTTGAAATTAAGCCATGATCAAGCCCTGCACCAGGCGCTGTGCTGGGTATGGAGCCTGCTTGAGATTCTCTCTCCTTTCCCTTTCCTCCTGCCCCCCACCAAGCTTGCACTCTCTCTCTCTCTTAAAAAAGAAAGGAAAAGAAAGAAAAAAGAAAAGAAAAGAAAAGAAAAGAAAAGAAAAGAAAAGAAAAGAAAAGAAAAGAAAAGAAAAAAAACAATTTTCCAAAGAGGACATACAAATAGGCAACAGGTATATGAAAAGATGTTCAACATCACTAATTATCAGGAAAAGGCAAATCAAAACCACAATGAGATCTCACCTCACACCTGTTAGGATGGCTATTATCAAAAAGACAAAAAAATAACAAATGTTGAAGAGGATGTGGAGAAAAGGGAACCCTTGTGCACTGTTGAGGGAATGTAAATTGGCATAGCCACTATGGAACAGGTATGGGATTTCCTTTAAAAATTAAAATAGAACTACCATATGATCCAGCAATTCCACTTCTGTGTATTTATCTGAAGGAAATGAAAATATTAACTCAAAAAGATATATGGACTGCCATATTTATTGCAGCATTATTTACAAAAGCCAAGACATGGAAACAACCTAAGCGTCCATCAATGTATGAATGGATAAAAAAAGTGATATATATTTATAATGGACCTTACATACATATTTATATATATGCACAGATATAATTGAATATTATCCAGCCATAAAAAAAGAAAATCCCGCTATTTCTGATAATATAGATGGGCCTTGGTGGCTTTATGCTAAGTGAAATAAGACAGAGAAAAACAAATACTGTAAGATCTCACTTATATGTGGAATCGAAAACAAAACAAAGCAAAACAAACACCTCATAGATACAGAGAACAGACTGGTGGTTGCCAGAGGAAGGGGGATAAGGGGTGGGCAGCATGGATAAAAGGAGTCAAAAGGTACAAACTTCTAGTTATAAAATAAATGTTGTGGATATAACGTACAACATGTTGTCTGTAGTTACTGTATTGTATATTTGAAAGTTGCTATAAAAGTAAATTTTGAAAGTTCTCATCACAGGAAAAATTTATAACAGTGTTGTGATGGGTGTTAACTAGACTTACTGTGATTATATCACATATTTACAAGTGTCAAATTATTATGTATACCTAAACTAATATTATATGTTAATTATTTCACAGTAAAAAAAAAGCAATACATATACTGATTTGGACTCACCCATTTTATACCATCTTTATTCTATAATTTTAAAGTAACTTAATGAAAAACTATTTTATATTTTTTAAGAGATTAAGTGTATGTAGAGATCTAAGTGGAATTACTTTATAATCCCTTTAAAATCAAACCATCCTCATTCATTTGGTAAAAAGTATTAATTGTACAATTTTATATATATTTAATGGTAAACCAGATACCCTTACCCTATATAAAGGCTTATATTCCATATTCCATGGAATAATGAATTTAACTTAAATTCAACCAAAACAAAGTGACAGTCTCTACTACCTCATAATCAGTAACCCTGAAGGAAACATTGAGTGACAATATTTAAAATTATTTTTGTTTTGGGGCGCCTGGGTGGCTCAGTCATTAAGCGTCTGCCTTCGGCTCAGGTCATGATCCCAGAGTCCTGGGATCGAGCCCCGCATCGGGCTCCCTGCTCCGCGGGAAGCCTGCTTCTCCCTCTCCCGCTCCCCCTGCTTGTATTCCCTCTCTCGCTGTGTCTCTCTCTGTCAAATAAATAAATAATATCTTTAAAAAAATTATTTTTGTTTTTAAATGGAAGGCCCTTTCCAAATTGGGTCAGCATCCCAAAACAAATTTAGAACGTATTATTTGAGAAGATTTTAAAGCCTCTTTAAGTTGTCACTGGAGGAAATAAGGATGCATAAGTTTTCAAGGTTCTAAAAGGTGAATTGGCATTTATTGAGGAGTCCCTATGTTAAATTGTTTTATCATAAGTTTACATGTTATATATATTAGTAGACTTATTTCTTAGGTTTTCCTCATTCTATAGGTTTAATTAAGAACATCGACGTGGATGGAACTGGAGGGTATTATGCTGAGTGAAATAAGTCAATCAGAGAAAGACAATTATCATATGGTTTCACTCATATGTGGAATATAAGAAACAGGGCAGAGGACAGAAGGGGAAGGGAAGGAAAACAGAATGGGAAGAAATCAGAGAAGGAGACAAACCATGAGGGACTCTTAACCATAGGAAACAAACTGAGGGTTGCTGGAGGGGAGAGGGGGGTGAGGGGATGAGGTAACTGGGTGATGGACATTAAGGAGGGCACATGATGTGAGGAACACTGGGTGTTATACACAACTGATGAGTTACTGAACACTACATATGAAACTAAAGATGTACTGTATGTTGGCTAATTGAATTTAAATAAAAAAAGAACATTAGATAATTATGTTGTCACCTAAAATAAATACTTAAATTTCAAAAAGGTTAGCAACATGTTTTACCCTCTGTCCTCTTTTTAATAAGGGTCCTTATTTCTAAGCATCCATGTTTTCATTTTCAGCATTTTAATTTACAAAAGCCACTAAGGGAGGTTTGTGTACAGAGATTGTGTCCTTTTATAATGTTGACATTATATTTTAAATTTTTAATGGAGGTTTGCAGTAACTCAGTTTGAAAATTGGAAGAAATCAACACTCCACAAACAATCTTTCATTAACTCCTAAGGATGTCTATAGTTGCCAATATACAGTTAAATTTTCCTATTTACCTACTCAAACAGTTCCAGAAAAGGTCAGATTGAATTTATAACAGTGGTTGGGCTGCTGTAGATATCTATCACTAGAGGGATAAAATAGTCTTCGCAATGATTTTACAGCAAGCCAAGAAGAACAGTCAGAAATATTAATTATGACAGAAAGAGTGAGTGCTGTTAGATAATAGGTCTTAAAATGTCTTGGGGTCCTAGTTTTACTTAAGGAAATAAAAGGAAGAAAAGCAGGTGCACAAGGATGTTTTTCCTTAATGGAAAATTGTATTTTTTTTCTTTTCTTTCATAAATGTACCCATACCATAGTTGGTCAGACTAATAAATATTTAGACTAAACTTTTGCCTTGCAAATTCAATATTCTATTACTTTTAAACATTTGAATGTCTTAGAAAATTACATACACTAAGCTAGAGTGAGTACAATAGAAAAGCAGTCACCGTTTTGTCTGTTTTATTCCCCAACATGGACACCAGTCATACTTCTCCAATTAGCACAGGGTCTAACGTTGAGCAAGTGAAATATTTCTTATGCCAGAAGGTTTATATATCAAATGAAGCTTTTGGACTAGGTGATATCTGTGATACTGTAAACTTTAAACCTGAATACACAGTTTCCCATTTACTTTCTATAGTGCTAAAAGTTAAAAGTCTCATAACTTTTCTATTTCTCTGATCAAAACTAATTGAAAACATAAAAACTTTCGAGTTGAAAAAAAATCCTTTATTGCAGCAATGTAGTTCACTATTTGCAGTTTCTTTGATCTGTTTTAGAAAGAACATTTTATATATAATGTGACGCTTGCCTAGGTAATATCAAAACTAAATGTACTGTTTTCTTATACTCTAACAAATGAAGGAGATAAAGGACCATAAACTCTGAGAGACTCCATTACACCACAATACACTATACCCTTATGGGACTTAAATAAAGACTATTTCCTAAACAAGCAGCACTGGGACTTATTTTAATAAACAAGTACAGGCTTATTAGGAAGTTTTGCTTTTAACCCTTAATTAGCTTAACTAAAAATAACCCCCACCCCCAGGCCCTGCCCTTTCTTGTGCTTAAAAATTCCTAATTATACTACTTGGGAAACTATTCAATCCCTTCTGTCATGGGGTTCCTTCTCTTGCAAATTAATACACTCAGCTTTGTGTGTATGTTTCGTTGTTGTTCTTGGTTTCCTTTTGTTCTTACCTTCAGTGTAAATTCTTTCCTTACACTTTAACAGTATGAGGGTTCCACTGAGATTTCTTTAGGAGCCTCACTCACAAGCACTGTGCTACTTGTCAACAGAAAGTTAAACCTTAGCTTTCATGGGGGCTTTTTAGCTCAGGTTAGTTTTCTGGTGGTCCCAAGCCATGAGTGAGTCAGAAAATTACCATCTCCTGTGAGAATTTCTTTTAATTCTCTAAAGGATTTTTCATTTTTTTCCATAAAATTTGTTTTTTTAAAAAAAGATTTTACTTATTTATCTGAAATAAAGAGAGAGAGATGGAAAGTGTGTATGTGGGTGAGTGGGGGGGGTTGCTGAGGGAGAGGGAGAAGCAGACTCCATGCTGAGCAGGGAGCTTGATGTGGGGCTCCATCCCAGGACCCTGAGATCATAACCTAAGCTGAAGGCAGACACTTAACTGACGGAGCCACCCAGGTGCCCCTAAAATTTCAGTTTTGATTTGTTGTCTACCTGTGATTTTGGGGGAGAAGAGAGGCTATTGCAGCCTTTTTCAGGATTTGTGTTTTTCATCTGTAAAAGACAACCTTTCTGTGTTTATTCTATGTGAAGCATGGTACTGCCAAGCTTTAAACAGTTATGCCCTCCTCCCTCACTGGAAACCATTTTAATTGGAATTATGGTTAGCCTTTTCAGTTGCTTATAAAATTGCCATTATGTGTATATTCTAGGAATATCTAGCCAATGCAGTAAGCTATAACACAAAATGGGAGTAAATTAATACATCAGATTATAAAGTTTTGCAAAATCTTCAGAAGCTCTAATGTCAATTGGTTTACAGAGACTCTGAATACTTATGTATTTCTAGAACAATGTTTGGCTTTCTAAGGAAAATTTTGCTGTTTAGACAGCAATTTTAAAAAAGGGGTTTATCCTGTTTAGTTGGTTATAAAATTAAAAGGAATGAAGGTTTTTTTATTATGTTCAGTTCATGTTTTTAAAGTGTTAATACGATTTTACAAATACAAAAAGGGAAAATTTTTATATGGTGTTTCAAATAAAGTGAATCACTTAAATTTGATAATATAATTTTGCCCTGGTTTTACCAGATTATAAAAATGTAAGTGTGATCTATTTTGTATAATATTTACTTTACTATCCTACAGAAAGCATAATTAATGAAAATTTCCTATTCTCTAAAATAAGTTTACTGGCCTTAGGCTACTTTACTTTCATAGATGTTTAAGATTAACCTAAAATTATATTAACAATGAAAAATGTAAGTTAGGCATCCAATAAATTGAATTATAATATCCAATATCTTCATAAAACAGATTATTTCTGGTAGCTTCGGACATGGTAAAACTTACATGAAACTAGAGTTTCCCTAATAATATTACTTAGACCAAATCACATATTCTGTAGGATATTTTTTCTTTTTTTTTTTTCTCCTAGCTACGTAAGTGCAAAACCTCATATTAAAGGTTTATTTACCTCAATTCCTTTTACAAATGCAACATGTCTGGCTTTCAGCAAAAAAACTGCAGGCATGTAGGATGGTTTTTAAATCAGCACTAAATCAATTGTTCTTTAGGGATGCCTTAAATCTAATTTCTGAGATACCTATTTGGCTTTGAAAACTTGTGAGATCTTATTGATTGAGTAGTTTTAATTAAAAAAAAAACAATAAAACAAAATTCTTAAGATGGAGAGAAAAAGCATTTCGACTTATGCAATAGTTGTTCATTATATTTTTTCTTACATCTCAACTACTTTGTTCTTTTTTATTTTTAAAATTATCTTATTTTTTATTGTAGTAAGAACACTTACCATGAGATCTACCTTTTCAATAATTTGTTGAGTGTACAATATAGTACTGTTAACAATAGACACAATGTTGTATAGCCTATCTCTAGAACTTACTCCTCTTATATAAGTAAAACTTTAGACCCAACAAACAGCAACTCCCCAACTCCTCTCCTCAGACCCTGAAAACCACCATGCTACTATCTATGACTCTGACTCCTTTAGGTACCTCATATAAGTGGAATCTTGCAGTATTTACCCTCTGTGACTGGCTAATTTCCCGGAGCATAATGTCCTCCAGGTTAATACATGTTGTTGCATATGGCAGGAGTTTCTTCATTTTTAAGACTGAACAATATTCTCATTGTATGTATATATCAAAGATTCTTTAGCTATACAGCTGTTGAAGAACCTTTAGGTTGTTGCTATTTCTTGGATACTATGGATAATGCTGCAATGAACTGGAGAGTGCATAAATCTCTTTGATATCCTGATTTCAATTCTTTTGGGTATATATCCAAAACTGAGATTACTTGTTCATATGGTAGTTCTGTTTTTAATCTTTTGAGGCAACCCCATACTATTTTCCATAGTGGCTACACCATTTTACATTCCCACCAACAGAGCACAAGTGTTCTCTTTTCTTCACATCTTCACCACTTGTTATCTCTTGTCTTTTTGGTAATAACCATCATAACAGGTGCGAGGTGATCTCATTATGGTTTTGATTTGTGATTCCCTCATAATTAATAGCATTATCTCATGGTTTTTTTAATCTATAGTTCTCTAATTGCATATGATGATGAGTATCTTTTCTTTTTTAATATTTATTTATTTATTTATTTATTTATTTATTTATTTATTTATTTATTTTATGTTCAAGGGCACGTATGGTGATGAGCACTGGGTGTTGTATGCAACTAATGAATTGTTGAACATTACATCAAAAACTAATGATGTATTATATGTTGGCTAGATGAGTATCTTTTCATAAGCTTATTTCTCATCTATAGATCTTCTTTAGTGACATGTCTGTTCAGGTCTTTTGTTTACTTATTAATTGGTTTATTCATTTTTTTTTACTGTTCATTTTAAAGCATTCTTTGTGATTTTGGATAATCGTCCTTTGTCAGATATATCTTTTGCAAATATTTTCTCCCAACCCGTGGCTTGTCTTCTCATTCTCTTGACTTGTATCCATTTCTAACCTTCATTGAAGCTGGGCATACTGGAGGCACGTGTGAATCAGGGTTATATCAAAGACTTGACTAAGTGCTCATTCTAGAATATTAATGTTAGTGTCAGATATGGTTCAGAATTAATCCCATATCTTCTACTTACTAAATGTATAACCTTCAGATTTTACTATTTAACCTACAGATTTACTATTTAACCTTTTAACATTATCTCGTCAAATGGTTTTTAATGAGAATGAAATAGCATATGTGTTATTAAAGCTCTGTCACAACATAAAGAATCTATGCAGATGCACTAAACTAATGGTATGGTATTAAAAGAACACATGAGGAATTCATTAAACAGTGCAATCTTAGCAGGTGCTTAGTCAGATCTCATAGAGACTGTAATACTGTTCAGGAACTATATAATCATTCAGGCCACAGTACAGCCATGTGGCCATGGTTCCTTTATTGCTTTCGTAGCAACAGCTGTACATTATTTGCTATTCTAGTGTTTCTCCTTCATCCTCTATTTGTATTGTTCAGCTTTGGATCTTGCCACTGCCTATACTCTATTTCTGCATGTTTTATGCAAAACTCTTCAAGACAGGACTGATGATTGGTTTGAAGAACTCATATACCAGCATTATTATTAAGCTCCGGACTCACCTATGGTTGGATGGCTTTGGGCCAGATATACTTTCCATGCCCACTCATCTGTTGTAAGAAAGACTGAGCCTTGTGCTCATCTTTTCAAGGAAAAAAATACTCTGAACTTTTTAAAAACTATTGAATTATATACACACACACACACACACACACACACACACGGATTTCAAATATATATACTTCAAATATATAAATTTTATATACAAATGTACTATTATTTTATGCCATAATACCTCTTAATATGTCAACCATACTGACTTTACATCTGAAATCAACAAACATGTCTCTTCCACAGGGGCTTTGTCTTTTTTTTTTTTTTTTCTGGGAACATTCTTTCTAGATATTTTTATAGTTGATCTCATCTAGTAATTCCAGACTCAGCTTAAATATAGTTCCTAAAGCATTAGACTTTCCCTGGCCAACCATCTAAGGTCACTTCCTACTCAATTACCAGGTTACCATGTTATCATGTGAAATAACCTATCTAAAAGTGCTTTACTTTTCTCTTTGTTATTGTACTGGAATATAAGCCTCATTAAGGCCTGGACTATTTCTGTTTCATCACCCTGAATCACTATAGCACCACACATTGGCTAGGGCAGAGTAGATGCCTATTAGATGATTGGTTTATTAGCAGACATTTGGGACAATATTCCCCTCTATCAGATAAAATATATCAAACACCTTGGCATTACACAAGTATAGAAAGTGGCCCTGACAAATCCTTTCCAAAATTTAATATATGAAAATGTCATTTATTTTTTTAGTTTCCTAAGACAGGACTTCTATATATTCTGTCAACGTGAGGAGGCTTTGTTGGCTGTTTGGTTTTCCAAACCTCTTGAATGCTTTCAAAACCCTGAAACTCTGCTAGTGTTGGAGTGGGAGTACCTCACAAACCATTGCACCCTCTAGCCCCCAAAAGCCTAGATTCTATGCTCCAGGGAACATCAAAAAACAAGAGTGTGCTTTCATTTTCCAAAATCTAAAGAGATGTTTCCTTTTAAAGTTCCCATAGCTTGCTGCATTGTAACAGGTTACTGGATAAGGAAACCTCAAATTCTATAAAATAAACAAAGACATAGATTTATAGATATTAGTATTTTATTTTTTGTAGAAAAAGACAGTGACACAGAGTTATTTTTTCAGTATTTTTCATGACACCATACCTACAATTCCTTATTATGCATATATAGTAAAGACTGAAAAAATAAAAAATAGAATGAGGGAAAGTACAGAAAGAAAGAAATGTAGTAAGTTAAACTTTTGTATATTTTTCTCAGAGAGTTTTAACATTATTTTAAGTATTAAATTGCAAAGACATAAAATGTTATTTTAGTCTTTCTAGTTTTCTCTGCTAACAGCGGAACTAAAACCTGAGATCACTTTACCTCATTCTGTAAATTCCGAAGTAGACTCTAATTTATAAGAATATTTTGCACAGGAAGATTCCTGAGAATATTTTTTCACACAGCCATGATAAAGTCTTCCTGGCATAGTGTTGCAGGGGATTTCTGTATTAACAGGTTTTGTGGTCAGAGATCTTGTTTTTAATGCAGGCATCAAAGAAAAGAATATGAACAAAGCAAAAAATTTGTACAAAATTGTAGCAAAAATGTTCCCTCAAAATCTGAAGAAAGTAGAAGTGAATGCAAACAAAAAATGTGTAAACAGATTTGTAATAAATGTAATTTTTATTTGATATAAAGCCATAATTTAAAAAGATAAAAAATAAGAGCCTGTAGAGTGGAATATTTCTTGAAATAATGTTGACATGAATTTCAGGTGCTGGTAAAAATAAAGAATTTTTAATATTATGCTTCTGGAATTAAATTTAAAATTTACTTTTTGCTATACTTAAATCAATTTTTATTATTTCTCTAATGTTATCATTTTGGAATTATGAAAAGGGAATGTAATGGGAATAAATGGGATTAGTTTATATATGTATATAATTCTGTATTTTACTGGTTTATAGATAACTTGAAGTAAATTGGAAAAATATTTTAGGACAGTATCAATTGAGAATACAAATAACAAAATCCATTCTGGGTAGATTAGTAAAATATGTTAGGTTGTCACAGATTCTTGGGGGAGGTCCAGAAAGTAGGAACTATGCCCAAACACACCATTTAGCACCAATGACACTGCTTCTGGGTACCAGCATTTCTGTTACTACAATCCATGAAGAATCAAGTCTTCATTACCACACTGACTGACTCCAAACCCAAATCTTGGTCAGTTGTATCTGACTGATGAAATCTAGGCCATAAACCTGCACCTTACATATAGAGAAGTCTACAATTATAGGTTATCTGCCTTTTGTAATGGAAAATCAAGACATAAAATAAGGAGAGTTATAAAATGTTCACAATGTTGTGAAGCCACAAATAACAGATATATACTATCAAATTATGCTAGAGTTCATGTAACAAAACGGCTTCTTACAATGGATAATTTTGAATTAGATAATGATGGCTTGACTTCAAGGACAGATTTCTGAGACTGAGTTCAGTTTTCTAGCCAAATGTGACATGTAGAGTTGTCCTCATTATCAGGATTAGAACTAGGTTATAATTTTTTCTTCTTAAGTCCTGATGGACCAATTCCCTGTAGTAATTCTAATTTCCCCCGAAGAACCTTAAAACTTAAACTTTTCACTTAATACCCACTAGGATGGTTAGAATAAATGATCATATAATACATATTGGCAAGGATGTGGAGAAATGGACATCTCACATATTGCAGCTAGGAAAGTAAAATCATGTAGCCACTCTGAATGATGGTCTGGCAATTTCTCCAATAGTTAAATAAAGAGTTACCATATGACCCAAATAATTCTAAGTTATATACTCAAGAAAAATGAAATATATGTCTACACAAAACTTGCACAGGAATATTTATAGCAGCACCATTCAAAATAGGCAGAAAGTGGAAATGTCCAAAAACTGATAAATGGATAAACAAAATATGGTATATCCAAACAATGGAATATTATTTGGTCATAAAAATGCTACATGCTACAACATGGATGATCCTTGGAAATTATCATGCTAAGTAAAAATAAAAACAAAACCCAAAAAACAATTACAAAGGAGCACCTATTTATAATTTCATATATATGTAATGTCCAAAGTTAGGCAAATCTATAAAGGATATAACATATGACATGGCAACTATAGTTGATAACACTGTATTGTATAATTGAGATTTGCTAAGAGAGTAGAACTTAAATATTCTCACCAAAAAAAGGAGAATACATGTATGAGTGTGTATGTGTGTGTGTGCATATACTTACACACACATAGTAGAGAAATATTTGTGTTCATGGATTGGAAGAATTATTACTGTTAAAATGTCAGGCTAAGGAAACAGAAACAAAAATAAACTACTGGGATTACACCATAATAAAAAGCTTTTGCACAGTGGAAAACCACTGGTTGATAAGCCATCAATCAAATGAAAAGGCAACCTACTGAATGGGAAAATATATTTGTAAATTATATATCCAGTAAGGGGTTAATATTTAAAATATATAAAGAACTTAGATAACTCAATACCAAAAACAAACAACAAATGGGCAGAGGACACGAACAGACATATTTCCAAAGAAGACATACAGATGATCAGTTGACACATAAAAAGATCCTCAACATCATTCATCTATCAGGGAAATGCAAATCAAAACCAAAAGGAGACATCACCTTACACCTGTCAGAATGGCTAGTATCAAAAGGACACAAAATAACAAGTGTTAGCAAGGATATGGAGCAAAAGGAACCCCTGTGCACTGTTGGAGGAGATGTACACTGGTGCAGCCACTCTGGAAAGCAATATGGAGTTTTCTCAAAAAATTAAAAAGAGAAATACCACGTGATCCAGTAATTCCACTACTGGGTATTTAGTCAAAGGAAACAAAACCACTAATTTGAAAAGATGTATGCACCCTTATGTTTATTGCAACAATAGCCAAGCTATGGAAGCAACCCAGGTGTCCATTGACAGATGAATAAAGATGATGTGGGGTGTGTGTGTGTGTGTGTGTGTGTGTGTGTGTGTGTATACATTTATACATATATATAAGGAATATAACTCAGCCATGAAAATGAATGAATCTTGTTCTTTGGACAATATAGATAGACCTAGAACGTATTATGCTAAGTGAAATAAGACAGAAACAAATACAATATGATTGCACTTATACATGGGATCCAAAACACAAATGAATAAACAAAAAGCATAAAAAGGCCCTTATGTATAGAGAACAAATTGATGGTTGCCAAGGAAGGTAGTAAGGGTGGGGAGATGGGTAAGATGGGTAAAAAGGAGAAGGAGATAACAGGCTTACAGTTAAGGAATGAATGTCATGGGAATAAAAGTTATGGCATAGGGAATGTAATCAACAATACTGTAATAGCATTGTATGGTGACAAATGGTAGCTACATTGGTGATGAGCATAGCATTATGTATAAACTTGTTAAATCACTATGTTGTACACCTGAAACTAATGTAACATTTTCTGTCTACCTATATATAATACATATACATATGTTTATGTACATACATACATATAAATATATATATATATTTAAATGAACATTAAAGATAAACTGAGAAGCTCTGTGGTAGCAAAATAATAGGATTCCAAAGATGCCCATGTCCTAATTCCAAGAAAATACAGTATGTTAGTTTACCTGGCAAGGGAGAATTAGGGTTGCAGATGGAAATGAGGTTGCTTATCAGTTTATTTTGAGATAAAGAGATTATTTTAGGTTATCCAGGTTGGTTCAATACAGTTGAAACACTGCTTATAAATGGAGGACAGAGGCAGACATGAAAGAATCCAAGATGGCAGCGTGAGAGGGACCCAGCCTGGAATTAACTGGATTAGAAGACAGAAGGGTCACAAGGAATGGGGGCAGCCTGTAGAAGCTGGAAAAGTCCAGAAAATGGATTCTCCCCTGGACCCTCCACAATGAAATGCAACCCAGCTGACATCCTGATTTTAACTCAGTGAGGCCAATATTGGTTCTCTCTCCTCCAGAACTGTGAGCTAATAAATTTGTGTTATTTTAAGCCACACAGCAAATACGATGGTTGCTTCCACATAAATAGCAAATGTCATATGACAGTGGAGCAATGTTTACAAATTTTTTGGAACAATTTTAACCCAAATATTA
This sequence comes from Phoca vitulina, assembly GCF_004348235.1. Classification (NCBI taxonomy): domain Eukaryota; kingdom Metazoa; phylum Chordata; class Mammalia; order Carnivora; family Phocidae; genus Phoca; species Phoca vitulina. Next base: position 31,587,547 of record NW_022589709.1, on the reverse strand, counting down.
TAATCCAATTGTTGTGAATTTATTGAAACAACAGAGATGAAATATGCTGAAACTATTCAAAAAAAGGTATACATGAGAAAGTCTCGAAGAAAGCCCTTGAGTGGATTTCAGCCAACAACAAAATAAACCCAAGTAAGATAATTACAAGTGAAAAGCTGTGATAAACTAAACGGACAACTGATAATGAGCAATTAGAACAATCTCCACAGAACTTGAGTCTAAACAGCGAAGTATTATAGAAAGAAACTACATCTTAAATACCGTAACTCTTAAAAAATAAAATGAATATAACTGTCCAACAGGAGGCAGGAAGGGAGAGGAAAGAGAAATTAATAGCAGGAAGTAAAAGTGTACTTATCTGTCATTTTCCACAATCATTTTATGTTTATTTTTAGCTCTGTTTTCTGACTCAAGATATGGTTTATTTGGTGAATATTCCATGTGCACCAAAAAGGAAATATTTTCCACTATTGGGTGAGGTACTCTCTAAATGTCAGTTATATCCAGCTGGTTTATGGTGCTGTCAGGTCTTCTAGATTGATTATTTCTCTAGTAGTTCTGTTAGTTACTGCAAGAAGAGTGTTGGAGGTCTCAGTGAAAACAATGCATTTGTCTCCTCTTTCTACTAAGTCCATGTGTGCCTCATGTATTTTAAAGTGCTTTTAGATTATTTTATTATGGTTTTAGATTATTTTAGATTATTATGTCTTTTTAGTGAATTGACTTCTTTTTTATCATATAATATCCCTTATTCTTGATAATTTTCTTTGATCTATGGTCTGTCATTTGATGCAATTTTATTTCTGCCTGAAGAACTTCGTATAGCAATTAAAAAAACAAAACAGGTTTTCTTGCAAAGGATTCTCCTAGTTTCCTTTAATCTGGGAATGTGTTCACCTTCATTCTTAAAAAATATTTTCATTGGATATAGATTTCTGGGCTGACAGTTTATTTCAGCTCTTTAAACATGTTGTGCTACTTCCTTTTGGCCTCTGTAGTCTTGGAAGAGAAATATACTGTCATTTGCATTGTTGTTAGCTTGTAAATTTTCCTCTAGCTGCTTTCAGTATTTTTTCTTTGTCTCTAATTTTAGAAGTTTCTGATATTCTCAGTGTCCATTTCTTTGCATATTATTGAAGGAGGTCATCGAAGACATGACTGCCACTTGACCTGGGAGCTGGACCTGGACAATCAAGAGGATCTTCACCCCCACCCCTGTCTTTGGAATGTATGTTCTGCCCGCTGTTTCCATGGTAGGAGCTGGTTTCAAGTATGCAAACTTGAGAGAGTAATGTGCTACTGAGACCATCTAGACTGTGTATGTGACCTGAACCCTGTTAAAGTCTCCATATGAACTCTTAAGATCCTGATGGGTTGTGGCTTCCCAAAACAAGCCTTGTATGTTATTTTCCTTCCGTATTAAACCTATCACCTATCAATCTGGAGTGATCTTCCTCTTTGTTCTGTTTTTGCCCTCGGTGTATGGGAGCTGATTTCGTATTTCACCTGGGAAACTCCTAAGGTTGCCTGTCAACGTGTATATACAGTTTGGGGTTCATTGAACTTTTTGAATCTATATATTTATATATTTGACCAAATTTGGGGATTTTGCAGGCTTTTTTTAACTTTTTGACTTTTTTTAACTTTTTGACTTTTTTTAACTTTTATTTTTCTATTGAAATTTTTCTCAACTTCTATGAGGGGTGGTCCCTCAAAGGAACCTGATACACTGTTCATATTTTTCAATCTTTTCTTTTTTGGTCAGACTGGATACTTTAGATTTATCCTTAAGTTCCCTGACTCTTACTTTTGTCATCTCCAACCTGCTCTTGAATCCAAAACAGTGAAGGAGTTTTGTTTTTTTATTACTTTTTGTTCTAAAATTTCCATTTGATCTTTAAATAATTTTTCCGTTCTTTATATCATTTATTACCTTGCTGAGAATTTCTGTCTTTCCATTCATTTTACAGGTGTTTGTCCTTATTTATTGGAACATTTTTACAAAGTGTTGCTTTAAAGTTTTTCTCAAATGTAACACCTGTTGTCTCAAATTTGATTCTGTTGGTGATCTTTTTCCATGTGAGTTGTTATTTTTCTGAGTACTTTATGCCAACCAATTTTGGATTGTCTGATTTTCATTTGAATAGTATGAGACTATGTTTTGTTTAAATCCTATAGAGTATGTTGGTATTTTTGTTATTTTGATAGAAAATCAACCTAGTTGGTTAATTAAGACTAAGTTCAGTGGGTCATGGCTTCAGTAGAAGTGTTTTTTTTTTTTTTTTTTTTTTTTTTCAAATCTTTGCAGGGCTATTCAGAGCTATCTTGTCTGTGCCCTACCCACTGTCTAATCTGGGATCTTGGCAGTGGTCTAGCTCATGACTCAGTTTCCAATGTCTGTGCATGTTGTTTAGATCAGATTCACATATGCATATCTTAGAGGTGAGCTCAGGAGTTCATATACAACTCTAGGGTGTTGCTTTCTAAGTCTGTCTCCCTCCATAATCCCTTTTGTACTTTGTGGTACCCTGGCGCTTTTTTTTTTTTGTCCTTTGGCCAGAAGTCTGCCCCTTTATTTTCTAGATCTTCTATGAACTCATATCTGTGCTTGTGACTCAAGAGACAAGACGCCGGGGCGGCAGGCGGGGGGGGGATCCTGATAACTATAGAGATTTGTCTTATCCTATTGGGACCATGGTCCTCTGATTAGAGTAAGTTTCCCTACCTTAGATTGTCAGATAATCCAGCAGCCCATTTCACTCCTGCTCCTACTGCTACACCATACTCTTGTTTGGGTGCCAACATATAGGAGAACAGAGAAAAGGTAAACCATTGAGGATTCCTCCTACTTGCTGTGAATGTTAAGAGACCCTTTTCCCTCAAGCCAAAACTAGAGGGCTTATCCTTGACCATTCCTGGTCAGGGTCCTTGCCCACTTCTAGGTTTCAAGCTGCACTAAGTGAAAATCAGGGTATACCAGTAGGGGGAAAATGGCAAACTTAACACTCTTTGGGTGATATTTTGAATTTTGATCTTACTCCTCAATGTACCTGCTACTGTTTACTTTTCAGAGCCTTCAAATAGCTGTTCCATGAATTCTGCCCAGGTATTATATAGCTGTATTCAGTAAGAGAGATGGTGGAGTGTGATTACTCCAGAACTCTTCACCTCATCCATAATTTTTTTATTTTACCAAAAAGGATAATGATTAGTCCTAGATGGAAGAGGTCACTGAACTTGGATTTTCAGAATAACACATTTGTAGAACTCTCTAAAACTTGATCTATTGAATCTTAACTCATTTTTTTCAGTCCATTTTTTTCACTGTAAGCATATGAAAAATTAGTCATAGTTCAAGCTTTGTCAACTAACCAGTCTCTGTATACTCTGGAACTTCCTTTCTTCAGTAAAATGAATGAGCCAGGGCAAAATATTCTAATATATTACTTTCAATTAAAATCATTTCATTTAAAATTTAATTTAAATAAACCTAAAATCCCCATATTTTAGTCTTTGTTATCTCTCTATGACATATTAAGCTTGGATTCTTTCTTTTTTTTGCTTGATAAAAAATATGTTCAGTTCCAGGGCACCTGAGGGGCTCAGTCGGTTGAGTGTCTGACTTGGTCTCCACTCAGGTCATGAACTCATGGGTCTTGGGATTGAGCCCTGTGTCATGCTCCATGCTCAGTGGGAAGTCTGCTTGAAGATTCTCTCCCTCTGCCTCTCCCCCAACTCTCACATGCTCACATGTGCTCTCTCTCTAAAATAAATAAATCTTGGAACGCCTGGGTGCCTCAGTTGGTTGGGTGGCTCAGTTGGTTGAGCGGCTGCCTTCGGCTCAGGTCATGATCCCAGGGTCCTGGGATCGAGTCCTGCATCAGGCTCCTTGCTCAGCTGGGAGCCTGCTTCTCCCTCTGCTTGTATTCTTTCTGACAAATAAATAAAATCTTTAAAAAAAATAAGATAAATAAAATAAGATAAATAAATCTTAAAAAATACGTCCAACTTCATATTAAAATTGCCTTATTAACTTATATGCTGAAGTCAAATGCCTCTGGTTTATGAGAGCATTTGTGCATATCTTTTCCTAATTCCACATTCACTGATCTCATGTTAGTAGCTTGGATTCAGCTGTAGTAAGAGTATTTGAACAATGAAAATTATCAAATGCTACTGGAAACTTCCCCCAACCCCATAGTTATTAAACATTTACCAAAACAACACTGCTTATGCTCAAGAACAGGAATTTTTACTTCATAGGAAAGTGATTTTATAGAATATTTCAAAGATGGCAAAGGTTAACAAAAGGTAGATTAGGGCATAGTTCTATCATATATTAAATATATTAGTTCTTCTGGCAATACAATATAATCTACTGTTATAGAATCTGTCTGTAATTTCTGAAACACTGCCTAGCATTTTCAGAAACGCTGTCAAATTTTGATTGGAAATAAATTAAAATTATACAAATAAGTTGTAGCTTACATAGCCAAAACCATGGCTGTTTTCTTCAAAGACTCTATTGATCACTCTAGGAGTAAGGTTTGCAAATATTGCTTATAGAGCCTGTAGATATAATTTATATGCTATATCCAACTATAAATCTAAATTGGGAGAAATTATTGCAGCATCTGCAGGAAATTTCTTTCCAAGTAACATTTAAGTAGAAGATCTTATGAACATGGTTTACATGAATCACCTTGAGGGAAAGGTGATTGTATTTTTTCAAGGTTTTAAGGGTTGTTTTTAAGGGGTTCCTCATGTAGGTAGTTACCAAAACATGTCTGCCCCTTAATGTAGTTAGAAATTAATTGGAAGAAAGCAAGAGGGTGGTGCATAATAGTTCTATATTGAGAAGCAGGGAATGATGGATGGCTCTCATCCAAGATATATTTGCTCTGGTGATTTTATCATTGTACCACAATTCAAGTTATGGTCTTCATGTGGAAGAGTCAGAAACCCAATTTCATCAAAACAAGTATGGGTCTTCTACCTGAGGAATAGTTATATCAACAAACCTGAAGACTGGCATATGAGAACAGAATACTAACCATATTTTATCATAGCACATGAACCCAGCTACACAAATAGGCAGGCCTACATAGAATGCCAAGTCATAATCAGAAAATTATTAATTTTAATCAAATGAATTTACAAATGGCATCAGTTCTAAAAGAATCTATTCATTTCTACAACAGGATTTATTTAGTCATTGAAGCTATAATTATTGATATCAGTGGGTGAGCTAACCAGTGCTGGCTCCACTGAGCTTGTTTGGGAATTCACCATCCCAAATCTATTGGCTAGGGCTGCTATTGGGACTCATCCGATCTGACAACTTTATCTGATATTCATACTGAAGCATTCGCTCCTTTATATTACTGTTTTTAGAAATGTCACATTTTATTTTTATCAAGATTAAAATGAAAGTATTTCTACATACACACACATCTAAATTCTCAGGGAGAAATAACAAGCCTATTTATATGAGGGTTTTTCTAATTTTTTTTTTAAATTAATGACGTCAAAAGCTTGTAAGCAGAACATGCTGGGTCTATGACTAGTATACAGAAAATGCTGTAATAGACTTATTTATATTTCTTTCTCTCACCCGTACCTCCAAAAACATTTGATGCAGTTAATAGGTAGAGATATAGCAAAATATAAAATTCAACAAGATAAAGCAATCATCTTTGGTAGTGTGACAGTTGTGGTTGTGTGGATGCATTCTGTTTCTGAACATAAAAATGTAATGAAATTAAAATTTTAATTTTTTCCCTTTATAAGTTTTTATTTAAATGAGATTAAAATTTTAAAAATACATTAAAGCTCAAAAGACAATACTCAAGTGCCAGGAATTAATCCTACCAAATAAACACTACTCACTAACTGAGGAAAACAGAAAGAAAGCCTGGTGTCTGGCAGGTGTTAAAGCAGTAAGAAAATGTTATTTGGTAGCAAAGGACTAGCTTTTCATAGTAAAGATAACATGATTAATCACTTAATATAGATTGCTGACCATAGGGTGTAAGGACCTCTTATAAAAACCCAGATCATATTCCTTTTCACATTATAGGTAGTTAATTTGAACAGAAATTGTTTCAATTTTTATAAAACTTTATTGAAAAACATAAGAAAAAGCTTATAAATATTTGTGAAAAACATTTTTCTACACTGTAGTCTCAGTAATATACCCTCTGATTTCCAAATATATATCAGGCAAGAATTCAATTGCTTTGCTTTAAGGAATTATGGACATCCCCAAGTGAAGATGAAGAAATTCTCATTGCTCTACCTCTAACCTCATCTAAGACAACTTCATTTCTCAGGTTCTTCACTTGAAATACTCTATTTTCATAAATGACACATTGGACTAAATGGACTTCACAGATATATTCAGAACATTCCATCCCAAAGCAACAGAATACACATTCTTCTCTACTTCCCATGGAACATTCTCCAGAATAGATCACATCCTAGGTCACAAATCAGGTCTCAACTGGTACCAAAAGATTGGGATCATTCCCTGTGTATTTTCAGACCACAATGCTTTGAAACTAGAACTCAATCACAAGAGGAAAGTCAGAAAGAACTCAAATACATAGAGGCTAAAGAGCATCCTACTAAAGAATAAATGGGTCAACCAGGAAATTAAAGAAGAATTAAAAAAATTCATGGAAACAAATGAAAATGAAAACGTAACTGTTCAAAATCTTTGGGATGCAGCAAAGGCAGTCCTAAGAGGAAAGAATATACCAATACAAGCCTTTCTCAAGAAACAAGAAAAGTCTCAAATACACAACCTAACCCTACACCTAAAGGAACTGGAGAAAGAACAGCAAATAAAGCCTAAACCCAGCAGGAGAAGAGAAATAATAAAGATCAGAGCAGAAATCAATGAAATAGAAACCAAAAGAACAGTAGAACAGATCAACGAAACTAGGAGCTGGTTCTTTGAAAGAATTAACAAGATTGATAAACCCCTGGCCAGACTTATCAAAAAGAAAAGAGAAAGGACCCAAATAAATAAAATCATGAATGAAAGAGGAGAGATCACAACCAACACCAAAGAAATACAAACAATCATAAGAACATATTATGAGCAACCATATTTCAGCAAATTAGATAATCTGAAAGAAATGGATGCATTCCTAGAGATGTATCAACTACCAAAACTGAACCAGGAAGAAATTGAAAACCTGAACAGACCTATAACCACTAAGGAAATTGAAGCAGTCATCAAAAATCTCCCAAAACACAAAAGCCCAGGGCCAGATGGCTCCCTAGGGGAATTTTACCAAACATTTAAAGAAGAATTAATACCCATTCTTCTGAAACTGTTCCAAAACAAAAAAAAAAAAAAAAAGGAAGAAAAACTTCCAAACTCATTTTATGAGGCCACCATTACCTTGATCCCCAAACCAGAAAAAGGCCCCATCAAAAAGGAGAATTACAGACTACTATCTTTGATGAACATGGATGCAAAAATTCTCACCAAAATACTAGCCAGTAGGATACAACTGTATATTAAAAGGATTATTCACCATGATCAAGTGGGATTTATCCCTGGGCTACAAGGTTGGTTCAACATCCGCAGATCAATCAATGTGATACAATACATTAATAAAAGAAAGAACAAGAATCATATGATCCTCTCAATAGATGCAGAAAAAGCACCTGACAAAGTACAGCATCCTTTCTTGATCAAAACTCTCCAGAGTATAGGGATAGAAGGTACATCCCTCAATATCATAAAGCCATCTATGAAAAACCCACAATGAATACCATTCTCAATGGGCAAAAACTGAGAGCTTTCCCCCTAAGGTCAGGAATACGGCAGGTATGTCCATTATCACCACTGCTAATCAATGTAGTATTAGAAGTCCTAGCCACAGCAATCAGACAACAAAAAGAAATAAAAGGCATCCAAATGGGCAAAGAAGAAATCAAATTCTCACTCTTTGCAGATGATATGATACTTTATGTGGAAAACCCCAAAGACTCCACCCCAAAACTGCTAGAACTCATACAGGAATTCAGTAAAGTGGCAGGATATAAAATCAATGCACAGAAATCAGTGACATTCCTATACATCAACAACAAGACAGAAGAAAGAGAAATTAAGGAGTCAATCCCATCTACAATTGCACCCAAAATCATAAGATACCTAGGCATAAATCTAACCAAAGATGCAAAGAATCTGTACTCAGAAAACTATAAAATACTCATGAAAGAAATTGAGGAAGACACAAAGAAATGGAAAAACATTCCATGCTCATGGATTATAAGAACAAATATTGTGAAGATGTCAATGCTACCTAGAGCAATCTACACATTTAATGCAATCCCTATCAAAACACCATGAACTTTTTTCAAAGAAATGGAACAAATAATCGTAAAATTTGTATGGAACCAGAAAAGACCCCGAATAGCCAGAGGAATGTTGAAAAAGAAAAGCAAAGCTGGTGGCATCACAATTCCAGGCTTCAAGCTCTATTACAAAGCTGTCATCATCAAGACAGTATGGTACTGGCACAAAAACAGACACATAGATCAGTGGAACAGAACAGAAAGCACAGAAATGAACCCTCAACTCTATGGTCAACTAATCTTTGACAAAGCAGGAAAGAATGTCCAATGGAAAAAAGACAGTCTCTTCAACAAATGGTGTTGGGAAAATTGGACAGCCACATGCAGAAGAATGAAATTGGACCATTTCCTTACACCACACACAAAAATAGACTCAAAATGGTTGAAAGACCTAAATGTGAGACAGAAGTCCATCAAAATCCTAAAGGAGAACACAGGCAGCAACCTCTTCAACCTCAGCCACAGCAACTTCTCCCTAGAAACATTGCCAAAGGCAAGGGAAGCAAGGGCAAAAATGAACTATTGGGACTTCATCAAGATAAAAAGCTTTTGCACAGCAAAAGAAACAGTCCCCAAAACCAAAAGACAACAGAATGGGAGAAGATATTTGCAAATCACTTATCAGATAAAGGGCTAGTATCCAAAATCTATAAAGAACTTATTAAATTCAACACCCAAAGAACAATGATCCAATCAAGAAATGGACAGAAGACATGAACAGACATTTTTCCAAAGAAGACATCCAAATGGCCAACAGACACATGAAAAAGTGCTCAACATCACTCGGCATCAGGGAAATCCAAATCAAAACCTCAATGAGATACCACCTCACACCAGTCAGAATGGCTAAAATCAACAAGTCAGGAAACGACAGATGTTGGCAGGGATGCGGAGAAAGGAGAAACCTCCTACACTGTTGGTGGGAATGCAAGCTGGTGCAGCCACTCTGGAAAACAGTATGGAGGTTCCTCAAAAAGTTCAAAATAGAGCTACCCTATGACCCAGCAATTACCCTACTGGGTATTCACCCCAAAGATACAAATGTAGGGAACTGAAGGGGTATGTGCACCCCGATGTTTATAGCAGCAATGTCCACAATAGCCAAACTCTGGAAAGAGCCAAGATGTCCACTGACAGATGAATGGATAAAGAAGATGTGGTGTATACATACAACGGAATATTATGCAGCCATGAAAAGGAATGAAATCTTGCCATTTGCAATGACGTGGATGGAACTGGAGGGTATTATGCTGAGTGACATAAGTCAATCAGAGAAAGACATGTATCATATGATCTCACTGATATGAGGAATTCTTAATCTCAGGAAACAAACTGATGGTTGTTGGAGTGGTGGGGGTGGGAGGGATGGGGTGGCTGGGTGATAGACTATTGGGAGGGTATGTGCTATGGTGAGTGCTGTGAATTGTGTAAGACTGTTGAATCACAGACCTGTGCCTCTAGAACAAATAATGCATTATATGTTAAAAAAAAGAAGAAGAAGAAGAAGATAGCAGGAAGGGAAAAATGAAGTGGGGGGAATTGAAGGGGGAGATGAACCATGAGAGACGATGGAGTCTGAGAACCAAACTGAGGGTTCTAGAGGGGAAGGGGGTGAGGGGTTGGGTTAGCCTGGTGATGGGTATTAATGAGGGTACATACTGAATGGAGCACTGGGTGTTATACTCAAACAATGAATCATGGAACACTACATCAAAAACTAATGATGTAATGTATGGTGATTAACATAATAAAAAAAGTAAAAAATAAATAAATAAAATTGCAAAAAAATAAAAAAGAAATATTCTATTTTCAGATATCAAATTCTGTGACCAAAACCCAAATTAAACTATTGTAACCAAGAAATGTGAATATACTGTTTCAGACAGCTGGGAACTGAGAAATTTGTGTTTGCAGCTAGCTTCAACAATGAATGGACCTATGGACTTAAATTAATCTCAGGTCTTTGTCTCTTTACTCATTTCTTGATTCCAGTAGTCTTTGTAATCTGTCTCAGTAATCTCAGTAATCTGACTACCAACTCATACCTCAACAGTCCCTGAGTCTAACATCCTTCTTAGGTGTATATCTTTCCTGACAGCTCAGGCATACCATGTATAGGTAGATTTTCTCAGCTTGGGCTTCATATCAATTTTTGAAACAATGAATTGGCCAGATTATGAGGTTATTTTCTTGCTCCGACTTGTGACACATGCCTAACCTCTGTTCATGATATGAATTTGCTTAATCTAAGCTGTAAAGTATGCGTTCCCCTCAGGTAAAGAGGTATGGAAACAGATAAATCATCTGATACTCACTACAGTGTCCTTTCCAAAGGTATTTTCCATTTGCTCCATTAGATCCATTCTCTACTACTTTATGATCTGCTCTCTACAAGAAGCAAACCAGGACAGACTAAAGCAATGAGCACCCTTTCCTCTGTTTTGTTTTGTTTTTTCAAGCACTAAGATCCTTGGACCTGGATCTGAGGGACGTTAAGAACAATGCTGATTATTTTACCAGATCCTCTCTGTGGAGACACCTCAGGCTAACTGCAGCAATCACTTCAAGGTCACAGCTTCTCTCATGGTGCACTTTTTTTCATTAGTTGCCCTGTTCACCTTGACTCACATCTGAGGGTGCTATTTGCTTCTTCTTGAAAACCTTATTGACAGAATATGTTTGTATTACTGGTCTTCATTGGTTTTATGATTATCTGTTTCTTAATTTCTTTATTTGTCTTTATTATTTGCCCTTTTTTATTTTGATCGATTTTTATCATTAATTTGCTGGCTGGGTAGTGGAATCCTTACTTTGTGGGTTTTTTTTTTTTTTTTTAATCTTTCTATGTATCTGGGATTCTGTTTTCTAATCTCACCATTACCGGTACCACCAATACCCTTTGGGTAATGTTTTCTCTGAGAGACAGCAACAATTATTCTTCAAATTCTCAACTTTTTCTAATAATAGTTCTGTTGTATTATCTATATAAATAGATAAGAGTGAAATACTTCTGCAAAACTGTGTCAAAATTAAAATTTTTAAAGAGCACAAACCACTGACCTCAAGTAGAATACCCCATGTGTACATAATATTACAACTTAAAAATTATTCCATAATCAAATGGAAGTGAGATATAGGAGATCAAGCTCAAGGAACTCCATAAGGAACAAGTAAGTTCCATTATGTTCCAAGTCCTAATAAGTCTTCTTCTCATGGCTCTACTTCTGACTTACAGCTTCCTTTTCAGCCCACATGCATGACATCATGAGGAGCTCCCTATGAATAGCTCACTAAAGGCAAAAAAGTTGAACTTTGTACCACCTACTGGTAGTACAAAGAAAATAGCAAGAAAATAGAAGGATGTCCTTGAACGCTAGGGGTGAAGGAAGATCTCAGTGGACAGAAGTTCAAAAAGCATGTCTGATTGTTCAATTCCCCTGGAAGTATAGATGACCAGAATCATCTACAGTGATTCATATGCCACTACTCACTTGTTGATTAGACACTATGGAGTAGAAAAACAAAATTAATAACCTGGTGAGAAGAGGTTTGGGACAAGATTAAGTATAGACTAAGGACATCTTAGTATAGACAAAAAGCATAATTACAACAAAGTAAGTTCTTAATATCAAGATAGGAAAGATGATTGGTTCTATGCATGTCTCATAGCCAGAAACCTCTTCTCTTTCTCAATGGCCTCTTGAAAAAGTGACTGTGGTGACAGGGGTGGAGCTTAGTTGTAGATTTTAAAACACAGTACTTCCTCTATCCAAGATTTAACTAGACTAGAGCCCACTTGCCAATAGTCGTGATTAGCTATGAGCTCCCAATATGACACCATTTCCCTGGGACAAACATGTCACCTGACAGTAGGTTTATTAACTTGCATAGCAGGTTGATTATCTCGTATACCTTCGTATTAGAAATGACAGCATCCGCATTTCCTTAGAACAGATATTTATTCTGGATGTAGACCTGCTTTTCCTGCCTTATCTCATGCTCTATTCATAATCATACACCATCATTTACTCTAAAGCCTTGTCATACAACAACCTTAAAGCTGATAAAGAGCTGTGGGATATTTGAAGAAGAGGATCAGCAGGGTAAACACTTAGTGTGACTGGGAAGTGTCCTCTTGGATGTGTTTTATGCTCTGTAGCAGTGATCAGGAGGATAGCATTCTTTCTCTCAGTAGTTGTTCATATCACAGACCTTAATTTCTCATCAGCAAAAGTTTTGTATCCTATTGCCACAACTTTAGGCTTTGATGATTTGGAGTCATGGTTCTTAAAAGGGAAGGATATTTGAACCAAGGTACTCAAGATTGATTCCATTAAACCAAAAGCTACACATTTTATGTTCCTTCTGTCACTGGAACATTAGATAAAGAGAAGAGGTTTACTCTATTAGCTGAGCTGATTTGTCTTAATTGGATTTCTATCATTCAGTGGAGGCAGAGAGAAGAGATTCTCTTACTACATCTGTGTTTTCTGGTTAAAAAAAAAAAAAAAGCCATGAAAAAAATAAAACTACTTCAGAAAGGGAAGACTACTTAGGGCATATGTTCCTCTGGCAATTAATTTGAGAATGTAGCAGGCAAAGAAACATGATTGTTTACTGTGCTAGCTGAAGATGAGGGAATGTGGAAGGGGTAGTGAAAAGGGAAGTTATAGATGTCAACTAAGACAGTGTGACTTTTTGCAAAAGTAAGGATTGTAGGGATTATGCCTATTTTCTTCTTTGTTTTTATATACATGTAAGTTTGTAAATATTAACAAATCCATTTTTCATCTTTCTCCCTGTGGCTCTCTTATTATCTAATATAAATGGTGTCACTAGAAATTGAATTTATATTTTAGTCTTTAAGTTTCAAGATACCCAAGAGGGATAGTGACTGAGCTAGAAAAGAAATGAACATTATCCAGAGATTAATAAAATGGCATATGGGATTTTCTATTTTGCCTTTTGAGAAGATGATTACACCTTTGACTCTACACAGATAGTTCTGACAAGTTAAGCAAAGCATTATGCTTTTACTTTTGGTCAGAACTTAAATATGCATAAATGGGGTATGCACAGATGCAAGGTCCACAGATATGTGCACAACAGAGGACCATCTAGGGTCAATTAGGCATCACTTCCACCTGGGAAATGTAAACTACATTTCCCAGAATCCTCTTCACTATATGTTACAGGACAGGATTTCCTTATGAGAGGGATGAAGTGAGGGGAGGGGAAGCACCTATTCCTGGGCAGAGAGGAAGTTCACCACAGCATTCTCACAAGTACTTGCGAACCACCCTCTTCACTGTTAACAAACTGAACATTTTGTGGGAGCCTCTCCAAAAGTCCTCAAAGAATGCAGCAGCTTTCAGGCAGTGACTTGAGGAACTCTGGTTTAGTTCTTCAGGGGGAAAAATCTTCAGTGTCAACTTTTTGCCAACTTCAGTGGCAGCACCTGGGAACAATTGGTGAAAACTGTCCCTAGATTTCGCTCCTCAAGCAACTGCAAAGTTAGGTAAAGGCCTAATTCTATATTCAGTGGAGGGGGGATTGTGTTTTCCTGGCTGAATCCAGACTGGTATTGGAGTATAGCTCCTGGAGGACTGCAAATAGAATATATGTTTTCTGTATCTATTTAGTGTTTAATGCAGAATAATTGTTCAGTCAGCTGTTTGTCCAGGTCAAATCTGTTTTTAAGCTCATATGACCAAAAAAGCTAAAAAAGGGGAAATGGTAGGGAATTTCAGGAAGAGATAAGACTTTTGCTTCCCATGTTTTCATCTTCCTCTACTGAGTAATAATCAGCTAACAATCTTCTTCTGAGTATTCAAAGGTCTTGAATTATTTACATAGGCCATTGTAGCATTGACTATTTCCCGACTTTACCAAATAGAATTTCCTTTGGTAGCTTAGATCCACTGGGATTTCTGTAGGTCACCTGCCTCAATAATGAAAGTACAAAAAAAAAAAAAGAGAAGGAAAAGACTACAACAAAAAATTTTCACCAGTACAATTAAATAAAGTAGGAGAGGGTTATAATTAACCCTGGGCATTACTATTGAAGTAGTACTCCAGTTCTGAAACTGGGATAAAATTTTGTCAAGGATATGTCCTGCATTAGAAATCCTGTCTTTAAGTACATTTAATACCCTTTAAATACTTTTAAAAGTCAATCTTTGCTATTCTTTTTCCTGAAATGTACATTCTTTGACTGATTTAAAATTACATCTTCATAGAAGTTTTGTTCAAGCCATACTACAAATGCAGAGTTTGACAGTCACATGCATGCCTAGAATTCCTTTGATGGCATGGCTCCTAAATCATGTCTGCTTACTTTTTTTTTAATTTTATTTTTTCTCCTCTTAAGATGGCTATGAGTAAATGAAAACATTCAAACCAGGAAAATTGAGATTCTGTGTTGAGGATAGATAATCTAACATAATAGGAATTGTGAACAGACTCTAGGTTTTATAATTTAATATCAGCAATACCAACTGGAAAGCAGTCAATAAGAAATTATAAAATTTCACTGACAACATTTTGAGAATGATTCATTCAGTTCACTTAATGTTTTCCACAACTAACCACTTACTTGCAAGACCTAGCGAGATATACTTTCTACTGACTGTGATCTTTGCTATTGATTACAAAAGTCTGCTTCAGCTCAACTAAATTGACATTTATATTGCTAACTTAGCAGGTATGAAATTTTAAGGAGTTTATTGTTCTACCCTGAGGGGCAGCAGCATCACATAACATAAAAGGCTTTGATCTAGCTTCTGAGGTAGAAGGAAAGAAAATGTATATACATGTAGCAGTTCTTTTTTTTATACAGCCATTTAACTACACAGTGGATTACACTGATTTTATTGGAGTGACTGCACAGAAAGGTACATTTTAGTGAATGGATTTATAAATACCGATCCGGCTGAATTCAGCTGTTAATAAGTGTAATGAACAAGAGAAGTATCAAATTAAGCATGATTAAACTTGGGAAACAAGACCTTTATAATTCTAAACTTTTTCTTTAGAGTCTAGATGAGGAAAAAATCTTCCCTGAATTCACAATGCTTTCAAGAGATCTGTGTCTAAAGCAATGATAATAAAGGCAGAAACTAGTATGATTCAGTATTACTGTCTACATAATAATGCTATTTAAGTTATTAAATTTGAATGGCCTATATCTGTTTCTATACTGTACTTATATTCCTATCCTAGTAGAAAATAAATTCAATTTCCTATTTAACATTGCTGCAGTGCTATTTTAGGGTAGGATACACAATCTATATTCCTGCTCTTTGGATAGATTTTATTGTTTCTTTTTCATTAATATTGATTAAATGAATATTATTGCCCTCCTCTTTACTCCTTTAAGTCCACTTACTTTCAGTGATTCAATCATTTAGTTACAGCTTCAATGCTAGTCTCAAACAGGTTTCCATTTAAATTCTCTTCTCTGTTTATATTTGGTCTGATGTTTAGAACTCATTCTATAAAGTTTCCAAATGTCCATTTCAATATTGTTAAATTATTTTATTTTTATAGACTATTACGAAAACAATTCCCTTTGAACAATTTTCTATACATCAGGTTGCACTATGCTACTAGGACATATTATTTGAATTAATAATTCAGGGATTATCTGCTAAAATCTACACTCTATTGAATAAACTGATAATGTGAATTTTTTTTTACAAATGCTTAATGTTTACTCAGCTATCTATAAATTTTTGCAAATAACTGGGTTTAAGACTTCATAAATATTATGACATTCCTTTTCTTTTTTTTTTTTACAATATTCACTCGCTCAGTCCAGAGAGCATGTGACTCTTGATCTCAGGGTTGTGAGCTCGAACCCCATGTTGGGTATAGAGATTACTGAGATAAATAAATAATTAAAAAATAAAACAAAACAATATTCATTTAGTTATTTTTATTTGGAAGCAATTTCATAATGTAAGATTTATGGAGTAAGGTTTAGTTTGTATTACAAACCTGTTTTTCCATGTACAGTAAAACAATCTTTGTAATATATCCTAAAAATTCTGCTTTATCAGAAAAATATATTTTTAAAAATATTACCAGATTGAAGAGCATGACAGTAGCGAATATTTATTGTCTTTAAAATGCTGTACAAGTAGGCTAGGAGGAAGCAAATAATATTGGCTTTTGTGAAAGGTAAGAAAATATAACCAGGGGGCGCCTGGGTGGCTCAGTCGTTAAAGCGTCTGCCTTCGGCTCAGGTCATGATCCCAGGGTCCTGGGATCGAGCCCCGCATCGGGCTCCCTGCTCCGCGGGAAGCCTGCTTCTCCCTCTCCCACTCCCCCTGCTTGTGTTCCCTCTCTCGCTGTGTCTTTCTCTGTCAAATAAATAAATAAAATCTTTAAAAAAAAAAAAAAAAAGAAAATATAACCAGAACCCAAAGCCTATATAAAATAAACTTATTTTGCATTATACAAGGAAATAATGGTATATGTATCTCTCAGAGAGTTTGAAAGATAAATCATGAGGTAGTTAATAAACTGGAAACTTAATTTTTACCATGTAGAATCACAGAGAGTTTTGAAATATTTATACTATTAAAAATTTTTAAATATAAAACTATCAAGAGAAAAAAAGGCCCAACTTCCCATATAATCAACCAGCATTGTTGATTTTGAAAATATAAATAGGTACGTTTAAAATTCAAATGTATACAGTTAAAAGGAAAATTCCATACTCCCTTCAACATTTCCCTATCCTTCTTGTCACATGTACCTACTGTTAACAATTTTTTTGCATTCCACAGTAATAAACAGATAGCTAGGTAAAGAAATTCATGTCAGCTCAAAATCTTCTGATAGAAACATATAGATTTTTTTATGCTATTTATTCTTTCAGTATACAGTACATTATACCATAAACATTCCATCTACTGCCTTTTGTTATAGTACATTTTGGATATATTTTCATATCAGCATAATAAAGATCTAACTCTTTCTTTGTATATAATTATATTATATATACACACACACACTCTCACCAGAATTTTTAAAATAATTTTTGCTTATTAAACTTTACATTATCATACTTTTTTGCTATTATATACAATATTGCAAAACATGTCCTCTTGTATATAAGCATAATTTTTAAGTATAATCCTATGACAAAATTCTACATCTAGAATCTACTGTTCATAAAGTAACTGCAATTTTAATTTGTATAGATATCATCAATTTTGTCCCCAAAGGTGTTAGGAGTTGCCATGAATTTATACCTTATTATCTCTCTCTCTGTTTCTTTTTCTTTCTCTCATTTTCTCTCAATCACCAGGTATCTGATAGTTAAAAAATTTCTACCTTGTTGGTATCTTTATTTTTTTAATTACAAGTGAGGTTATATATCCTTCTATGTATGTACTAATATTTCTAATTGCTTTTCTCTTGCTCCCAATTGCTGATTTATATCTTTTTATAATTTACCTGTTTTCTAAATCTTGGTTGAGCCTTTGTACATTAATACAGTTGTTTACAAAAATATTGTATGTTTTTCCTACTTCTTATTTCTTTGCTGTCGTTATTTTGCGAAACAAAAATATTTGTATTCCCCTTTGTGGCTTTTGATTACAAGGATTGAAAAACAAGTTCTGATTAAATGATTTCTTTTTTTTTCTGATTAAATGATTTTTGATTAACGATTGAAAGGATTTCTCCACCTCTGGATCATAAATATATCAAAACCTTGTGTTTTTTTTGTTTTTTGTTTTTTTGGGTTTTTTAAAAGATTTTATTTATTTATTTGAGAGAGAGAGAGAGCACGAGTAGGGGGAGAAGCTGAGGGAGAAGCAGACTCCCCACCGAGCGGGGAGCCCAATGTGGGGCTTGATCCCAGGACTCCGAGATCATGACCTGAGCTGAAGGCAGACACTTAACTAACTGAGCCACTCAGGTGCCCCAAAACCTTGTTTTATCTAGAATAGTGTTGTTAAATGAAGGTATGTTGTGATCCAGCTAATAGAATTTAAAAGTTTCTAGTAGTCACATTAAAAAAGAAAAAGAAACAAGTAAGTTAATTTTAATAAAATATTTAACTCAATATACCCAAATTACTCTTTCAACATGGAATCAATATAAAAATTATTAATGAGATATAGTATTTTAAGAGTATTTTACACTTATATGTCAAATTGAAGTAAAGTTTTCATTGGAAATAATTGATCTGTATTTTAATTTTATAAAATTTACAGTTTAAAACATAGATTGACATATTAAGTTTTTCCAATCATGCCTGAGTATTTTCTAATAACTGAATCAAATATCAGTTTTAAATTTAAATATAAATTAAATAAAATTAAAACTTTAGTTGCCATTTACACCAGCCATAGTTCAAGTTCTCAAAAGCCACATGGAGCTAGCAGCTGTCATATTAGAACAGTTCTAGAAATTTTACAGATTAGTTGTTTAGATCGTTTATTGGTTTGCATGAGTTTGGGATCCAGCTTCAGTTTTCTCCCAAAGAGTTAAGCATTTTTATTAACATCACATTTTTTAAAAATAAATTTTTTTTACCACTAATTTATGTTGCCAACAAAATTCCTACCCTTTGGTTCTATTTCTGAATTGTTTCTTCTGTTTCATTGAATGTCTTCTACTTTCTCTCTTTTTTTTTTAAAGATTTTATTTATTTATTTAACAGAGAGATAGAGAGAGCACAAGTAGGCAGAGAGGCAGGCAGACCTGAGATCATGACCTGAGCCGAAGGCAGATGCTTAACCAACTAAGCCACCCAGGTGCCCTTTCTGATAAGCTTTTGATAAACTTCCCAGTTGTACCACGGTGTTCAGTCTGCTCTTCAACACGCTAAAATATTTTTTATCAAAATTAAATGATCTTTGGTCTATAAAAATTGAAGGCAGAACATCATCCGCTGTTTTAAATTCAGCACTGCATTTTACGGAAGGTTCCTCTTTAGGCTCCTGGACATCCCCTGTGACTTGTAACCTGTGGCGGTAATGCTAGTTAACAGTCTCCCCAGTGGAATCCACTGGACTCTGGCTTGCTTTTATTAGGGAGTAGAATACCTTTCTTCAATTTCTTCCATTTTTCAGTTTTAATTCCTTCAGTCCAAGTTCATATTTTTGGATAAAGTGATAGGGGTGAAGAAAGAACTGAATTATCATTCTTCCTGACAGGCCCACACCAGAGTAATTCTAGCTACTTTTACATTCTACACAAGCATGACTTCCACAGGGTGGCCAGTGAGCACTGCAGGAGAGCCTCTAACACAAGGGACTTGCTTCATACCTCTGGGGTACTGGTGCGGGGAGATGCAGAATTCTTCATAATGGCTTTATTTGTTTACCTTATTCTTCTCTTCTTATTTTCTTGGTAAGACCCATTTAACCAGGTGTCACATTCTAAAGGAGCATAAATTCAACTCCCAAAGGCTTGAAAATGATGTAATTTTTGATGCAGCATGCTAGAAAAGGAAGCCTGGAAACTGGAATTCCATCCTTATACACAGCACCGATGTTCTAAAATTCATCTTTGGACAGATTTCCTTCCAAGTTCTTACCATTTCGAGGGGTGCTCCTTCAAATTTGGTGTCTACCCCAAACTTCATTCTGTCTTTAACTAATTTCGCCCTTTCACTGTGCAGGTATTACCTGTTCTTTGATAAACAGACTTAGTTTCCTTTTAATGTAACCAAATTTGCTTTTCCTTGATTATTCTACTTTTATCTACATCTCCATATCAAATGACAGTGGAACCTGAACTAAAGAGAAAGAAGAGAAAGTGGAATTATCTGAAAGAGTACATATACCCTAATATTTTCCATGTTACACTTATGAGTCTATATTTGATATGGGTTGTTTTTTACCTAAACCTGTCACATAAGAAGTTTTCAAATTATTCTCCATACAGAAATTATATCCATCTATATAGATTTGCATAGGTTCCATCTGCCTTTTTAAGCATCTTCGGATAGTTATCATTATACAACATATTATTGGATTAAGATAAAATATTTTCTAAACCAAGCAGTCTTTGCCACAAAAATTAAATTTTTACTTTTTAGTAAAACTGTTTCTTCTAAATTTACAAAATGTCTAAGAATGAAATTTTTTTCTGAAGTGAATGATACTTTATATAACACTAAATATATTTCTTGGCGTGGGGCAGGGGAACTATTTGATGGTATGGAAGTCATTCTTAGTTTTTTATTTAAATTCTCAAAAAATTCTTCACACTTATAGAATATACCCACAGTCAACCCTTTATTTGTGTTTAGATGAAGTTCCTAAGAGCCAAACTAGAAGAGAATCTACCATTTGTAAAGTTCTAGAAAAGAGAGCTCCTATCATCTACTTGTGCTTCATATTTCCTTTATAACCAAAAAAGGATGATTTGGAGGAAAATTTTATCTCCCCCTATATTTAAAGTAACAAACACATTATTCTTGGGTATATCCCCTCCAGAACTCAGCACTAAGACAAGTTACACAAAGCAGAATCAACAAAGCCATTTCTAAAACACAAAACTGTTCTATTTAGTTATGGCATTTGGATTCACACTATGGCTAGTATGAACATCTATGTATGTACTCTTAAGACTTCATACACAATATTTCATCATGTACACATAATTATAAAATATGGCTAATTCTTTAGCAACATATTTATGGGTATGTCTCCAAAGGCAAGGGAAACAAAAGCAAAAATGAACTATTGAGACTACACCAATTAAAAAGCTTTTACACAGTGAAGGAAACCATCAATAAAACAAAGAGGCAACCTACTGAAGGGGAGAAGATATTTGCAAATGATATATCTCATAGGAAGTTTATATCCACAATACATAAATAATTTATACAACTCAACACCAAAAGAAAAAAATCTGATTTAAAAATGGGCAGAGCACCTGAATGGACATTTAAGAAAATATATAGATGGCCAATAGACACATGAAAAGATGTTCAACATCACTTTTCATCAGGGACATTCAAACCAAAACCCAGGAGATATTACTTCATACCAGTCCAACTGATTAGCCTCAAAAGGACAAGAAATAACAAGTGGAAAAGAAAATCCTCCTGCACTATTGGTGGGAATGTAAACTGGTACATCCACTGTTGAAATCAGTATGGAGGTTTCTCAATAAATTAAAAAGAGAACTACCATATGATCCAGTAATTCCCTACTGGGTTTTTACCCAAAGAAAATGAAAACACTAATTCAGAAAGATAGATGCACCCCTATGTTTACTGCAGCATTATTTACAATAGCCAAGATATGGAAGCAACCTAAGTGCCCACCAGATGAATGGACAAAGAAGAATTGGTACATACACACACACACACACACACACACACACACACACACACACACACGAATATTACTTATCCATAAAAAAGAATAAGATCCTGCCATCTGCAACAATATGGATGGACCTAGAAGGCACTACGCTAAGTGAAATAAGTCAGCGAAGACAAATATCATAGATTTTACTTACATGTGGAATCTAAAAAACAGAACAAATCAACAAACAAGCAAAAAATAAACTCCTAAATACAGAGAACTAACTGGTGGTTGCCAGAGGGGAGATGGATGGGTGAAATAGATAAACGGGATTAAGAAGTACAAACTTTGAATTATAAAATAAATAAGCTACAGAGATGAAAAGTATAAAATTAAAAAAAAGTAAGGCTAATTTATGAAAAACCATTGCTTAAAAACCTTTCGGAATGCTAGTAGTAAACTACACAGGCAAAATGGAAAAGTCAAGAATAATAGGCTGAACTGAAATTTTAGGTAGACATAACTTTTGAGAGAAATATCTGAAAATAAAATATCAACAATATACAGGACAGTGGTAGTTCTAGAGATAGCAAATGTTCTGAATATCAGAAATGAGTATTTCTAAACAGTGCATTTGCTACTACATATTCCCAGAAAACTGAAGTAATTGTTATGTTTGAGCATTATGAAATTCTAAAAGACAAACCCCAAAATACCAAGGACTTCATACTATTCATGTCTCTAGAAGGTAAAGAGAAAGGGTTTTTTTTTTTTTTTTTGGTTTTGTTGTTGTTGTTGTTGGCTAGGTAGGCATCTTTGCCACATTTGTGAAGAAATTTGAGAATCTAGTCTGTTTTCATATCCCAGGCAGAATTAAAAAATATGAGTATGTGAGATCCAGTCAGTCTTAAATATGGTATTGCACAGCAAGGATAATGAAAAAATATTTAGTGGAGAAATGATGCCATGTGAATATTTTCTTATGATGGCTACTGACAAAATCAAAAACAGACCTTTCCCTTTGCTTATACCTAATTACAAAGTCAGACACAGTTCCTTCCTCTTTCATCCCTAGTCAGTGTCATGTTCTTTGTCCCATGAGTAGTTAGGATTAGAATGATTTGTCCCATTCTAATGGGACATGTTCCCTACATACAAAATAACCCTGAGGGTAAAGCACTTAACTTTCTCCCCCTCCTTATAAAAATTGCTAAGGCAAAAATATTCTATTAAATACTCTATTAAATACTTTGATTTTCAGATATGGTATATTCTCCCTATTGTAGTTGCCCAATAAAATCATCTCTTAACTGTCTGGTGAATTTTGTCTTTGACAGCACCATACATCTCCATCAATAATTTTAAATAGATAAAAGAATAATAGCATTTAAATTGAGGCAAGCAACTTAAAGATTGAAAACAATATGGAGGAAACAGATGAATCTGAAACCCATATTTCATTGTCCATCAGCATTTGACAGAAAATACAAAATTCTACATTAATGCTTTATATGCATGAGAGTTTGAACTATTTCAGAAGATCAACTTCAATGAACGGTGCCTAGAACTATTTCTAGAAATAAAGGGAGAATACTTCTGTGTGCAGAAATAAAGAAGTAAAAGACTTACCTTTTCCTGACTGTTATGTAATCTTCAGTTTTCATCTCAAAATAAGTTTATTCTCTACCATCTGCTCTATTTTATTGCTACCATTTTTGAAATATATCTAATAAATAGAAGAGATATGAAATTTACCAAAACTCTCAATATGATGTGGACTCAAAGAAAATAAGAAAGGGCAGTACTAAGCTCAGAATAACGGAATTATTAAATTATTTATAATCTGAACTATATATATGTATTCTGTTTACCTTATTCACTTTGTCTTTTTTCCTTTTTTTTTGGCAATTTCTGTTTCTTCTCATGTCCCAATAATTGGACCCATATACAATTCTCACAGTTTGTTTTTTGTTTAAAAGATTTTTCTCGTCCTATTGACATCCACAGCCAGGCACCATCTCCATCTTCTTCAGTATTGCTAGGCTTCCTTAATTTTCTCTTAGCTATTGTTTATCTGACAAAATGGAAGGTTATATCATAATTCAAACTTCTATATTTTGTAATACGTGTAAAAGACAATAATGCTTAAATTTTTAAGCATTTTTCAAAACTGTCCTAGATATAGTCCTTAGATATAGTCCTAGATTTTAAGAGACAAAGGAGAAAGGATAATTAATAATTAAATACAATGTGCTATTGAGGATGGAGCCTGGAGCAGACAAACAGCACTATTGGAAAAAAATCTGTGGAAACCTGAATCAAGTCTGGAGTTTAGTTGATAGTAGTACACAAATGTTGGTTCTCAGTTTTAATAAATATATCCTAGTTATATACAATTTTAACACTGGCAAAAATCTAGATGAAGGGCATATGGGGATGCTCTCTGATATCTTTACAAATTTTCTGTAAATCTACAATTACTACAAAATACAAAATTAAAACCAGAAAACAATAGTATAGAAGTACCTACCATATTCTTCTTCAAGCCAACCTCCATGAATGTACCTTCTCTTGAGAGACTGCCTGAAAATCCTGGTTATGCTCATTGGGAGGGTTTTCATTTGTATTCAGTGATGTCTCTCAATGCTCCCAAACCTGGAGATCAAAGAAATATGTATCTATCTTCTCCGCTCTGATCATCACTGTGGTTGAGGGTTGTGCTCTTGGCCCACCTTCCCCATTCTGGGTAGCTTTCAGTCCCCCTCTCTCAGGAGCTGTGCTCAGAATCTAGCCCAGTCTTGGGCTCCATGCTCAGAGGGAAGTCTGCTTAGATAGTCTCTCCCTCTGCCCCTCCCCACTTGCTCTAGCACTCTCTCTCTCTCTCTCTCAAATAAATAAATCTTTAAAAAATAAAAATAAAACAAAAGCAATTATTAAATAATGATGAAAATTAAATATTAACCATTGGTTATTTGATAGAGTTGGTATTCATCACTTTCCTTAACTAATGCTAAATCTGCATTTACAACCCTCCCCTGAAAAGGCATAATTCATGCTGTAAAAGTTTGCTAATAAATAGCTAGGCTCCAGGGTAGACACTTCCCTATAAAATATATCATATGAATCTGAAGAATATATACAATTTTTAACCATATGAAGCAAGGGTTTCATTACCACCATTTTCTGCTTTCCATCGTGTATTTAATCACCTCCCATATTCTTTAATGATTAACCCTTCAGCTTCGGGAAGATGTGACATTCCTTCACAGGCCTTCGCATCATCTAAGAAGTTTGTTTCATACATATTCAGCCAATGGCTGTATAGGAGGCCAATGTGACTGGGAGGCATTTATACCAGTTGAAAATCCATTCATAATGTTGTCTGATTCATAAGCCATGAAAATTAATGTTATTTATGTTCTACATAGCTGCCTTTAGTGCTGGAAGTTAAAGGGTTTGAAGAGAGATGGGACATTTAAAGGGTTTATTTTTTTCAACTTGGAAGAAAGATGGCATGTAAAGGAGCATTAAAAATTCATAGATGTACAAAGTGCTTTTGGATTTGCTAATTGTTTTCAAAGATTTACACAGTATCTAGAGGAATATCAAGTTATGAGCTATAATAAATTTTTATGTAATTTAAAAAATTGATTTGGATCAGAAGCACTTATTCACCAGTATGGATGCTATTGACTTTATGTAAGAGCAATAAATATTTTGCATTTAAATTAAAATGGCGCATTACTTTACTTGTATCTGCATTTACCCGCAATACTACTGATGTATGATTTTGTGCCTGTAAGTATAAAGAAGGGGCCATGCAACATCAGGAGCAGTTAATTTCTTGCCCTATTTTTAAAAATTAAATGTTATTTTAAAATATAACTATGTCATATCATCACTAAATTCAAAGAAAATTATAAAAAAGATAATGAATGTTTTCTTAAATATTTATTTATTTATTTAAGATGTATTTATTTATTTGAGAAAGAGAGAGAGCCAGCACAGGGGAGAAGCAGACTCCTTGTTGAGCAGAGAGCCCGATGCGGGGCTCCATCCCAGGACCCTGAGATCATGACCTGTGTCGAAGGCAGGTGCTTAACCACCTGAGCCACCCAGGAGTCCTTAAATATTTATTAAAAACATGAAAATATCTTTTTACTTCATATACCTAATTCTCTTTGGTTCATGTAACTACCACACTGTTTTTATTTGTTTGTTTTAGTGAACCACACCCCTCCTAAAAAAAGATGCATACATACGATGGCATATGCTTTCTTCATATATTCCAATATACAAAGACTGTATAACTACTTCACATTTAAAAAAAATTTTTATTAAGTTTTATAAAAATAATTGTTCTTTTACTGATTATTTTGTAAAGGATAATAATCACTAAGGAGACTGAACAATATTATACCTTTCTAATTGTTTACATTGGAGAAGACTGATAATTGGAAGGATGACAGAAATGCTCACAGACTGCAGGCAGGCTCTGACAAGGGGGATAAAATTCATCTTTGATAGAGTGATAGGTCCTTTTCATCTTTGGAAAAATCCATTACAATGTTTTTCATATACCTGACCAAGAGTTGATTGTCATGTTTAATCCTTTGTCTTTGTAGCTCCGTGGAGCATCACAGAGTAAGACAAGTGTTCTAATCAGCTCATTTGAGAGTAGGTTTAATACTCCCTTATTTGATTTAAAAAACTTTCAGAGTTTTAGAGGTTTCCTATTCTGTTTGCTTTCTTTACAAGTAGTTTGACTCTTGCTCCTTAGAAAACCCCTGGATTTCTGAACTAAATGCAACTTAGGGCCTTACCAAGTCTATAAAATGGATCCATCCTTTATTCTGGATTCTAATAATGCAGAGCGAATCTTAGCAGTTTTTCTGTGTTCGTATGTCCCTGCATTTTAAGTACCTGAGAGTGAAATCTAAAGATCATTTCACCAATTTTCCCCTTTCTGGTCCTGTAATTATTTCCTAACTTTCTCTTCCTAATCTAAATTCAAATGGACTAGTCCCGTGTTTTTCTAGCATAAAGAAATTGTTAGATTACTATGCATGTGGTGAAGGTTGGCATTTGTGTTTCTAAAGTATGCTCATCAAGCAAATATTCTATGTAAATGGAACTGACAACCAATTTTCAAATCATTGCCTACTATGTGCCATACATGGAGCTAGGCACTCTGGATAAAATGATGAATAAAACTATATATGAGTCTTGCCTTAATAAGCCTTACAGTCAAATGACCAGGAAGTATTGGTAGATAGTTCCATTTTAATTATGGAAAATTTCACAAAACTCTATTTAAATAGCAACATAATTTCAAATGTTTTGGAACAAACCTAACAAAATATATTTAAGATTTAGACATAAAACACTAAAAAATATTCAGAAAAAGTAAGGTCCTAAAGTAGTGGACTTACATACCATGTTCACAGTTTGAATACTATCCTTTCTTCCCAAATTGATCTATAGATATAATATCTTCCCACCTAACATCCCCGCATATTTTAGTCAGGTTTGATCAAACTCAAAATGGAACTACGTAGGAGAGAAAAAAAAATGGTCTTTTCTCTAACATGTTCAAGTATAATTGGATAGCCATTTGGAAAAGAAAAACATCAAAACTGACAAATCAAATTTCACAGTACAAATGAAATTCTAATCCACGAATATATATATATTCGAAAGTGAAAGGCCTAAGAAAAAAGCTTCTAAAAAATAGTAAATACCTTCTTGACTAAAAAGAGGTTTTTTAATTTTTACTTTATTTTTCTTTCTATGTAGGTTTGCCAAATTTAGCAAACAAAACTTCATGACCCCTAGTTAAATGTAGATTTCATATAAGCATTGGATAATCTTTTTTCATGTAAATGCATACATGCACTCTTTGGTAACTATATATACTAAAATATTTTGTGTGGCTTATCTAAAATTTACATTTAACTGGGTATCTGATATTTAATCTGACAACTCTGTTTCCTGATAAATATGTAACAGAAAAAAAGCTGCATGTGGGCACCAAAAGTATAGTAATATTCACAGCAGTATTATTTGGCCGAGTTCCACACCTGACACAACTTAAGTGTCTACCATCAGTAGAAAGATGAAGAAATTGTAATACATTCATAGAATGAAATACCATAAAATACTTGAACAAACTACAGTTAAAGTAAGAAAAGATCCTAACACAGAAGAATAGATATTTTATGATTCTATTTATAGAATTCAAAAACAGGCAAAACTAAAATCTGGTATTCTGAGATCCTGGCAATGTTGGATTTCTTGGTCTGGTAGGTATGTATACTTTGAACAAATTCAATGAGATCTACATTTATACCTTTCTGTAAGAATTATAATTTAACAAAAAATACTAAAACTCACAGCTACACTCATGTAGGTATAATTCATTTTAAGGCCAAAAAACATTACTAGAAATAAAAAAGGTCACGATACCATAATAAAAATTTCAGTCATCCAGTAAGCTATGAAAAATCTTGCCTTTAGGTAGTAATTAGTTTTAAAATACTTAAATTCCTTTTTAAAACAGCTTTATTGGGGTATACTGAATACACAATAAACTGTACATTTTTAAATTGTAAAAATAAAATACTGAAAGGAAAATTAACAGATTTTTAAAAATTAATTGATAATACTACCAAATAATTTGAGATTGTAACATATCTTTCTCTAAAAGAAGTTATAATATAGATTTAATAACACAAAATTAAGTTTGATCTAAAGAATGTAAGAATATTGAACTAAAAAAATGGAGAATATAATAAATTGGAGAATTTACTAAACTCACCACTTATAAGACCATAAAGTCATGTTTCAATGAATTTTAAAGAATATATGACTTTAAGACTATTTTTTCTGACTGTGGAGATTTTAATTTAAAAAAATTTTAAAAATAACCAACTATCCCCATATTTAGAAACTAAAATTTCTTTTTTTTTTTCAGATTTTATTTATTTATTTGAGAGAGAGAGAGAGAGAGAACGAAAGAGAGAACACAAGAGGGGGGAGGGTCAGAGGGAGAAGCAGACTTCCTGCTGATCAGGGAGCCCGATGCGGGACTCGATCCCGGGACTCCAAGATCATGACCTAAGCCGAAGGCAGTCGCTTAACCAACTGAGCCACCCAGGTGCCCCTGAAAATACATTTCTAACTGAGTCAGAAAACCAAATTAACAATTTAAAATGCTATTTAGAAGTGAAAAAAATTTACATACCCAAGTACTTGGACTAAATTTAAGTGGTATATAGAAGGATTTTTATAACATAAAAACCAATATAAGAAAGAAGAAAGGGTGTAATTTACTGATGTATATTTTTAAAAATACAAACAAGAGAGAAATTCCTTATATATATATTATGTTATATTCCTACAATAGAATATAGTTGCAATGTACCAAAATAGAAATAAACCACATGACTTTCATTAATATAGTGGTAGTGAAAATTGTAGTCACAGAATACATACATAATGACTTAATAAATATAACATACAACACATGTAAAATTCTTGCTTAGTATTACTTACGCATGTGTAATATTATTTTTAAAAAGAGAACAATAGAATGATAAATAAAAAATTCTTCATTTAGTTACCTCTGGGTTAGACGAACAAGGAGATTATGATAGAGGAGGGTACACAGGTAAAAGATACTTTTAATGCTTCATTTCTGGTTTTTTTTTTTTTTAAGTTATACAAATATGACATGAATGCATCACCTTTGTAAAGTGATTCAAGCAATGCATTGAAATATAGGGTAAAAAAGTGTAAGTCTCAACTTCCCTCTTACAACTACATTTAGCTTCTCTAAATAATCATTAACAGTTGGGGTACATTTTTCTGTTCATTAAAAATGAATTTAAACTATCATCTATGTGTGGCGCCTGGGTGGCTCAGTCGTTAAGCGTCTGCCTTCGGCTCAGGTCATGATCCCGGAGTCCTGGGATCGAGCCCCGCATCGGGCTCCCTGCTCTGCGGGAAGCCTGCTTCTCCCTCTCCCACTCCCCCTGCTTGTGTTCTCTCTCTAGCTGTGTATCTCTCTCTGTCAAATAAATAAACAAAATCTTTAAAAAAAAAAACAAACAAAAAAAAACTATCATCTATGTGCATATAAGCATGTAGTTGTTTTATTAAATAAATTATGTGGAAGTTTATATACTGTCCTATTAGCTATATGTCTTAGAGATCTTTTAATATCAGCACATGAAAGCCTGGTTCTCATTTTTTTTTAATAGTTACATAGCATTCCAATATATGGATGAGATAAATATTTTGAAAGAGTGCCTTCCCAAAAGATCATTTTTTACCCAGTTTTCATTTTTACAAATAATAAATCAAAGGATATTATTTTCTATACATGTTTTTATATATATGCAAGTATTTTTTTAGAGTAGATTCTCAGAATTTAGATTACAACTTATTGCATAATCATGTAATAACATGTCAGAGTCTTTCTCAAGGGCACATGCTTCTCCTTCCTTCACTGAGCTCTGAATCTGATGGTGCAGACCTAGAAACTAAGTGAGGGGTCACAGTTTTCTATTACAGAGTTGATGTTCACCCTCTTCTTACCAGCTCCTGTGATCCCTAAGAACATCATGTCTCTTAGCCATTACCACAGACCATGAGTCAAGGTCACATATTTATGGTACTGCAATCCATTCTGATAGCTAGATCTACCTTTCCTTTGTCTTATTAGTACTGACATTTACCTTCTATTATTCTGGAATTCTATCATTCCCATGAACTCTAAGACCCAGATCCCAGGTACATGACAGCATCTCTACCGCCAACCCTGATCCACAGCACAGGGGCACAACTGAGCTAAAAAGTAATGGTGGCCCCTCCACTAGAGTATTCCTTATTGCTTTAGTGAAAGAAATATTCTCAAGCATTTATTAAAGACTATTTTCAGCTTGTGGGCTCTCTGGTTTCATATAATAAATCCATTCTAAAATTTCCTAATCCCCAAGCTATTCCTTAAGATTCTGCCAAAACTTTTCAAGCAAACTATCAAATTGGAAAAATTTAATTGATTAGTCTGTTTTTTCACCCTTATAGTTGAAGCTTGGTCCTGAGTTATACTAATGTTTGCCCCATGACTGCCATAAAGGATAGTCACTTTAAACATGGCCATGACTTTTACAGTGTATTTTAAGTGATGTTTGTTGACCTGAGCCTTTCACTCTTTCTTCATGGCTTCTAAGGCAGCTAACTAAAAGCAGACAACTTCACATTTCTTACCACTACAGTTGAGCTTACACTATTTTAATGCAAGACTTAATTCATTCCCCAATGTCACTTTGTCTAGTTCACCATGCCCAAACTATCACACATGATAATTCTACAAATGCTAACGTCATTGTGTTCCAGAATCTCCTACTGAATGTCTGTTTTCTAGGACAGAGAGACCATCATATGCTTTACTGCAAGCAGAGCATGAGGTTAGACTGGGATAAAGTGGGTAATTGTGAGGTGATACCAAGAAGCACAAGTGAAAGAGTGGAAAGAGGAAGAGTCAGGGAAGATGGAAAATCAATGTAAGAGTGCATTATTAACGCCAGAGGGAAGACTAAGCTATGAGCTCTAATAAGTAAAGAAGCCCTCCAGTGATGTCGACCTGAATGAAAAGAAACCAATGCATTTATCCCGTGACTCCCTCAACCCTCATTGGTTTGAGAGGTGCTCTTACAGGCATTAACAATCTCACATTTTATATTGTACATGAATGCCATCAAATTAGACTGTTGCTGCACCAAAAAGATCCTGAGGCAGAATGGAAAACTGAGTGGCACACATTTGAGATGGAATACAGCTAGTGCAGAATGAGTCTTTCCACAGCTGACTACTGAAATCATATACAGACAGAGGAAATATGATGTGAGAACCAAATATGTCTGCCATAGGAAGTATAAATGATATCTCTTAGCAAGGGCTTCTGGAAACCAAAAGGTATTTTGATCATATTTATGATGTAATGTCAATCAAAAGTTATTAGAAATAAATTCACATTCATTACTTAAAGATAAATGTAGAAGATGCTAGAGTAATTTTTAATTTTTACCTGATAAAGCAGGTATAATTCTATTTACACAATTGTATTTGTATTTGTACTGTATATTTAGGAATAATAGAATCATTTTTAAGATGACATGTATTTTTTTTAGTCTGTGATACAGGAACTTTGTAATTTTTCCCATATGTGTGATGATGAAACTTAAAGTGGACAGTGTTTTATATTTATGTACAAAAAGAACTTGAAGCAAAAGTACTTGGCCTGGGTTCTTACTATTCAATTGTCATATAGATTTAAAAAATTTTTAACTATAATACTCAGGTAAATAATTTTACGCTCTTAACTCATGAGGGAAATCAGTAACATTATTTTAAAACAGCTACAAATGCTAACTTTTATGAAAAAAATGACATCATTTTCAAGGTTAAAATATTAAATATCAATTGGATCCTACTATACTACATGAATATTTAAAAATTATAATATATTTGGGTTTTATAGCTAAATCAGGTCATGGCTGCACTGCAGAAATTTCCTAAATTGTAAATAGTTTAAAAGCAAAAAAAATTGACAATTTTTGTTTCCATGTTTGTTTCTTTTAATGAGACATCCATCAGAGACATATTTTACTTTAGGTATTTTGAGGGGAAAATATTAGGAATCCATAAGTAGAGATGCTTTCCAATGATTTTCTCTCCTTCGATTGAGATTCTTTTCTATTTATTCAAAAAAGATTTATTTCTACTTTGATGAGCGGAGTAAGACAGGGAAATTTGCTAGGAATACTTCCTACTATCTAAGTAGTGTGAAACCAAAGACTTTTTCTAAAGATATAAAAGTCAACAGACTATCTTTTTCTAATATATTCATTCTCCATTTGAAATAACACAGTTTCTGTAATTTGCATACAACAGCTATTATTCTGAAAACATATTTCTGGCAAGCTCTATTTCTGAATTTAGGGGAACTTCTTTTGGTGTACTTTGAACTTAAAATATGTGATTTAATACTGTTAATTAAACTATGGTATTATGCTTCTTACCACTTAGAATTTTTAACTTATTCAAAGAGTTATTTTGGTCTTAATTTAGTCACAGGTTCTTACCATATATAAATCTTAGCCGTATGTAATAGGGAAAGTGTAAGTGAAATAAATTGGTTAAGATGTTCCTAAACATTTCTACACTTAAAAATATATATATGTGATTTAACACTGCTGCTCAAAACTTTTACATCCTGTTTTTTTTTTAAGTAATTGTTTCTGAGACATCTTAAGTCAGTTTGATTGTACATTCATATCTTTTTAAAGTTAAGAATGATTTATCTATTGCATCACTGAATTGTGTTCCTGGTGAATTTTTCCTTTATCTTTCACGAAAACTCATTCCTTGTGTTTTAAATGTGAATTCTTTCATCACTTGTTTTCATCACTTATTTTCCCTGCCATGCATTCATAAAGAGATGATGGATTTGTCCTCTAATTCTAATCTTTTTTATACTGTTTTCTTTTTTACAACAATAACAAAGATTTTTATTCTACCATGAGTTTTTGATTCCTTTCTTTTGCTCCCTGTATCATCATACTTCTTTTTAATCAATCTGTATGAGTCTGTCATGTCTTCTCAGCATATCTTTTTCTTAAAATTTTTTAAGACTACAAATCAGATATATTCTAAACTATTTATTGTAACAATTATTTTTCAAATATATATATATATATATATATATATATATATATAT
Organism: Phoca vitulina; assembly: GCF_004348235.1. Lineage (NCBI taxonomy): Eukaryota > Metazoa > Chordata > Mammalia > Carnivora > Phocidae > Phoca > Phoca vitulina. The sequence continues at coordinate 31,554,112 of NW_022589709.1, read as the reverse complement.
ATATATTTTCAATATTCTAAAATCATGCTCTGATTTCCAACTTTTCAGATAATTTTCCAGATCTGGATCTGGTATTTTGCTTCTATTTATTCATCCTTCAACAAAAAGTGATTTAGTAAGGACCAGCATTCACCACTGGCTGCAAGGGATGCTCTCATTTTCTCTTGAATTATTGGAAAGAGAAAACTTCACAGATAAAGGACCTAGTGTCATGATGAGGATCTGACTCACTGAAATTAAAGTTCCTAAGGCTGATCCTAGCTTCTACTGGAATTTTTCTGCTTGGTGGTTGGGTTCACTCTCTGCACATTTTATAAATGTAAAAACAGTTGTTTACACACAAATTATGCATAAAAATTGACTCCTGTCTTAACAGGCTTTGATCCTAAAGCTCTTAGTGTCTTTCAGAACTACGTGGCTTAGTTCTATATATCTAATATATATCTATCCAAAGAGTTCTATATATCTAATATATCTCTATCCAAAGAGTAATGATTTACCGGGGTGCCTGGGTAGCTCAGTCGTTAAGCATCTGCCTTTGGTTCAGGTCATGATCCCAAGGTCCTGGGATCCAGCCCCGCATCAGGCTCCCTGCTCCGCGGGAAGCCTGCTTCTCCCTCTACCACTCCCCCTGCTTGCGTTCCCTCTCTCGCTGTCTCTCTCTCTGTCAAATAAATAAATAAAAATATCTTTAAAAAAAATAAAAGAGTAATGATTTCCCTAACCTGTCCCTCTTTAGCCATACTCATATTGTATCCTAGGAGTTGAATGGGAATGGAAAGAGAGAATCTGTTTGAAGTGGCGACAAACAGGATTTCTGTAGTATAATCTTGAATAAAATCGGCCTGTAAAAATCCATAAATTATAGAATATGTGGCAGACTAAACCTTTTTACTACATTTCAGAAGTCACCAACATTGTTTTAAGTGAGGAAAATTTGCAATGCAGATAAGTCATTGTCATCTCATTTCCATTGCCTTGAATTTGAGATGAGACTGATGTCAATGTGGTAGTTTTAAGCATCATCATGCGTGCCTATTTATAAATTGAGAACTAGTGAAGCATGAACTACTAGTCTGCTACTAAGACAGGAAAATTCTGCTTATTAGGATTTAATCAACATTGGATCTTAAATTCTGGATTTATATTCAAACATACTGGAAAGTAATTTCTGACTTGAAAAGAAACCAATGAATCTGTTGTAGTCTTGAGGTTCTTAGTTGCCTCATATCTGAGATTTCTCATTACAAACTCTTTAATTTTAATTCCAGTTATCAGGTTATCCACCTTTGTCCAGTGAAAGTAGAACAAAGAATACCTCAAACTCTTGGCAGTTCTTTTAGTAAGTTTTATGGGTAAAGCCACAGACTGACCATTATGCAGTAATGGTTTTATTTAAGTTTTTTTAAACAGCCAGGATTTTATCTGTAATTATACATATCAGCTTGAACAAGGAATATAATATTTTTATATTAAGATTAGCCATTCCATCTGACAAATGGAAATTATTGAATAAATCATTTGATATATATTAGTTATCAGTATTAAAATAATTGTGAATCATGGCAAAGCCTACTCAATGTTGTAATTTCAATTCTTCTTCATTGTCGTTCTTAAAAATCCATTTGAAAAATAATAGCTTTTGAAAATCATATCAGGGATAAAATTTGCTAAACGAATGACTCTCCTTGGAAATGAATAAACAGCTCAAGAGCTTAGCAATCAATCACTGCAATGATACTATATAAATATAATTTTCTATTCCATTAGCATTTTGATTATTTGTACATTTTTCTTTGTCATTTAATATATTGGTTTGTTCAAATTGTTATGAACAGTAATTTTATACGTTTACTTATTTCCCTTTAATATTTAGCTTTACAGTTTCAGTGACCTTCTTTTGTTTACATATAAATGTTCTTTCTAGGAGATCTTACCAACTACCAGCCTACCAATTACTGAATAAAGAAATGTAATGAGAGATTCACTACAATGGATTTGTTTCTTATAGGATTACTGGCTAAAACTCTATCAAGATTTCTTAGCAGATATCTATGTCTTCTACACCTGGAAAGAAATGAAATCTTATGCTATTGTATTAGCTTAAGTTTATTTACCAAAAGGCTTATAAATGACATTCATTAATCTTTCAAATAATTTATATTCAATTGATTTGATATTCTGAAAAACTACATGCCAACAAGTCAGACAACCTAAGAGAAATGGATAGATTCCTAGAAATATATAACCTGCCAAAACTGAAGCAGGGATAGAAAATTTGAACAGACTGATTACCAGCAAGGAGATTGAATCAGAAATCAAAATCTCCCAACAAGCAGAAGTCCAGAAGCAGATGGCTTCACAGGCGAATTCTACCAAACATTTAAAGGAGACTTAATAGCTATTCTTCTCAAACTATCCCCCCACCCCAAAGAAGAAGAAGGAAAACTTCCAAAATCATTCTATGAGGCCAATATCACCCTGATACCAGAACCAGATAAAGACGCCACAAAAAAAGAGAACTATACGCCAGTATCTCTGATGAACACAGATGCAGAAATTTTAAACAAAATACTAGCAAACCAAATCCAACAATACATTAAAAAAAAAAAAATCACCGCAATCAAGTGGGATTTATTCCTGGGATACAAGGGTGGTTCAACATTCGCAAATCAATCAACATGATATATCACATCAGTAAAAGAAAGGATAAATACCATATGGTCATTTTAACAGATACAGAAAACACATTTGACAAAGTACACCCATTTATGATAAAGGCCTCAACAAAGTAGGTTTAGAGGGAACATACCTCAACATAATAAAGGGCATATTGGAAAAACCCAGAGTGAACACCATACTCAATGGGGAAAATTGAGAGCTTACCACCTAAGGTCAGGAACAAGACAGGGATGTCCACTCACCACTTTTATTCAACACTGTACTTGAAGTCCTAGCCACAGCAATCAAAAAACAGAAAGAAATAAAAGGCATCCAAATTGGTAAGGAAGAAGAAAGATTTTCACTATTTGCAGATTACACGATACTCTATATAGAAAACCCAAAGACTCCACCAAAAACTACCAGAACTGATAAATTCAGTAAAGTCACAGGATAAAAAATCAATGTGCAGAAATATGTTGCATTTCTTTTTTTTCTTTTTTTTTTTTTTAAGATTTTATTTTTGGTGCACCTGGCTGGCTCAGTCAGAGGAGCATGCAACTCTTGATCTTAGGGTTGTAAGTTTGAGCCCCACTTTGCGTATAGAGGTTAGTTAAAAAAAAGTCTGAGCCAGTGAGGAACCCCAGTCTGTTGCATTTCTATACACTAATAATGAAAAAGCAGAAAAATAAATTAAGAAATCTATCCCATTTACAATTGCACCAAAAATAGTAGGACATCTAGGAATAAACTTAAACAAAGAGGTGAAAGACCTGTACTCTGAAAACCATAAAACATTAATGAAAGAAACTGAAGATGACACAACAAAATGGAAAAATATTCCATGCTCATGGAATATTGTTGAAAAGTCTATATTACCCAAAGCAATCTATACATTTAATGTATTCCCTATCAAAATACAAACAGCATTTTTCACAGAACTAGAACAAACAATCCTAAAATTTATATGGAAACACAAAAGGCCCCAAATGGCCATAACAATTTTGAAAAAAGAAAGTAAAGGTGGAGGTATCACAATTCTGGACTTCAAGTTATATCACAAAGCTGTAGTGATCCCAACAGTATGGTACTGGCACAAAAATAAACACATAGATCAATGGAACAGAATAGAAAGCCCAGAAATAAACCTGCACCTATATAGTCAATTAATCTTCCACAAAGCAGGAAAGAATATCCAATCAGGAAAAGGTAGTCTACATGCAAAAGAATGAAACTGGACCACTTTCTTACACCATACACAAAAATATATTCAAAATGGATCACAGACCTCCATGTGAGACCTGAAACCATAAAAATCCTAGAGGACAACACAGAGAGTAATGTGTCTGACAGGTCATAGCAACATTTTTCTACATATGTCTCCTGAGGCAAGGACAATAACAGCAAAAATAAACTTTTGGAAGTACATCAAAATATAAAGCTTCTGCACAGTGAAGGAAACAATCAATAAAACTAAATGGCAACCTACTGAATGGGAGAAGATATCCGCAAATGACATATCCAATAAAGGCTATCCAAAATCTATAAAGAACTTGTAAAACTCAAAACCCCTCCAAAAAATAATCAAATTAAAAACCGGGCAGAAGACACGAACAGACTTTTCTCTAAAGACAACATCCAGATGGCCAACAGGCCAATGAAAAGATGTTCAATATCCTTCATCGTCAGGGAAATGCAAATCAAAACTACAATGAGATACCACCGCGCACCTGTCAGAATAGCTAGACTCAAAACACAAGGAAAACCAAGTGTTGGTGAGGATGTGAAGAAAAAGGGACCCTCATGCACTGTTCCGGGGAATGCAAACTGGTGCAGCTACTGTGGAGAACAACATGGAGTTTCCTCAAAAAATTGAAAATAGAACTACCCTATAATCCAGTAATTGCACTACTGGATATTCACCCAAAGAATACAAAAACATTAATTCAAAGGGATACATGCCCCCTTATATTTATAGCAGATGTACAGCAGGCAAATTAGGGAAACAGCCCAAGTGTTCATCAATAGATGAATGGATAAAGAAGATGTGGTATGTATGTATGTGTATACATATACATATGTATGTATAAAAGTATGTATGTACATATACATATATATAATGAGATATTTAATTATAAAAGAGAACGAACTCTTGTCATTTGCAACAACATGAACGGAACTAGAGAATATAATGCTAAGCGAAGTAAGTCAGAGAAAGAAAAAAAAGTTCCACATATAAGTGAAATCCTAAGAAACAAAACAAAAAAACAAAAGAAAAAGAGAGATATCAAGAAACAGACTCTTTAATTATAGAGAACAAACTGATGACTAGAGGGGAGGGGGGTGGAGGGATGGGTTAAACTGGTGATGGGGATTAAAGAAGGTACTTGTGATGAGCACGGGGTAATACATGAAAGTGTTGAATCACTATATTGTACATCTAAAACTAATAAAACACTGTATGTTAACTATACTGGAAGTAATATAAAATTTAAAAAATGATTTGTGTTATGCTGAGAGTTCTTTTAAAATACTTTTTGTTTAGATTACTTAATATCTATTTTGAGCACCTAGAAGTATTGTGGTCTACTTGAGATTTAAAAAAAAAAAAAAAAAAAAAGGCTTTCTATGCAGTCATATGCTTGTAATTGTTAAAATAGATTTTCCAGAGAGAAAAGGAACTGATTTGTAGCATTTGACAATTTCTTTGATGTAAACTGTTTACCAAGGCCAATTTTAAGCCACCCATGTGAGGTTACTAAATGAGGAGTTAGAAAGGAATAAACACCATCACTTTCATGAGCCTATAAAAGCTGAGAATGATAGCCAGCACACTACTGAACATGACAAAGTCTTTTACTTAAAGTTTATAATTAGGTAAGTAATTAAAATCTCCTGAATGTGTTTAAAATGTATAGTGTTATATGACTGAGGGCCAAAAGTTGTATTGTAGTGAAAGGTAGCCTTAAAAGAAAGCTTTCATTATGCCCTTTGTCCAATCTTACCTTAATCTTTCAAATTTTCCCACACTTCTGTACCCAAAAATTCTTTCAAGGGTCACCTCCTTACCCATCTATTCCATTTGTTCATAATTATTAATTTCATCATACCCTTGAAAATGGCAGCTGAACTATCTGCTATTTCTCTCATCCCATACTTGATGCGCAGTAATGCTGCAACCTTTTTTTCCAAATATTCCTAAGTACCTAAATATGGGGATACACCTGAAAAATAAACCACAAAACACCAAATAATTTGCAGTAAGTTTATGTTCTTTAGAGCAGGGATGGCATTTATTGACTTTCCAAGTGTGCCAATTTAATTATTATATTGTTAAAATATGTAATTAATAAAATCATTAAAATTCTAATATGAAATACTTCTGTTAGAAATGTATATAAAGCTCCAAATGTGTATTACATTGGAAATATTGGAAACCAGGAGGAATAGGTGGAAAATGGAGGAGGCATGCTGTGAAAAGGGGAGGTAAACATTTTCAATAAGTTTACTAGTTATTAAGGGTAAAAACAAAACCAACATGTATTTCCTCCCAATATAATGGCATTTGCACAAAACACTGGAGATAGCACACTTTGGGAAATAATATATAGCTGATCCATATACATATGCAGTATATAAATTACCATTTTTTTCTGTCTATGCTAGTGCATACAGATTGCTTAGATCATAGTTGATATACATTTACTGAAGTTATACAAAGTAAATTCAGCAATACAGGGAATTCTCATTACCTGAAGTATTTACTCTCCAAACAAATAATATGCATGTTGTATAGCAGGAAAAACAACAAAACAAAATAATTCAACAATGACAAAACAACTTTAAAAAGTAACCATCTCTCAAACATCCAAACCCATCTTAAATGTTTGCTTTTTCCTGAATGTAGTATTAAAGCACATGTACATGTGTAAGTTTTGAGTCTGGCTTCCCTCGCATGGTACCATGCTTTTGAGGTACATCCGTGTAGATGTACCTCTCAGCAGTCTCTTCCTTTTTATTAACATATGGGTGTTTTCACACTTTATTTAATTACAGTTGAGCATTTTTTTTTCTTTTGGGGGGGATGGCTATTATTAAAACAGCCCTTGGAAATATTTGCATATAGGCCTTAGTTTGGACATTTATTCTCATTTCCCTTGGGTAAATACCTAAGTGGGATTACTGGGTTATAGAGTGTATTTTTGAGTTCCTAAGTAACTGCTAAACTATTTTCCAAATAGCTCTGCATTTGAGCAGCTTTCAGTCACTTTGAAGGCCCAATTTCTCCTCATCTTGTCAGGTACTTTGTCATGTCTTTCTAATTTTAGCTATTCTCATAGGCCTGTTCTAGTATCCATTATGGTTTAAATTTGCAATTCCCTAATTAATAATTTTGAACATCTTGTCATCGGCTCATGTGCCATTCATATATATGCCTTGGTGAAGTATTTGTTAATTTTTAGATAAAAAATGTTGCCCAAATTTTTTGTTATGTTGTCACCTTATTGTTGAAATGCAAAAAAACCTACATATTCTGCATTCAAGCCTTTTATCAGGTACGTGTTTTGCAAATATTTTCTTTCAGTGTGTGTCTTGTATTTCATTTTATTAACCGTCATCCAAAGAGAACTTTTAAATTTTAATAAACTTCAGTGCCTACATCTTCCCTTTAATGTTTGTGCTTTTTGCCCCCTAAGAAATTTTACTTAACCCGAGGACAAAAGCTTTCTTTCTTATATTTTCTTCCAATTTTTTTTTTTTTTTAGTTTTAGTTCTTACATTAAAGTCTGTGATCCATTTTGAGTTAATTTTTTGTATATACTTAAAGCAATAGTGAAGGTTTATTTGTTTATTTACCAAATTCCCAAATGTTCCAGCACTACTTACTGAAAAAATTATTTTTTTGCAATGATTCATTTACATATTTCTTGAAAATTAACTGACCACACATGTGAGGGTTTAATTTTAGGCTTTGCATTTTGATCTTTTGATCTATGCCTATCGATACAATACCACATTATCATTTATTATTGTAGCTTTATAATAAAATTTGAAGTCAGGTGGTACAAAATTCTCCCACCATGTGTTTCATTAGATAAATATAAATTAAAATTACAACTTCATCCATTCACACATCTACTCAAATATCTGGTATTTTTTTAATCATTAATTTTAAATACTGGTGAGAATCTGCAGTAAATGGACTTCTTATAATTTGTTGGTAGCATTTTAAATTGGTCCAATATTTTGGAAAATTCTATGGAAAGAAACTCCTAGGAATAAATATGCATATGTTCTATGGCCTAGCAATTCTACTCCTATGTAATAGGAATAACCTTCAACTTGATATAAAAGAAAATTCCAAGAACTGTAGATCATAAATGGCAATATAAATGGCAATGAATGTTCTTCCTAATATACTTACAATAGGTGTTACAGATCAATGCAAGTAAGCCAATTCATACTTGAAGAAATTGCATAAACATAATGTTGAGTGAAAAAAGCAAGATTCATGGGATAATCCATAAAGTACAAAAACTTGTCTATGGTTTTAGAAGTCAGGGTAGAACCTACTTTGGACAGGAAGAGGAAATAGTGACTAGAAAAGAGAGTAGGGGATTTCTGAGTGTTATATTTGTAGGTTTGGATGATAGTTACATGAATGTATTCACTTTGTAAAAATTCACTTAGTTTTATAATTATACATTGTACTCTTTCCTGTATGTATATTAATTACTTTAATAAGGTTTATTATAAAAAGGTCTCACACTTCATTTAATAGAAGACATCACTATAGAACCCTCATAATGTATTCGGTGAAGGACCTAAGGAGCAGAGAAACTTTCTAAGATCAGCCTTTTACATTCCAAAAAAATTAACAAATTCAGAAATCATATTTTTCCATATGAAATAAAGAATATTCATAAAGTGTGGATAGAAACAAAGCTATCATTCCACATGTCTCAAAGGGAGTGTAGGATTAAAAATAAGGGTACCTCTGTGTTAAGCTTTTTGTGAAAACCTACTGTCCTCATTTGGATACTGCGATTATATAATTGTCCACATACTTTAAATCAGAGTCCAGCAAACTTCTTCTGTAAAGGGCTTGAGAGTAAATATTTCAGGCTTTCCAGTCCATCTAGTCTTTGTCACAGCTATTTAACCCTGTTGTTGCAGAGCAACAACAACTAGAAATAACATGTAAACAGATGAGCTTGGCTGTGTTTTAATAAAATTTTTGACAATGAAATTTGAATTTCATATAATTTCACATATAGTGAAATTTAAAAAAATCTTTTAAATATTTAAATATGTAAAAAAACATTCTTAGCTTGTGGAACATACAGAAGTAAGTAGTAGGCTGTATTTGGCCCATGGGCTTTAGTTTGCTTACCAAAAACTTAGCTATTTTTGACCCTTTTCTATTTTATCTATAGTGTTCTAGTCTTAGGGTATAACATCCTACAATCTGCTTGATGTGTTTTGTTTTTTTTTTTTCTCTCTGAGACCTAAAAGAAACCAAAGAGAAAAAAATATCCCTCCATTACTCATGCTAAGTCACTCCTATACGATGTTCTCCTTCCAGTCAAGAAGCTGTACATGCACTATTCACTGGCCACTTATTCATTAAGCTAGTCTAGTCTGCTGTAGGGTATGTGAATGTGATTACAGAAATAACAAGGACCTGTTTAAATATATCTTCTCTAGAACAGATTTTAAACTGACTGAAGGGGCCTGTCAATGCCCTGATACTGTTTGCATATTTTATGTATGAATGTGCATTATATATGGAGGGACAGATTTATCATTTTCTTCTGATTTTGAAGAAGTCCATGGCTCAGAAGATTTTAGGGAGCATAGTTAAGAGCCCAACAATATTATAGCCATATGGTCAATTAATCTTTGATCAAGCAGGAAAGAATATCCAATGGGAAAAAGAATGTCTCTTTAACAAATGGTGTTGGACGGCATCATACAAAAGAATGAAAGTGGACCACTTTCTTACACCATACACTAAAATAAATTCATAATGATGAAAGACCTAAATGTGATATATGAAGCCATAAAAATCTTGGAGGAGAACACAGGCAGTAACCTCTTTGACATCTGCCATAGCAATTTCTTTCTAGATATTTCTTCTGAGGCAAAGGAAACAAAAGCAAAAATAAACTACTGGGACTACTCAAAACAAAAAACCTTTTGCACAGTGAAGGAGTCAATCAACAAAATCAAAAGGCAACCTGCAGAATGGGAGGAGATATTAGCAAATGACATACCAATAAAGGGTTAGTATCCAAAATATAAAAAGATTTATAAAACTCAACAACCAAAAATGAATTAATCAAAAAATGGACAGAAGACATGAATAGGTATTTTTCCAAAGAAAACATCCAGATGGCCAACAGGCAAATGAAAAGATGCTCAGTATCACCATCAGGGAAATGCAAATCAAAACCACAATGAGACATCACATTACACCTGTCAGAATGACTAAAATCAACAACATAAGAAACAACAGGTGTTGATAATGATGTGCAGAGAGGGGAGCCCTCTTGCACTGTTAATGGGAATGCAAATTGGTGCAGGCACTCTGAAAAACAGTATGGCGGTTCCTCAAAAAGTTAAAAATAGAACTACCTTATGATCCAGTACTGCGCCACTAGGTATTTACCCAAATAATACAAAAATACTAATTCAAAGTGATACATGCACCTCCAATGTTTATAGCAGCATTGTGTAAAATAGCCAAATTATGGAGCCATCCCAAAAGTCCATGGACTGATGAGTGGATACAGAAGAGTGATAGATATATATATGCATGTACATACATACAATGGATTATTATTCAGCTATAAAAACGAATGAAATCTTGTCATTTGCAGTGACATGGGTGGAGCTAGAAAATATTACGCTAAGAGAAATAAGTCAGTCAGAGAAAGACAAATACCATATGATTTCACTCATACATGGAATTTACTAAACAAATGAGCTAAAGGGGAAAAAGAGAGGCAAACCAATAAACAGACTCTTAAATATAGAAAACAAAATGATGGTTGCCAGAAGGGAGAGGAGTGGGGGGGTGGGGGTTTAAACAGGTGATGGGGATTAAGGAGCGCACTTGTCCGTGATGAGCTCTGGGTGATGTATGCAAGTGTTGAATCACTATATTGTACACCTGAAACTAATATTACACTCTATGTTAACTGGAATTTAAATTTAAAAGTTAAAAAAAAAAGAGCCCAACAATGTATCTATGTTCCTAGTATCTGTAATGTAGGAATTGGCCATAATGAGGGCTAATGTATGTTGAAAAGGGACAATAGAAAAGCTAAAATTAGAGAAAAAGGGGTATGTATTCTATAACGACGCTCACATTAATGAAATTTTACTATTTAAGAATAATATAGGTAATGAATTCTTATTAATTTAAAAAAATGTTTGCATTAAAGCAATTCACATTTTAGACTTAAACTAGAAACATGATTTTTCTGTTACCAGAGCCTCTGCATTTATACCCTGATATTCTGTCATGGTAGTAAGATAAAGGTCTTTACTGGACCCTCCATTTTGAAGCTAGAATCTCTGTTCATGGAGCTGCCTCTGGCAACTCCGAGCTGGCAATGCAGAGGACTTAGGCAGAGCTACTGGGCATGTTTGCCCTTTGTTGGACCCATCGCCTTTCAGCTCTGATGGTACTGGTTTTGCACACGGAAACACAACTACTGCCCTGTTTGGGTATGCCATCAGGCTTAAGTCATTTTTATTCACACACTAGGATAAGTAGCCCTGGGCTGTATAGTCCATCTGGTTTCTAAGACTATGTTCTTACACAATCTGCGAAATCTCCCATGTATCATCTTGATGTCAGATCTGTGGCTTCTTTTGTTTTCCGTTGCCCACCAGCAGTATTTGTGCTTATAACATTTTCCCTTTGTTTTTGCTTCAAGGACTCATATCTAGAAAGCCATGAACAGGGCAAAGGAAGCTATCTTTTGATACTCTAACGCAAATTGTTTCTTAGAGGACCATCCTTTAGATGAGACACCTTCCTTTAAATATAACTGCTTATTATAAATGCAACTATCAAAGCGGTAAGTTTTTAAATGGAGCCTCAAAAGGACTTGTTCATAATGAGAAAGTCATTCTCTTGATTAAAGATAATATTCTAAACCAAAGATGTTTTCCTTGCTGTACCCACCTTACCAATATCCTCCTTCTTTTTCTCTTGCACCTAATATAATACACAGGGAAACTTGCTTTTGAATGAAATGTTTTCAGTTATTTTCTTCCCATTTGTAGTCTCAAATTCCACACATATTGATTTATATATAATTATATTAATATATAAATTCTGGTGTTACTGTTCTTTAACTTACATTTCCTCATTCAAAAGCACATTGTAGATGCCTCTCTCCTAAATCACTTAGATCTGTATCACACTGTATGTTACTCCACTACATGTATTTGTCATAACTTACTTTACTAAGGAATATTTAGATCAGGCTTTTTAAAAAGTATTATGGCCTGGCAGTCTATTGACAAAAATCCTTTTAAACTAAAGGTCTAAATATTTGATGTTTTGTAGGTTTATTATTATTGCAGTTGATTTTCCTTGATTCAGAGGACTGTTCTTGTTTTGGGGCATAAGTGATTTCTTCCATTTTCTCTCTTTGGTATGTTAATTGCTGGACTGTTAGGTTTTCTGATTCTAAATTTGATATATTTTATTGTGAAATCAGTATCTTTTATACTTTATTTTACAATTTATCACTCACACTTCTTTGATTCTTGAGTGATGTGTTCTATTTATTAACTAATTTAAACCAAAGAAACTCATTTAAAGAAAAAAGCATCCTTATGAAGTAGGTAGAATGCTTATCTCTGACTGTTTTACAGATGAGAAAATAGGGGCACCTAGAGGTTAAGTAACTACCCCAAGATTTTACAGTTAGTAAATGGTAGAGGTTATACTTTTAACCACTAAGGTAAAATATTTCTAGTATAGTTTTGTTTTTGGCTTCTGGAAGAAGTCTTGAAATCAGTCTATTTCATTATTTTATTGTATCAGCAAAATATTTTGCTATTCAACATTTCTACTGAGGTTTTATCTCTAAGTTTTTTCTTTTCAGTTATCTTAATTTCTTTTTTTTAAAGATTTTATTTATTTATTTGACAGAGAGCACAAGTAGGAAGAGTGGCAGGCAGAGGGAGAGGGAGAAGCAGATTCTCCGCTGAGCAGGGAGCCCGGCTCAGGGCTCAACCCCAGGACTCTGGGATCATGACTTGAGCCAAACCCAGACGCTTAACCGACCGAGCCACACAGGCGCCCCAATTATCATAATTTCTTAACTAAAATTGCCAACACCTATATCTTGGCTCGAACAGACAGTTTTCCTATTATGTTTCTGTGTTTTTTTAAAGGGACAATACCTTATTTTATAACCATATTTGTTAGTATGCATTTTTTTCACTTATCTTACCAGTTTATATGTTCAACTTTTTACAGGAAAAATATAATATTCATATGTATAAAGTTTTATGTTCATTTAGAAAGCTGATACATGGGTGCCTGGGTGGCTCAGTCAGTTAAGTGTCTGCCTTCAGCTCAGGTCATGATCTCGGGGTCCTGGGACTGAGCCCTTGTCAGGCTCCCTGCTCAGCGGGAAGTCTGCTTCTCCCTCTTCCTCTGCCCTGCCCCCTGCTCATGCTCTCCTTCTCTCTCTTTCTCTCTCTCTCATGCTCTCTCCCAAATAAATAAATAAAATCTTAAAAAAAAAGCTGATAAACAAAAACTGAATACTGGTAAGTATGGAATTTATAAGTTAAAAATTGTACATGTTCACCACCTTCATGTATTTGAATTTGTGGAGCCAAAGTAGGAGACCAGGTTGAGTTATTTTCTGTTTAATTTCTGTTTACTCTTATTTTTGTAGGATTCTTTGTTGATTACATTATTGATTTATTTTGTTGACTAAATTTAAATTTGAAGTACATTTTATGGGATTTGGATGTTTGGAAGCTTCTCAGCATTGTATTTTATTTCTTTCTGAGTACTATTATTCAAAAATATTTTTGTTCACCATATTGTCTCTTTATTAAGAATGCCAATCATCCATGCTGTGGATTTCTTTTTCCATCCTTAGAGATGTGTCGACTTCTCTGTCTTTTCCTTTTTTGGTGTAGTTATGATTTGTTTGTTTTATTGGTTGATTTAAACATGATGTGCTCTCATTTCTTTGAGATGTACTTTCCTTTATCTTTATGTAGATCCCAAGCTTCACAAAAGCTATTAATTTTCTTGCAAAATATAGCCTAGTCTTTAACATTTAAAATGATGTTTAGGGGCACCTGGGTGGCTCAGTTGTTAAGCATCTGCCTTCGGCTCAGGTAATGATCCCGGGGTCCTGGGATCGAGCCCCACATCGGGCTCCCTGCTCAGAGGGAAGCCTGCTTCTCCCTCTCCCTCACTTGTGTTCCCTCTCTCGCTGTGTCTCTCTCTGTCAAATAAATAAAATTAAAATTAAAATTAAAATAAATAAAATGATGTTTAAACATCTCCAGTGGCATTGTGAATAACTGCTAATGCCTGAATTAACTCTTCCAGATTGCTTTTATTCTTCTACCTAAATTCATTGAAAGAAATTCTTAAAAGTGAAATATGTTATAGGGTAATATATCTCAAATTTCTTCTGTTTCTGGCAATAAATATTCAGCAACTATGTGCATATAATTTATTTTTTTATACTGGATAATTTTGCTATAGATAGCTATACTTAGGTGATATTTAGCTGAGTTTTTAATTTTACTTTTTCTAACATTTTGAATTCTCCTCTAAGCACACAAGCTAGAGATTCCTGTTGTCATTTAGTTTTCATGTTACCATGCTTCGAAAACTCCTACTTCCTGTCATATACACAGGATATCAATCCACCTGATGAATTTAGACATCTCTTATTTGATCAGCAAATATTTTTAACCATCATACGTGGTTCTGTGTGCCAGATCATAGTTTGTTTCATGAGCATGACCTTTGTCTACATAATAACAATTGAAAAAATAAAATTTTCAAAATTCCTTTTTATTTAATAAATGTGTTAAAACAGTTACAGTGATGAAAATAGTTTTGTACAGATGTCTCATGCATTTAGCATAATTAAAAGGATATTTGAAATAATGAGACCTGCTAATGGTATCAAATAATTAAATACACATTGGATGTATGTCTATTAGAAGAGCATATAATTATAAACAAAAAGAATAAAATAAATTATATTAAGAATCCTAGAAATACATCATCAATTATTGTGTCCATCAGGGAAAATGAAATCTAAAAATTTTATATTTTTAGGATTTCTTGGTAATATAATTGGCGTATACCAATTAGTTGACTTCTGCATATTAAGTGTCATCTATTTCCAGGATTACATTACTCACAAAATGATGAAAAAAAAAAAAAAGCTAGAACCATGAACATGTTCTGCTAAAGATATTTCCTGTGTCTTTTTTTCTTTATTGAAACATTAGTGTCAGTGCCTAATGACAGTTTTCCACATCTTTTTCAATACGCCTGGCTTGTATTCCATATATCAATAGGGCTGCAACTGTTCCCTTCCTTTAACTTTCCCTTGCCAACTTTGAGACTCTAGACTTAGATTAAAAAAAAAAAAGAGGCAGATAGTGAAAATGATGTTCCTTTGTAGCTATTGTTATTTAAAAGGATATTGCAATGTGAGAATAAGAAGTAATTTATATTTTTATAGTGATGGAAATGTGTATTCTGAAATGGCATTAACTTGATTCTAACTTTCTAAATTAAATGCTTTGGACATGAAGTCCCCGTAATTGGGAACCTCTCTCTCCAAATCTAAGAGATCTCTTTCTCTTTCTTCTTTCTAATTTTATTATTCTAAAGTATAGTTTGGCTGATTTACCACTGATCAGACTGAGTGCTCATTCATCCTTCATGACCAATTACTCTTTTCTGAAAGAGTAAAAATGACTTTTATTCTAATATGAAACACACTTTGCTTTAAGAATCTTTCCTTGGTAATTGAATTCAATCCAATCTTGTTGTTGCTGGCAATTTTTATCCAGTCTTTCTCCATAACTCAGCTGATCTGAACTTTCATTGCCCTGCTTGAGGCAGACACTGATGCAGCATAATCAGGTAAATAGATTCAAATGAAAAAAGTCTCAGGTAGGAAAAATGCTCCTTATCAGAACTATCTATCCATGGGAGGTACTTTAACACTCATATTTTATAGTTATGGACTTGTCCCGAGGCATAAATGTGTTGAAATTTCCTGTTAAAGATTAAATACTCATCTCCCAAGAGGGCAACATCTATTCAGCTATTTACAACAAGGTTGTAAGTCAACACCAAGCAGCTGTTCAGTTTATTTCCTCATACAAGGATTCTTAGGTTCATAGTCTAATGAATCAAACTGAGGTTGATTTAGCCTTGTTATCATGCCAAGAGTTATACAGTTTATTTGTGACTTAATAACTTAAGAGGATCCTTGCCATTTTCTCAAAATATGACCAGTAAATCAATCATAAATTCATGACAGATGCAGACTCAACAAATTGGAGAGTAACCTTAGGAAAACATAACATTACTTTTGTTTTTAAAGTGGTATGAATCATTTTATAAGTCATTTCTGGATGAAAGCAAAAGAAAACAAGTCATGGCCTCTTCTAGCATGTTTAAAAGGTGAATTAACCCCAAGGAAGCAGACTTATTTCAAGTAATGAATATGTTTAGAGAAATGGTCACAAGCATCATGAAGCACAAGAAAACAGAAAATTGCACTGGCAGAGAACAACATGAAAACCAAATGACGTTGAATAAACTTGGTAGGAATACTTCTCTGAGCATGGAACATCAAGTGACTATGTGGCCATAACTGCCCATCATGAACCAGGTAGCGTCAGAGTCACCAAACCCTAATTTTGGGTAAACCCAATAGCAATCCATCATAAGATGGGACATACATCTGGGATGAGGAACAAACCAAAAGGTAAATGGGAGCTGCATGTGCCCAAACTCCCATGTCATCCACAAATGTTTTATCACAACCTCTTCTTCAGCTCACAAGTATGACCACCAGAGTGCCATATGAATGGATGATAAAGGAGGTAAAAGTTCAAGCTTGGTTCAAGGTAGGGTCAGGTCAGTAGGTGAGTGCAAGCTGAAAATGATTAATGGCTTTGCTATGGCACCATTTAAGAGTAGCCCAAAAAGAGACTGAAGAAATGTCTTAATGGGTAGACTTTTGTTTTTTACACCTGGTCATCCACTTTGTGGAAAGAAAAGTAGCCTATGGTTAGAATATATATAAACTCATGGAAAATTGTGTTATGGGCTAAATTATGTCCCCCCACAAAATGCATCTGCTGAAATTCCAACCCCCAGTACCTCCATACTAGGATATAAGTTCTTTGAAAATGTCATTAAGTTAAACTGAGACCATCAGGATGGGGTCCTAGTCCAATATTATTTGTGTCCTTATAAGAAGAGAAAGAAACACCACAGATAGACACAGAGAAAAAAGGCCACGTGAGAATATAGCAAGAAGGGGTCATCTTTAGGCCAAGAAAAGAGGCCTCGGGAGAAACTAAACCTACCAAAACCTTGATCTTGGACTATGAGAACAGTAAGAAAATAAATTTATATTGTTTAAGCAACTCAGTCTGTGGTATTTTGCGATAGCAGCTCTAACAAACTAATACAAATGGCAAATAACTTGGCTAGTTGGAAAAAAAGTCTTGAAGGGAATGGAAGATTGGAGACATGGAGATCTGAAAATGAGATATGTTCAAAGACCTGGAAATGGGAACTTAGAGAAACAGTACTAAACAATGAAATGCACAGAATAACCCAAACAGTTGCTGTCAACAGTCACTTTCATGGCCACTCCAGTAATGGCCCAATAGTTGCTACTGTGGCAAGGAAAGGCTATGTAGCTCACCAGAGGTGATCTAACTATTGCTTCTGTCTATCGCCCAATCTTACAGCAACAGAGACCAACCCAGACCCCTGACACAGCACCATTTACTGAAGAAACTAACAAGGCATATGGTGGCAAACTAATTACAATGGACCTTTTTCATCCTGACAAGGGAAGCATTTTATCATTACTGGGATAGACCCATATTCTTGTTATGGGGTTGCCTTTCCTGCTTGCAATGTTTTAGATAGCAACAGTATCTAAGGAATTACAGAGTATTTGATAATTGCACCAGACCACTGGACAAACATAAGATCAAAGGATATATGGCTGTAGTGAGCCCTTGATTCCAGGATCTATTAGTCCTATGGCATATTATGCCACCTTGAAGCTGCAAGCTTGACAGAGTAATGGAATGGCCTATTGAAGATATACTTGAAGTGTCATCTTGAAAATGATTCCCCAAGATGATAGGGAGTAATCCTCCCAGACATCATAAACCAATTATCATTATATTATGAGTGGTCTCCAAGTGGTAAATTGTATTAGTTTGAGAATCATGGGGTGAAATTAGCAGTGGCTCTGCTTACCCTTCTTCCTAGTAACCTACTTAGGAAATGTGAGCTTTCCACCTCTGTAATTCTGGGCTCCTCGGGTATAGTGGTCCAGTGCCTCATAGGAAGAATACTTCCACCAGCTAAGATAGCAGTATTCCCACTAAACCACTAAACAGTAACTTCCCAATCACAGTGTCCTTCTCATGATTAGAGACCAGCAGGCTAGGAGAATCGTTAATCCTGACAAGGATAAATTGGCCCTGATCATCTGGAGGAGGTAACGCTTTTGCTGCGTAATGGGGAGGGTAGAGAAGAGTAAGTTGGAAAACTGGGCGATTCACCTTATTGTCCTTTGATAATCCCTTGACTAATTTTGACTGTGACTAGAAAAACACAATAGCCCCTCCCAAGAAGGATAAAGTTCCCTGCTAGTTAGTTATATAGAGAATCTAGAAAGTGTGGGAGAGGAGATGGTAATAATATACAGTTTTTGAATTTAAATATATTTATTTAGTAGTTACATTAAAAATTTCCAAAGCCATCTATGGATTCAACACAATTTCTATCACATTTCCAATGGTATTCATCACAGAAACAGAAAAATATTCCTTAAATCTGTATGGAACCACAAAAGACCCAAATAACCTAAGGAATCCTGAGGAAGAAAAACAAAGTCAGAGGTATCACACTTCCTGATTTCAAACTATATTACAAATCTATAGTAATAAAAAAGAGTATCATACCAGCATAATAATAGACCCACAGGCCAACGGAATAGACTAGAGAGCCCAGAATTAAAACTCTCACATAGGGGCGTCTGGGTGGCTTAGTCGTTTAGCGTCTGCCTTCGGCTCAGGTCATGATCCCAGGGTCCTGGGATCGAGCCCCACATCGGGCTCCCCGCTCTGCGGGAGGCCTGCTTCTCCCTCTCCCACTCCCCCTGCTTGTGTTCCCTCTCTCGCTGTGTCTCTCTCTGTCAAATAAATAAAATCTTTAAAAAAAAAAAAAAAAAAAAAAACTCTCACATATATGGTCTCCTAATCTTTGACAAGAGAGCCAAGAACACCCAATGAGGGGAAGATAGTCTCTTCAACAAAATGGTGCTGAGAAAACTGGACAAACATAGGCAGAACAATGAAATTGGACCTCTATATTACACTACTTACAAAAATTAACTTGAAATAGATCAAAGAATTAAACATAAGACTAGATGCCATAAAACTCCTCGAAGAAAATGTAGAGAAGCTTCTTGACATTACTTTTGGCAATAAATTTTTGGATAAGACACTAAAAGCACAAACAAAAGCAAAAATCAATAAATGAGATTACAACAAACTTAAAATCTTCTGCAGAGCAAAATAAATAATTAACAAAATAAAACTGCAGTATGAAAAATGGGAGGACATTTTTACAAACTATGTATCAGATAAAGGGTTAATATCCAAAATATATAAAGAACTCAAACAGCTCAATAACAAAGGAATAAACAATCTGATTAAAACATGAGCAGAGGAACTGAATATACTTTTTTTCCCCCAAAGAAAACATGCAAATGGCCAGTAGGTACACCAAAAGATGCTCAGTATCACTAATCATTAGGGAAATGCAAATCAAAACCACAAGGAGATATCACCTCATATCTGTTAGAATGACTATCATCAAAGAGATGAGAAGAAACAAGTTGGCCAGGATATGGAGAAAAGGAAACTTTATACACTGTTGGTGGGACTGTAAATTGGCTCAGCCACTATGGAAAACAATAGAGAGATTCCTCAAAGAATTAAAAATAGAACTGCCATATGATCCAGCAGTTCCACATCTAGGCATATACCCAAAGGAAATGAAAACAGGACATCGAAGAGGTATATCCACTGTCATGTTTATTGCAGCATCAATAGGGAAACTTGAGTGTCCATGAGGGTATGAATGGATAAGATGACGTGGAATATTATTCAGCCATCAGAAAGAAAGACATCCTGCCATTTACAACATGGATGGTCCGTCAGCACATTATATGCTGAGCGAGATAAGACAGATTAAGACAACTGTTAAATGGTTTAGGTTATATGTAGAATTTTAAACAGACAAATTCATAAAAAAAGAATATAATAGTGGTTACAAGGAGATGATGTTGTTTAAGGGTACAAATTTGCTAAGAGTAGTAAATAAGCCTTAGAGATCTAATGCACAGTATAATGAATATAGATAATACTGTATTATAATCATCAAACTTGCTCTGAGACTGGAACTTAATTATTCCATCCACTAAAAAGAGATGATAATTATATAAGTTGATAGAGGTGCTAATTATTGCTACAATAGCAATCATATTACAATAAATAACTGTATCAAATTAACATGTTGTACACCTTAAATTTATACAGTGTTGTATGTCAAATATATTTCAATAAAAAATTCCTCCTTCCTTTGTAAACTGACTTTGATCCACACTTGTTCTTAGCAATACCTTTGTTTTTTGGTTGTTGTTGTTTGTTAGTTGTTTTTTGTTTTATAAAGAGAGAGGGAGAGAGAGGTGGGGAGGGGAGGGGCAGCGAGAGAGGTAGACAAGAGAATCCTGGGCAGACTCCACACCCAGCTCCTGACTCAGGGCCAAATCCTATAACCCTGAGATCATGATCTGAGCTGAAATCAAGAGTAGTCAGACGTTTAGCTGACTGAGTCACCCAGGTACCCCTGTGCAATACCTTTCTTAAGTGATGCCACAGAGCCTCTATCTATGACCACAAATCTTCTCTCGTTGTCTATAGTGTTAGACACAGATGTGCTCATGTGACTGACAACTGCCAATAATTTTTTTTTTCTTGATCCTTTACTTTCAATTCTGCTTATTTACCAAGTATTGTTTTCATCTTATGACTTTTTAATCTATGAATTTCTACTTCTCTTTTTAATGCTTATATGACATTGTTTTATTTTATTCCTATTGATTAGGAAGTTTAAACTTTTCTTAGTACCAGCAGATACATTTTGCTGCTGAATATATTCCTTTTCTCTTTATCTTTTCCTGGAATGTTATGCTGCAACTATTTATTTCATCCTTTTGTAGAGTTGAATTTTCTATATATAGTTTTCATTGGTGGAATAAGATGTGGCATTTTTTATAAGATTTGAAATCTCCAGGGAAAAGAAGATTAATCTTTATTATTAATTTTTGGTTTTATTTATATTGCTATCAAAGAGAGGCATGCATAAGTTCAGAACTATAGTTTGAGGTTTTCTTTTGATTTTCTTTTTTGTTTGGCACAAAGTGATTTTTTATACTGCCTTCTTTAAAAGATGGTGGCTCTCATTGATTTCAGCTTGCTTAAGTCAAAATTAGTTAAGCTAAGGTTCATTTTATGAGAAAAAATGGATTGTTACATTAATTATATGAATGAAATAAGATTTCAATATCAAAAATGATAAGATTTCAGTATCAGATCTATAATTAATTAGCAGACTTGCAATTGTAGACTAATTCAGACCCTACGACCCGGACACTGAAAAGGCAAGTAATTTAACCACTCCATATTTCAAATTACTTTTCTGTAATTTAGAAATAATGTAAATTATTTATCCAGTTTTTAAATTATTGTAACTATCCTGCAGATTTAGGAAAACCTCACACAAATGCCAAAAATTTGTTTGGGTGTTGAGACTCATGACATATACACACACACACACCAAGAGGGTATGAAAAAGTTTATCACTCATATAATGATACTTCCTGTGGAAAACCAACCAGCTCCCAAGCAGGTCCAAAACGGGCATTAGAGAATAAAGAAAGGAGTGTTGCTTGGTGTTTTCATTCGGAATGGAGCTGTGTTGAAGGTTCCCACACATGGTTTGAACTTCCCGCCAGTGATAAAGGAGCTTCCCGGTTTTCTTACCAACTTGTCCAAATGTGGGGTATAAGGAGAAGAGGGAGGGATGAGATTTAAAGGTGTCAGCAGTCAACATGGAAACGTTGAGTCAGACAATTGGGGGATTATGGGTGACAATATTTGCAAAATGCTTAGCTAGTAGTTATTTTTATACTATTATTATTACAATAAATAAAAGATTTATTACCTCAAGTACTTGCCCAAAATCTGCGAGAGAAGGAAGACATCTACAGTTTCAATGAATTTCAAACATGCTTGAGCTATAGCTAAATTGCTATAAAACGACAACAAGAGAAAAGACAAAACTGTTTTGGTTTGCCATCTTTACACTTTCCATGATTACTTCCACTACCTTCTTTGGAGCTATCCAAAAACAAACCAACAAACAAAAACTTCCTACCTATGACCATATTAGGATATATACAGTCTACGTACATGGAAAAGACATCCAATGAAATTATCTAAGCAAATAGAACTAGCAGGAATTCATAGAAACAATAAAAATTGGAAGTGTCTGGGAAAATATTCTTTGTATTTTACATTAAATCAGACCAATTCTTTTTTTTTTTTTTAAAGATTTATCTATTTTAGATAGAGAGAGACTGTACAAGCCGGGGGTGGTGGGTGGGAAGGACAGATGCAGAGGGAGAGAGAATCTCAAGCAGACTCCTTGCTGAGCATGAGCCTGACATGGGCTCCATTTCATGACCCTGAGATCATGACCTGAGCCAAAACCAAGAGTGGGCTGCTTAACCAACTGTGCCATCCAGGCACCTCCCAATTTTTCTTTCTACCTACCATATTGATTTGAATTAATGAGGAAGGTAAGTGAACTACATATTTCATAGTTTTAACTAGTTAGTTATATAAGTGTGCCATTTTTCTATTCCTGTTTACTAGAGATATGTAGCTATCTAAGGTTAGTGGTAGTTCTAAAATTTACTAAGTTTACCTTTCATATCTCAGAGATTCCATTGCCCAGTGATTAAATCCAATAATTTTTTCACTTCATTTTTCAGGGGAGAACCAAGATGATTACTACAACATACCAGGTATACTTTCAAAGACTGATTTTTCATCTCCCATCCTCACCTCAGTCCAGTCCAATCTGTTTTATTCCCTTCTATGCCCTGATAGTGCTCTGGTCTGGCATTCTCATTTTCCATATTGCTAAATGTATAATGGTCTCTTGACCGTCTCATAGTACTCCACCAGTTAGCATTATGCAAAATATTGACAATTCCATTACTGGGTGGGGGTGGAGGGTTTGTTTTTGTTTTTGTTTTTGTTTTTCTCTCCAGCCTAATTTTCTGCTACCATTCAGTCTCCTTAAGTCATTGTCTATCCCACCAATAAATGAAAACTGTCTGCAGCATCTGTCCTGGACCTTCTTTTCCCCGTTACTTGTTCTCTGAAGCAATCTCATTCATCCCATTATTTAAATGGCATCTATCTGCCAAGGTCTTTCAAATATTAAAATCTGGGTCATCAATTTATGTTGATGAAAATACTATTGCATAAATATTCCCTTGGATTCATTGTATTTATTTAGTTGTGCAATGCTGAATTTTAAATGATTAGGTTAATTTGATTGCAATTATTGACAGTTTAGGTTTAATTATAAAGTAAGTTTTTCTTTAACCTACATACTATGAGAATAATTCATTTCCATAATTTTAGCATATCTTTGATTTGGAGAGGTGTCCAGTGACAAATTCTTTTACAGCTCTTTAAAGCAATCCTGAATTTATTAAAAGGATAAATATGTCATAATGTCATCAGCAAAAAACAGTATTTCCCCCCATTAAAACAGGATTGAAATATTTTTAAAAATCTGTTGTTTTTCTTTTTTTTCTTTTTAGCACTATTTCACATTCTCAGGCAATCTGCAAAGGCTTTAGGAGTGCTTTGGCATAATGAAATTTATGTCATATTAAAATGTAGCTTGATTAGTACAACTGAATAAAATGAGATTATTAATTACAGATGGAATTTTGTTCTACAAATTTCATAAAAAAATCAAGCAGTATCGTCCTGTTATTATTACTGTGCTTGCTTACCATATGTCATTAGGTCTTTATGTAGGAATCCTAGGTTTATTACTATGGTTCTAATGAGTTCTCTCATGCAAATTAGAATATGTGGTTTTCATTATCTTATCTTTCACCAATATCCAGAAGAGTTTTATTTTTTTTTAAAGATTTTATTTATTTATTTGACAGAGAGAGACACAGCGAGAGAGGGAACACAAGCAGGGGGAGTGGGAGAGGGAGAAGCAGGCTTCCCGCTGAGCAGGGAGCCCGATGCGGGGCTCGATCCCAGGACGCTGGGATCATGACCTGAGCCGAAGGCAGACGCCTAACGACTGAGCCACCCAGGCGCCCCCAGAAGAGTTCTATAACATTTGATAGTTCAATGAATTTTAGCAAGTTAAGAGATATTTAGAATTACTGAAACCAGTATTTTCTTTATCGTAGGAAATCAGAAATATTTTATTTTTATTCTAGCTAAGATTAAAATTTTCATCCTTGATACAATAAATAAAATAGAGAATTTCCAGGTGGTTTTAAAGACTATATGAAACTATAAAAGGGGTCTATTTATTTTTTAAATTTTTTTTAAAGATTTTATTTATTTATTTGACAGAGAGAGAGAGAGAGAGTTCAGGCAGGGGAAGCGGCAGGGAGAGGGAGAAGCAGGCTCCCGCTGAGCAGGGAGCCCGATGTGGGGCTCAATCCCAGGACCCTGGGATCATGACCTGAGCAGAAGGCAGACGATTAACGGACTGAGCCACCCAGGTGCCCCTAAGGGTCTATTTATTTTATTAGAAATCTCATTTCCTAATTGCTTAGTTCCTTTCTCTATTTGCTACTTTTATTTCTCTTATCCCTTGGTAAGGGTTTTTTTTTTTTTTTTTTTTTTTTTCCCCTCAGTAACAGGATAAATACATCATGATATGGTATTAAATAAATTACATGCTTACCAATGAAATCCAAATCAACAGAATCCCCTTATGTAAAATACTTCTAGAGAATACTGTGCATCAAAGATGCTTTCTATAGGAATAAAAGGGAGGTGTTCTAGGGTGTGCTAAATGATGATTCGATCAAATACTCTAGGCTGGAGGTCTTTAGTGTCTGTTTTCTCCTACAGTGCTTGCCAAACTACCATTCATAATCAGAAGGGTTTATTCCTCCCCAATCAATTAATAATAAAGTAACTCTAACTAGAAGAAGTCA
Source organism: Phoca vitulina (assembly GCF_004348235.1). Lineage (NCBI taxonomy): Eukaryota > Metazoa > Chordata > Mammalia > Carnivora > Phocidae > Phoca > Phoca vitulina. The sequence goes on along the minus strand of NW_022589709.1, from coordinate 31,528,820 downwards.
AGTTGCCCAGTTTAGGAACATTTTACTGCAGTCCTTTCTTTAAAGATATATATATATATATATATATATATTTAATATATATTATTATTATTTAGGACTAAATTATTAAAATATTGGCTGACTTCTATGCTGCTCCCTTCAACAGCTTCTTTCTGCCAGGTTCTCAGGCTGGTCAAGGTTGTTCTGTGGAATTGTTCACCTGCACTTTGCATAATTGAAAGATGCTATTGTTTTCTCTTTGTCCTGCCTATGGGTTTAGACAGCTGTTTATCCAACAGGCAGTAAATTGGTAAACAAAAGAACAACACTTTCTGGACAGCTGTATAACAGCACAAAAAATAATTTATTAAGCTTTTACTGTCAATAGGATAATTGCTTAGTCTATTTTTTGCATAAATTCTGTTCAGTAGCATTTCTATGGATAATCATTTCATTTATTTGCTACAATAAAAATATTTTAATCTACATGATCATAATGATGAAAATAAATATATAACACTTATCTTTTTTCATCATACTGTCATTTATCTAATTTGATGATGCTGAAATAACTGGAGGAAGCAGGTGTAACTAAGTAAGAATGTAGGCAATAATATTGGATTTTCACTCAATGATGATTTGAGCTTTTCCAAAGGGTCTTTAAAAATGTCCATGTGCTCCTACCATTTGTTTTGCAAAACCTGGCACTGATAACAATTAGACACAATCACCAAATCAACAAAAATAAGTGGCAAATAAAAGAATGTCATGTAAATTTTTATTTAACTAAAAATAAGTAAGGCTGGCCATTCTCTTTGATAGCTCTCCGAAGTAACTCCTTGTCATCCCATAGAATTATCTGAGGGTAAAGAAGGCAGTTTAGAATGTTTTTTCTGTTTACACAATAGCTACAAGGATAATTTTTGGACTCATATTCAACTTGGTTCAAATCCCAACTTCTGTGTCTAACTGTTCCACCTTAACAACGTCACCTAAATACAGGCGTACTTTGTCTTACTGCACTTCACTTTGTTGAACTTTGCAGATACTTTTTTCCAGATGAAAGCTTTGTGGCAATCCCTATTTAGCAAGTCTACCAGCACCATTTTTCCAACAGCATTTGTTCACCTCATGTTCACCTCTGTTACATTTTGGTAATTCTCACAATATTTCAACCTTTTTCATTATTATATTTGTTATCATGATCTGTGATCAGTGATTTCAACTTGCTGAAAGCTCAGATGATAGCATTTTTTAGCAATGAAGTATTTTTTTTCTGTTAGTAAACATGTTTTTTTTAAAATTCCATACAGTGCTATATTAATGTCAGGTGTACAATATAGGCAATATTTTTAAAGTATATACATTGTTTTTTAGACATAATGCTATTGCACACTACTATAATATAGTGTAAATATAACTTGTATATGCACTAGGAAATAAAAAAATCATCTGATATGCTTTATTGTGATAGTCACTTTAGTGCATTTTCTGGAACTGAACCACATTATCTCTGGGGTTAGCCTGTATTTGATTCCGGACCTCTTTATTTGTAAAAACTCAGATGAATAGTAGGTATTGCAAAAGACATTTGTGTAGATTAAATGAGATGATACATATAATTAGCATAACATATAGAGAAGTTGAATCACTATGTTATATACCTGAAGCTAATGTAACACTGTCTCAACTATATTCAAATAAAAAAAGTTAATGAGATGCTGATGTTGCATGTAATATCTTTTAACATACACTGGGCTTATTGTACAGTAATTGTTCAATTAATGCTATATACAAAGAATTTCTTTGAAACACACTGAATCTGTGTCACTATTATTTTGTGATCTACATGTTCCACATGGACTGTTTCCTCACAGACCTAGGAATATGGCTTTTTTATTTTTAGTACCTCTGCCTTTCTCCTTGTTTTCTGTAACAGAGCTGTCTTGTCAAGTGGAACTCTACTTCTACGTATTTTTAAAAATTTTCACTTCACAATGTAACAAATCCTTGTTTTTCTAATAGATTTTTTGATCCTCTGGATCAGCATGAGGTTATTTAATCTCTTCTACATAATCTCTATTTCTTTCTATATTAGTTTTTTTCATTTTCTCTCCCTTACTAAATAATAAGGAATTAAGACAGAAATCATGTCTTTCTTCCATATAAGCACTCTTATCACGGGACTGTGTATTGTCTAAACATATTACAAGAAGTAATAAGTATAAATTCATCAAGTTGCTCTGTCATTAAATTCTGAAAATATATTCAGATGCTCAAATAAAAAAATGCTTTCATCTTCTTTCAGGACAAAAAAGGGTTATACTTAAAATTGCAAAATTGATGGTTTACTACTTTAATAACCAATGTGAATTTGTTTTAGTAACATCTAAAAATATTAATGCATACTATACATAACAATTTGTAAGTAAACTAAATTTATATTTATTTTTGGAAATACAGCCATAGAAGAACATAGATTCAGAAAGATTCGCAAACAATGAATCATGGAACACTACATCGAAAACTAATGATGTAATGTATGGTGATTAACATAATAAAAAAAATTAGAGAATATATTCTTAAATTACAATTCACTGATATCCACTCCACAAAGTGTATGGAATCCTCTACAAAGCCACACACAATTTTCATAAAATTACCACACAACAGGCAGGAATCCAGGGATATTAATGTCTAGTTTGGTACAGGGTTGAATCTCTTTTACAGATTTCTGTGGCTGGCACTGTTCAGCCGTGACATTATTTAAATACCTTAAGTGCTTTTAAAAGAAACATGCTTGTCCATAGGACAATTTAGATTATATGAGACATTTTTCACCTGTCCCATTTTATAAACCAAGTCACTGTACACATTCTGGTTATGTGTCTGGATCTTGAAATTAGAAGATATCTGACTTCATAAATACAGTAGTCCCTTCTTATCTGTGGGAGATAGGTTTCAAAATCCCCAGTGAATGCCTGAAACCATGGATAGTACCAAGCCCTATATATAACGACATTTTTTCCTATACATATATACGTATTATAGAGTTTAACAACAATAACTAATAAAATAGGACAAAGGTAACTTTCTATAATAAAAGCTATGTGAACGTGGTCCTTCTTTCTTTCTCTCAAAATATCTTATTGTACTGTATTCCCCCTTCTTCTAACGAATTTAGATGATAAGTACCTATATGATGAGATTAAGGGAGGTGAATGACACAGGCGTTGTGACGGGACGATCTGCTTCTGGACCACAGGTAACTGTGGCTTAACTGAAACCGTATAAAGCAAAGCGGCAGATGGGAGGTGGGGGGAGGACTACTGTAGAGTATAATAGTTAAGTGCATATATAAAATAATTCAAATTTCAGATACCTCAAATGAGTCACAAATAAATGAGATTAAAGAAAAATTAGGAGCTATAGATATTAATTTAGGATGTTATACCATTTTCTAAAAGAAGTGTAAAACTTTAAAACAATATATTAGAAAGTACTTGCAATTTAGATTATATGAGACAATTACAGATTTTTGAGACACTTTCCTCTGCCAAGTAATTTATTGTGTTGCTCTCCTTACTTTTAACAAAACCAAAATAAAAAAATGCATGAAAGTGACTAGTGGCAAAATCTATGAAAAGGAAAAAACTATCATGTTAGATCAGATGGACTTAACAAATAAATACAGAACATTCCATCCAAAAGCAACAAAACACATATTCATCTTAAGTGGTCATGGAATATTCTCCAGGGCAGGTCATATTTTAGACCACAAAATAAGTCTTAATATATTTAAGAAGACAGAAATTGTATCAAGCATCTTTTCCAACCACAATGGTATCAAACTAGAATCAATTACAAGAAGAAAATTGGGAAATTCACAAATATGCAGAGAATAAACAATGGGCAACTGAAAAACCAATGGGTCAAAGAAGAAATCAAAAGGGAACTTTTATTTTTATTTATTTTTAGTTTTTATTTAAATTCCAGTTAATTAACAGTTATGTTCATTTCAGGTGTGCAATACAGTAATTCAACACTTGGATACAACAGCTGATGCTCCTCACAAGTGCACTACTTAATCCCCATCGTCTGTTTAACCCAATCCCCCCAACTCTCCCCACCTCATTACCATTAGTTCTCTATAGTTAAGAGTCTGTTTCTTGGTTTGCCTCTTTTTTTCCCTTTGCTCATTTATTTTGTTTATTAAACTCCACATATGAATGAAATCATATGATATTTGTCTTTGACTTATTTTGCTTAGCATAATACACTCTAGCTCCACTCCTGTCATTGCAAATGGCAAGATTTCATTCTTTTTCATGGCTGAGTAATATTCCATTGTGTATGTATATATTTATACCACTCTTCATCCATTCATCCATTGATGGACACTTGGGCCAGTTCCATAATTTGGCTATTGTAGATAATGCTGCTATACACATGAGGGTGCATGAACCCCTTTGAATTAGTATTTTTCTATTCTTTGGGTAAATACCTAGTAATGCAATTGCTAGATCATAAGGTATTTCCATTTTTAACTTTCTGAGGAAGGTTCATACTGTTTTCCAGAGTGGCTATACCAGTTTACATTCCCACCAATAGTGCAAGAGTGTTCCCCTTTCTCCACAGCCTCACTAACACCTGTTGTTTCTTGTGCTGTTGATATTAGCCATTCTGACAGGTGTGAAGCGATACCTCATTGTAGTTTTGATTTGCATTACCCTGATGGTAAATGATAGAGTATCTCTTCATCTGTATGTCTTCTTTGAAAAAAATGTCTATTCATGTCTTCTGCCCATTTTTTAATTGGATTATTCATTTTGGAGGTGTTGAGTTTTTAAGTTCTTTATAGATTTTGGATACTAACCCTTTATCAGATATGTAATTTGCAGATATCATCTCCCATTCTGCAGGTTGCCTTTTAGTTTTGTTGATTGTTTCCTTCGCTGTGCAGAAACATTTTGATGTAGTCTCAAGAGTTAATTTTTGCTTTTGTGTCCCTTGCCTCAGGAGACATACCTAGTAAGAAGTTGCTACAGCTGATGTCAAAGACATTAGTTACTGCCTGTGTTCTCCTCTAGGATTTTGATGGTTTCCCATCTCACATTTAGGTCTTTCATCATTTTGGGAATTTATTTTAGTGTACGGTGTAAGAAAATGGTCATTTCATTCTTTTGCATGTTGCTATTCAGTTTTCCCAACAGCATTTGTCAAAGAGACTGTCTTTTTCCCATTGGATATTCTTTCCTGCTTTGTGCAAGATTAATTGACCATATAGTTGTGGGTTCATTTCTGGGTTTTCTATTCTCTTCCACCAAAACAGACATATAGGTCAATGGAATATAATAGAAAACCCCAAAAGAGAAATTTTTAAAAATGCCTTCAGACAAATGAAAATGGAAATACAACATGCCAAAACTTATGGGAGGTCACAAAAGTAGTCCTAAGAGGGAAGTTTTATAGCAATAAATGGCTAAATCACAAAACATGAAAAATTTCAATAAACAACCTAAACTTACACCTCAAAGATCTAGATTAAGAAGAACAAATGGAGCCCAAAGTTAGTAGGAGGAAAGAAATAACAAAATCAGAACAGAAATAATTGAAATAGAGACTAAAAAGACAATAGAAAGGATCAATGAAACAAAGACCTGGTTCTTTGAAAAGATGAAATGGACAAACTTTTAGCTTACCAAGAAAAAAAAAGAGAGAGTTCAGATAAATAAAATAAAAAAGGAAAAAGGAAACATTACAATGGATACCAGAAATGTAAAGGATCATAAGAGACCAATATGCAAAATTATACACCAACAAACTAGATAACCTAAAAGAAATGGATACATTTTTAGAAACATACAACTTATCAAGACTGAATCATGAAAAACAGAATACCTGAACAGGGGCACCTGGGTGGCTCAGTCAGTAAGTGGCCAGCTCTTGATTTCAATTCAGGTCATGATCTCAGGGTCATGAGACCTACTCCTGAGCTGGCTCCAAGCTCAGCACAGAGTCTGCTTGTACCTCTCCTTTCCCCTATTCCCGTCCCTCCCACACACTAATATTCGCACAGGCACACTCTTTCTCAAATAAATAAATAAAATCATTAAAAAAAATTTAACAGACTATTTACTACTAAGGAAATTTAATCAATAAACAAAAACTTCCCACCAAACAAAAGTCCAGGACCAGAAGCCTTCACTGGTGAATTCTACTAAATACTTGAAAAAAAAGGGGGCACCTGGGTGGCTCAGTCGGTTAAGTGCCTACCTTCAGCTCAGGTCATGGTCTCAGGGTCCTGGGATCGAGCCCTGCATTGGGCTCCCTGCTCAGCCGGGAGCCTGCTTCTCCCTCTCCCTCTGCCTGCCTGTCTGCCTACTTGTGATCTCTCTCTCTCTCTCTCTGTCAAATAAATAAAATCTTTAAAAAAAAAAAAAAAGAAAGAAAATGAATACCAATCTTTCTCAAAATCTTCCAAAAAGTAGCAAAGGAGGGAATACTTCTACACTAATTTTATGAGGTCAGTATTACTTTGAGGCCAAAGTCAGACAAAGATATCCCCCCACCAAAAAAAAAAAAATTACAAATATCCCTGATGAACATAGCTGCAAAAAAAGCTCCACATAATATCAGCAAAGTTAATTCAACAATACATTAAAAGCATTATACAACACAATCAATTGGGTTTTATTATGGGGATGCAAGAATTGTTCAACATCAACAAATCAATGTTATATACCACATTAACAAAACAAAGGATAAACATTTTGCTATCATCTCAATAGAAGCAAGAAAAGCTTTTGACAAAACTCAACATCCATTTATGATAAAAACTTTCAACATAGTGGGCATACAGGGGGCATACCTCAACAAAAATGACAAGTCCAGAGCTAATATATCATACTCAATGGTAAAAACCTGAAAGCTTTATCTCTAAGAAAGCAGAAGACAGAGATGCCCACTCTCTCCACTTTTATTCAACATAATATTGGAAGTGTTATGCAGAGCAATTGAACGTGAAAGAAGAAATAAAATGTACCCAAATCAGGAAGGAAGAAGTAAAATGGTCATTATTTGCAGATGACACAATATTATATGTAGAAAACCCTAAAAACTCCATTGAAATGCTGTAGAACTAACAAATTCAGAAAAGGTGCAGGACATAAAATTGATTTTTAAGCATAGTTGCATTTCTATACACTAATTACAAACTATCAGAAAGAGAAATTAAGGAAACAATCCCATTTACAATTGCATTGAAGAGAATAAAATACTTAGAAATAAATTTATCCAAGGAGGTAAAAGACTTGTAAAGTGAAGACAATAAAACACTGACGAAAGAAACTGAAGACACAAATAAAAAGACATTCCATGCTTATGGACTAGAAGAATTAATATTGTTAAAATGTCCACACTACACAAAGAAATCTTTAGATTCAATGCAATCAAAATTCCAATACCATCTTTCAAAGAACTAGAACAAAGAATCCTTAAAATTTGCATGGAACAACAGAAGAGCTAAATAACCAAAGCAATCTTATGATCAAAGCTAGAGGTATCATGCTTCCTGATTTCAAACTATATTACAAAGCTATAGTGATCTGGTAATGTTGTAAAAACAGATACATAGATGAATGGAACAGAACCGTGAGCCCAGTAATAAACCCACACATATATGGTCAATTAATTTATGACAAAGAAACCAAGAATATGTAATGGGGAAAGGACAGTCTCTTTGTAAATGGTACTGGGAAAACTGGACAGCCACATGTTAAAAAATGAAACTGGACTACTATCTAAAAACATACACAAAAACTAACTCAAAATGTATTAAAGACTTAAATAAAAGACCTAAAGCCATAATTTTTTTGGAAAAAAACACAGTTGGTAAGCTCTCTGACCTTGGTTTTGGCAATGACTTTTTGGGTTTGACACCAAAAGCCGAAGCAAGAAAAGCAAAAATACAAAAGCTTTTGCACAGCAAAAAATAATAATTCAACAAAACGAAAAGGCACCTACTGAATGAATGAAAATATTTGCAAATTTTTATCTGAGAAGAGATGAATATCCAAAATATGTAAAGAACTCCTACAACTCAAAAGCAAAGAACAAGCAAACAATCCAATTTAAAAATGGGCAGAGGATCTGAATAGACATTTTTTCCAAATAACAGAATGCATACAGACAGCCAAGGGAAAAGGTGCTCAATATCACTAATCATTAGGGACAGGCAAATCAAAACCACAATGAAGTATCACCTCATACCTGTTAGAATAGCTAATCATCAAAAAAGACTAGAGAAAAGAAGTGTTGGCAAAGATGTAGAGAAAAAAGAACCCTTGTATACTGTTGGGATTATAAAATGGTGTAGCCAATATGGAAAACAGTATGGAGGTTCCTGAAAAAATTAAAAATAGAACTACCAGGGGCACCTGGGTGGCTCAGTCGGTTAAGCAGCTGCCTTCAGCTCAGGTCATGATCCCACAGTCCTGGGATTGAGCCCTAGATCAGGCTCCCTGCTCAGTGGGGAGCCTGCTTCTCCCTCCTCCCTGCTCATGCTCTCACTTGCTATCTCTGTTGCTATCTCTGTCACTCTGTCTCTCTGTCTCTCTCTCTCAAATAAATAAATAAATAAAATCTTCAAAAAAATGGAACTACCATTTTAGCCAGCAATTACACTGCGGAAATTTATCTGAAGACTACTAAGACACAAACTCAAAGAGATATATACACCCCCATATTCATTACAGCATTGTTCATTGAAGCCAGGACATGGAATTATATATAATTTTATATATAAAACATAAATATTTATATATTTATATGTAATAATATGTAAATTTTATATAAATATATAAATATAAAATATATGTAAAATATATAAATATAATTAATATATAAGTATAAAATATATAATATATAAATACATATTACGTATAAATATTAATATCATATAATATAAATATTATTCAGCCATGAAAAAGAACAAAATCCTGCAATTTCTAACAACATGGTTGGACATTGAGGGCATTATGCTAAGTGAAACAGGTCAGGCAGAAAAAAAACAAACACCATATGATCTCACATATATGTGTAATCTAAAAGAAAAAAGAAAACAAAACAAAAAAGAGCTCATAGATATGAAGAACATGCTGGTGTTTGCCAGAGGCAGGGGTTGGGAGTTGGTAAAGTGGCTTAAGGGGGTCAAAAGGTACACACTTCCAAGTATAAGATAAATAAATCATGGGAATGTAATGTACAGTATGGTGACTATAGTTAATAATATTGTATTGTGTATTTGAAAGTTGCTAAGAGAGTACATCTTAAAAACTCTGACCCTAAGAAAAAACCTTTTGTAACTATATATATGTTGATGGATGTTTACAAGACTTATTATGGTGACCATTTATTTTGCAATCTATAAAAATACAAATCATTATGCCTTACACCTGGAACTAATGTAATGTTATATGTCAATTATATTTCTACTAAAAAAAAGGAGAAGCAAAATTAATTTTCCAAGTAACATAGTCCAAAGACAGTACTGCCAGGAAAAAATACCGATTTAAAGGTAACCAATGGATTAGAAGGTTGATTACATATTCTGTGGTAGATGAAGACTGTTCACTTTATTTCATTAGATTGTATATTGTACGTAATATGTATATCTAAATATAGGTACACCTATATACATTTCACATAAACTATTAATTTTTATTTTACATTGCTTATGTATATATTTTATAGTTAATGATTTCATAATAAAAATGAAAACCGTAAAAGACGAGGTTGATGTGGATTAATAACGGCAGTTGATTTATTTTCTCCATACTAGTAACAGTAATGACAAGAGACCTCACTTAGTTTGTGCTATATAACTTCCTTGGGGCAATGGGGAAGTTATTATTTAGTTCATTGTATATTAATTTTCAAATTAAATTTCTCATGAAAATTATTTTTCCAAACCAATCAACTACAAAAGATAAGAAAATGTATTTTTATATACAGACATTTAGCTTCTCTTAAAAAATTAACACAAAACAGCTTATTTTACTTAGATTCATTTCAGAAGTCACTGCTCTCATTAGGAAAAAAAAAAGGAAAAAATGTTTGCTTTTAAAAGCATGTGAAACTACATTACTTTTCTTCTAGAACATTTAGCCTCAGGTGTAATTGTCTTGTATTAAAGTGACACACAGGAAGTTAAAAGCACTTTGAAAAAAATGTAAAGTCAAGCTATATTTAAGTTATGAAGGCTTAGGTATAGGGAGGAGAAAGCCAGAGAACTAAAGTTTTTCTTTAAACAGTGGATTTCTCCCCTAATGCTAATGTTTTACTTTTTCTAGAATCCATTATTATAAATCAAGAAATTGTAATATGCTTCCCTATAAGCCATTTCATTTCTAACACTTGCCTATAGTAAGGAAACTTTAATTCTCAATATGAGTCTCCAAGTCTGAATTTTTTGATTCTGCAACACTGATATAGTTATCTTCAAACACAATGTAAATGTACTATTTCTTTTGCATTTCTATTTGATCATTTTTTGACCTGAAAAATAGTTTATGTATGTGTGCCTTAAAGACATCTTGAAGAAATAATTCAAATATTACATTATTTTTAATGTATAATTTTAACAAACATGTATGTTGTTACTGTTTCTATGTATGTTATGATGTTATTAATAATGACTGTATTAAGTTTAAACTATGATTTTCCTTTAATTTAGATATCATATAAATGCTTTATATTTACATAAAATATTTTTTTCCTAAGAAGTGAAGCATGACCACTTGCTTGCTCCAGTTTGAGTTCCTCAACTGCTTCTTATATTCAAAGGTAAAACAAATTGTTTCTTAATAAGTACACAGATGTAATGTATGATAATATATTTATATCATATTTTTTAAGATTTACCCTTCATTTGTATGGATTTTATTGACTTGAAATTTTTCTTATAATTCCTATTAGAAATTAAGTAATATTAAAGGTTTTATTTTTATAAAATATTTTATTCCCTCAGTCTAGAATACAAATTAATCACATTTAAAACTGGTATTTAATACATTTAAGTTTTTTAGGTATTTGTCATTTAATATTTAAATATTTTTTCCTACAACCACTTTTATTTGCATCTTCCTTGTATGGACTGTTTTGCCTTTAAGCTCAAATATGTAATTTTTAAAATAAGTTTTTTCAAATGGCTTAAACTAATTCTCATTTGACAGCAATTTGTGATGTTTTATTAAATAATATAATCAGAGAAAGATGATAAAAAAGGTAAATCTGTTGAAACAATATATGTATTTATTTATTATTTATAATTATATTTTTCTTGGAGTAGAAGGTATGTGTAAATGTAGCCAAAAATAACAAAACAAAACACAAATCAAATAAATAATAAAGAAAATGACTGACAGGTGTGATCTTGTAAAAAAAAATCAACATGGCAAAGAAATTCTAAAGATGAACTATAAACAAAATATAAACAAACTCTAAAGACAAATGATGAACTGGGTAAAAAAAATTGCAGCGACAGATAGTTAATTCTCTAAAACTGTCTACAAGTCCATGTGTAAATCTAGTCCTTCATTAGTAACATGGGCAAGGTTGATGAAAAGACAAATCTCATATTAAAAATAAAAATGTGAAAAAAGATAAGGATGTGTAATATATTCAGCTTTAAATCCCAGTTTAAAAAATATGACCTTTTGAATTATTGCACTTTTAAAAATTACTAACACTGACAAACCCATATTTGGTAATATGGAAAAAATACATGTTTTGAAGCCCCCAAATTTGTAAAATTTGTAAAAATGTAATTTGTTCCAAAGTTTCTGAAAGGCAATTTAACATTGTGTATCATATAAAACTTGGATGTAATTTGTCCTAGCTATCTTTCAAATAGAAATTTATACTTGGGCGGGAGAGAGTGTGATGAGCAAAATGGGTGAAAAGGAATGGGAGAGACAGGCTTCCAGTTATGGAATGAATAGATCACTAGAATAAAAGGCTCAGCATAGGGAGTATAGTCAATGCTATTCTAATAGCTTGGAATGGTAACAGATGCTACACTCGTGGTGAGCAAAGCATAACACATAGAGACGCTTAATCCCTATGTTGTACACCTAGACCTAGCTAGCAGACATGTACAATTATCTCCCTAGTATTCATTCCTTTCTTTGTTAAAACAATTCTTTTGAGTATGGCTGAAACACAAGAGGTAGAATATAAACTTTTGAGGAACAGTAAGATGATGGTAATAAAGTTATTTTCAAATTGAAAGATTTACATTATTATCTAATGAAAGGAAATTGAGAATCTGGTGAGTTTATTTTGGAAAATATTAAGTGGTAGGTATCTATGCAATTTTTTAAACATAACCTTTGTTCCTTTTAGGAAGAAAATTTACATTATATATACCAAGTAAAATATACCCACTAACATCACACAGAGATAGTCATATTAGTAATTTGTATGTACCTTGTCCATATATGTATATAGACTTTACAATGCAATACATTTTAACAAATTATGTCATGAATTATTTTTTGAAAATATGTTTTATATCTCTGCACATGATTTTTACTGCAAGTTTTTCAATATTCATTTATTAATGCATTATTGTTGAGTGTCTGCTATGTGGCAAACCTTAAGATAAGCACTGAGGATAAAAAAATGGACAGAAAATAAGATTTCTACCTCATAAAACTCATGATTTAATAGAAGAGACAGATATGCTGGGTTTGTATTATATTAATTTAGTCCAGCTGGACTAGGTTTTCCAGGATTTACTTCCCTGAACAATTCCAAGTTAGAGTGGACCACAGAAACATTTTTCCTGACCTTTCCCATCTAATAGTAATGGAAATTTCCTTAACCTGATAAAGAATATGTTTGGTATCCTATAATAAATACTATGATGAAATCTTGAAATATTGAACCTTGAGATCTAGAATGAAACAAACGTGTCCATTATCAATACTTTTCCATGACATATTTTAAGTTCTGGCCTGTGCAGTAAGAGGGGAAAAAGCATAATGCTTGGGAGGAATTAATACTATTATTATTTGCCATTAAAACCAAATGTGACGAGAAAATCCAAAATAATATATAAATATTAAATTTACTAAGTGCATTTGGCAAAGTGATTGTATATAAGGGAAAGATAAAATATAGCTATTGAATTTGAATATACCAGGAACAAAAATGGGAAATAAAATTTAAAATATCATGTTCAATAGCATCAAATTTAAATATGTAACAATAAATCTAACAAAGTATATAAAGAGAGCCACAGTAAAAGTTAAAAAAAAAATGAGAGAAATTAGTAAACACCTAAATAAATGGAAACATACATTACAGACAGGAAGGAAATGTTTAAAGATACCAACTTCCTCTAAGATAATTTTTAAATTTATGGAAAAATAAATGAATGTGCTGGCAAGATTTGTAGCTCAAATTGGCAAGCTCCATCTAAATTTATAGGGGATATGTAATGCTAAAAGACTGAGAAGAATGATAAAATTCTTTGAGAAGGAGAGAGAAGAGGAAGCAGTTTTGTACGATTTACATTATTAAACCTAATACGAAGCTAGAAGAGTTGAGACAGCATAATACTGGCATACAGGTAGACAGATTCATGAATCAGAAATAAAAAGCCCAGTAACAGAAATACACAGACACATGGTATGATTCACAACACAATGTGGTGCAGAGGGCTTCAATGTCCTTATCCACCCAATGGGCATAAAGGCCTTCTAATGAGGGGCTGTGAGTATTGAGACCAACACTGTAAGGTTCCAACAACCCAGGATTCAGTACGTTGTATGGCCCCATTGGTGCTGGCTGTCAATTTACCCCAACCAAAATTATCCTTCTTGTCGTATAATTACTGTTTATCATTTCATTTGAAACCACCGCTCCTAAATAACTTATTTCTGAAATGTAACTAATATTCCTGTTTCATGGCCCATAGTTATTCTCTCCAATTCAAATCGATTTTCTGTGTCTTCAGGCCTGACTACTCACTTGGCTCCCTGTAGTATGTTCCTATTTAAACAGCATCTTTGTGTATTTAAAATTGCTTTATGGGGGCACCTTGGTGGCTCAGTGGGTTAAGCGTCTGTCTTCGGCTCAGGTCATGATCCCAGGGGCCCGGGATCAAGCTGTGTCAGGCTCCCTGCTCAGTGGGGAGCCTGCTTCTCCCTCTTCCTCCGCTGCCTCCCTCCCTCCCCGCCCCCCTGCTTGTGCTCTCTGTCTCTGTCAAATAAATAAATAAAATCTTTTTTTAAAAATTCAAAAAAGTAAAATTGCTTTATGAACTATGTAAGCTCTTTTCCTTTAGACAAATTTGTATTCTGTGGCTTAACTAGACCCTCCTTCATTTTGGTTATCATAGACTAACCATTTTGAAAGAACATTCTGGATACTTAGATTGTATAACTTTTCTGTTTATGGTTATGGGAATTGCTAAATAAATTCATTGCTTAGAATCCTGTATATCCTACCCCAGACCCAAATTTTGAATGGAATATCAAAGAGAGTAATCAACTCTAGGTAAATGGAATACTATTCCTAAATGTACTGAAAAAAGTAAATGTGCTTTCAGTAAAAGACTGACTATGCTTGCCATTTCTTTCTTTTTTTCTTCTGAGCCTAAATAGATTTTCAGTATGTATAGAGCAAACACTAAAATGTCATGTGTAATGACCCAAAACAATTTTGTCTGTCTTCCTATACTTCTTTAGAACAGATTATTTTTCTCTGCTTTAAAGCATTTAATAGCGTCTAATACAAAAAATAGCCATATAAAACAGTTTTTGACTGAATGTAAGCATGGTGATTCTACTTGTTGGTCTGACCACTTTAAACCATAAAAATGTACAAAAATGCCACATAAAGCCCATTTCCTATAAACACCAAGAACGGATCATCAGAACTGATAAGTGGACCAAAAATCAGTTCATGAGCAAAATGCTTTATTTTCATCCACTGATTTCCATGACAACTGAAATGGTATACTTAATGATTTATCCATTTCTCTTACCTACATGTCTATAAAAATCAAATCATCTTTAAATTGGATTTAGATTTATCTTGAGATTAGTATACTGCACCTAAATAAATAGCATTTACCCTTTCCATACATGTATGTAACTGAAGTTTTCTTTTAAATGACCAAATACAAAAAGAGTGAACCTCAAAATCAGATAGCATTGTGGAAAGCACATTATTTCAAGCAAGTCTTTCAATTCACAGCATATAGGATAGTTAATACATCCAGTTGATTTCTATTTTCTTCCAGCAAAATTACTATTTTGTTTGACTACCTACTGAGATTGAAAACAAGTTGAACAGAACATATTTAAAGCAATTCTCTGTTCTACTATAAATATATAAAATGCACTGCTGAAAATTAACCTTTGTATCAAAATTTCCTGTTCACTTAATTTTTATACCGGTATGCCAATAATAAGACCCTTCTTCCCCAGGAATATAGTTTTGTAAGCACACAGCTGCAGTGTTTCGTTTTGTACAAATTTTGCGAATTATGTTTTCTAAAAATAATCAGAGGACAGTATTAATTCATTGTTTTATAAAAATAAATATGATAAATAAGACTTTACTTCAGCTGCTATAAAAATACAATCATAAAATTTATTTCTTAAATACATGGACCAAATAATGTTTTCAAAGATAGCCAAGTAATGTTTTCAATCTGTGCTATTTGTTTTTTTTTTTTTAAAGATTTTATTTATTTATTTGAGAGAGAGAGAACGAGAGACAGAGCATGAGAGGGAGGAGGGTCAGAGGGAGAAGCAGACTCCCCGCCGAGCAGGGAGCCCGATGCGGGACTCGATCCCGGGACTCCAGGATCATGACCTGAGCCGAAGGCAGTCGCTTAACCAACTGAGCCACCCAGGCGCCCCAATCTGTGCTATTTGTTTAAGAGAGAACAAATTTGCCTATTTTGAACACAAGTATGCTATAAGCTGCAAACATTACAATGTTAGAATAAAAAATAGGTTGAAATAGGTTTATAACAATCTCTTCCTCTCTGGAAGGTGCTTTCCTTGGCTACTTAGTCTGAACACCTTTTTTTTTTTTTTTTTTTAAGTTTTTATTTATTTATGTGAGAGAGAGAGAGAATGAGAGAGAGAGAGAGAGAGAGCATGAGAGCGGGGAGGGTCAGAGGGAGAAGCAGACTCCCTGCTGAGCAGGGAGCCCAATGCGGGACTCGATCCTGGCACCCCAGGATCATGACCTGAGCTGAAGGCAGTCGCTTAACCAACTGAGCCACCCAGGTGCCCCTAAACACCTTTTTATATATAAATACAGAAGAACTCTATTTTAATACCAGTATTACAATATTTTAAGGGTAATGTAACTTGAAATTTTATAGACAATAATGTAGAATTTTCATGAATATTTTAAAGTTATTTTAAGTTTTCAGAATATCAACCATACATAAAATCTATAAATACCAAAGATACTGCTATCTACTTATTCTTCTATAGGTATTAGTGAAGTCTTGAAGTTGATGGGTATTTTACTTGATAGCACTACAGAATTTTTTTCCCTGATTCCTAGACTTATATTATGAGGTTCTACCAATCTTTTTCTGGTACAATCCATCACTGTATAATAATATGGTCACTTGAGTGTATTTGAGCAATTTATTAAAAACCATACCACATTTGCTTCTCTGCCTAGATTTTTCAAAGTGTGGTATTAAATAACAGAACCCTTGTCATTTAATTTGAACTGTCATTTAATTTATAATGTATCTGTAAATTCAGACTCAGGAATTATCATTTTCTGTGTCTGTATACCTCTAGACCCTTCTGTCTCATGATCCACTCTCTATTGTGAGCACAGTGATATTACCAAATCGCTTGAGCCTTTTTTCAAGAATTATTGTCACCTCAAAAGTTTTTCCTCAAACACAAATATATAGATCCTGCATTTTCTGTGTACACTCTTAAACGGGTTTT
Organism: Phoca vitulina; assembly: GCF_004348235.1. Classification (NCBI taxonomy): domain Eukaryota; kingdom Metazoa; phylum Chordata; class Mammalia; order Carnivora; family Phocidae; genus Phoca; species Phoca vitulina. Next base: position 31,511,838 of record NW_022589709.1, on the reverse strand, counting down.
CTTAATACAACAAAATGAGATTTTATAGTTATTTCCTGCCCTTAATCATGTAGGCTACTCGAGTATATCATCATTCAAATTCAAAATGCATAGCTTAATCCACCCTGTTTTCACTTGGGTTAGCAAAAATCCATTCTAAATGAGTGAGCAGTATCTTCCAACCTTTAATATAATGCATAGCGACTAACACTGCTCACTATACAGTCTCTTCTTGGAGGGAGCAAACAATGCTTGTCTCTTCCATGTTTATATCCAGGGATACAGTTTCAGATTGTACTCTGAACGCTAAGCTTTCTCAGATGATTTCATGGATTTGGAGCATCTTGCCATTTTACTTGTATCACGATGACTAAGGTGGAAATGTTTATATGCATAATATATATCAGAATTCTGTACAAGTAACTGTACGAGATGTAATATTTGTGTAACAGAGATTTCACCGATGTCTTGAGCTGTCTTCTTTGTAAATTCAGTTATATCATGCTACCACAGGCTCAGATGAGAGCGCTGGACAGAGACAAAACTATTACCTGCCCTTTGTGATACTGGCAGTTAGATAGTGGGAGATGTGCTAAGTTCCTGGTGAACAAGAGTCATCCTGTAACCTATTAGTTGGACTGAGCGCTCTTTGATACTGTAATGAAGTATGAACAGAATACTGAATTTGATATATAGTAGAGATTGGCACTGACATGTCCTTCTTCAGCCTCCTCTGGCTTAGTTCTGGTGTGCTCCTATATTCTCTCTGCAAACCCCCTAAATGCAAGGTGTGCTTCCAGGTGACTTCCCAAGGGAATATGATGTTGCTAAGTGAAGAATCCCTTTCTGTGTAATTTCAGATTGTGGAGCCCACTGGAACAGAACGAGAATAACAGGCCCTGGTAAGAGCGGATGAGAGTAAAGCATTTCACAGAGATGAGTGGTTTTTCCAAAAAGAGGTGGCGGTCCTGCATAGATACCTCTGCTCCTGGCTGCTCCGGCTACAGCTGGTAAAATAAACCAGACACTGAACCTTCCCATTTAAAACAGCGGAGAGATTTGGACAGGCAGAGAATGTCAACGTTTGAACTGTGAAAGTATTTTTCTTTATGGCTACTCTGCGACCTTTCTATTTATTTCCTAAGGTTGTGAGAATAGAGGAAATATAATAGAGCCAGTTTACTTGGCATCAAGAAGCAGATTTTTTAAAAAGGTTAAAAATTTCAGAAAATCCTTGAGATTCAATTTGTTCACAAGTAACAAACTTTGATAACAAACTTGTAAAAGCTATTGAAAAAGAGAAAGTAAATGAATTTAAATTCCTTAATCTCCCAATGGTGTTTTAAAAACAAATGTTCAAAAAAGAAGTGGCATAAAAGGAAAGGGAAACCAATAAGCTAGCATCACCTTGACAATACTAGATTGGCTCCAATTCATGCTTTTATAGAAATAATGAATACACGCTCCATATATAAGTATAGGAGCTATTAAGATCACCCCTTGTTAAGCCTGAAAACCCTGAATTTTGGAGAAGTTATGTGGCTTCCTCCAGGTTACTAAGCAGTAAAACTACTAAGTGGAAAATGTGAAATTTGGACCCAAACTATGTTCTAAATAACAGCACATCATTTTAGTGGTTCTCTTTATCATTGTTACAACTGTTCCTATACAATTTTGTATATTCTTTACTAAACCCTATGCAACTTATTTAGACACATTTTAGATATGATGAAACTATCTTGTTAACTTCTTTCACAGGTGTTACAGAGCTAACAAGTAGTGGAGTAATTCAGATATCAAGGCCAGTATCTGCCTTTTATTCCATTAGTTTTTATCTCTATCACTCACTCCCTCAATTTTCTTTTCCTTAGCTAAAGACAAAAATTTGAGGCAAACACACACACGCACACACACGCACACACACACACACGCACGCACACACCCCACACCAAACATCACTGTTTGGCATATTTTACACATCATAATTAGTATGCTAAGCTTTTTAGTGCTTTTAAGAACATTTAATAGTTTTTATTGTTAGATTAAAATAGTTTCTTATACACACATCTTTATTGGGCTTTCTCTTTCTCCTTAATTATTTAGATAACATTATAAATATGTTATGATTCTTGCAATTCAATGACAGACAAGTACTACAGATGAATCGAGTGTGACTCTGTAGTCAAATTCCCTGTCACGCACTTGCCCCAGAGCTTGTTGTAGCTGGCTTTTTTGCCTCCCAAGCTGCAAATTCCTCATGATCTGTGTTCCTCCCACCATCTTGATCTCACCATGAACACTAGATACATGTTTTTATTCCCATATTAAACATTATATTACATATATTAAGCACTGATGAATTTAGCAGAGTCACTGGGTATCAGGCTGGAGGATCTCAGTCTGGACCTTTGCACACAGCACAGAGGTATTCCTTCTCTGATACTCTTCCCAGGATGCCTCCACAGGGATACATATCAGTCCACCTGTTTTGTTTTGTTTTTTAAGATTTATTTATTTATTGGGGGGCAGAGCCTGCGGAGCCCCACATGGGGCTCTATGTCAAGACCCCGAGATCATGACCTGCACCAAAACCAAGACAGACGCTCAATGGACTGAACCACCAGGCGCTCTTCCACCCACCTGTTCCAAAGAGATTCCTACTTTCTTTCTTTACTGTATTGCCCTTTTTTATTTTATTCATTGCACCTGTTACCTTCTGAAATGTTTCTGTTCAGTTACTTGTTTTTTTTTCTTTTATTGCCTACTAGAATGTCAGGCCACTGAGAACAAGAAATGTCACTCTCATGTCTGCAGTAACTGGAATAATGCCAGAAACATAGCAGGTTCTTGATAAATATTTGTGACATCCCAGAATCTTAATTGGCTCTCTTATTCCACATCTCTTTAATCTCTACTTCTCCCTTCAGCTTTCTGGTTTCCTCTCTGGACTCCCATTTCTTTTATTGCTGTAATGAAGATGAGCTTCTCTCTAATACTGTTGGGTCTCATTTTCTACTTTAAGCAATAACCAAGTCATTCTTCCAAAAAAGTGTAGTATTCACCCTAAAAAGACTTAAAATCCATACAAATCATTTCACAATTGTGTATTTGCAGACAATCTATATACAAACATTTTTGTGTGCATGTAAACGTATATTACCTATTTTTTCAAACAGAAGGAATCTATCAGCACAAGCTTAAATATGATCAAGGGACATTTAAAAGGGGTTATGATTTTATAGTGAATTACCTATTTGTGCTACAACTTTTTTTTAAGAAATAGGGAGAAAATGATTTGATTAAGGACAAAGAATTCAACACTGAGCAGGTATGGCAAGGACAGACTCATGAATTACTCCAAAAGACTCTGGTTAATATGAGATCCACAAAAGACACTCAACTAAGAAAAATTTTCTAGAGAGTGCCAGGAGGTATTCTATGTTTGTGTTATCAAGATATTTTCCCAATGGTATGACCTTTATAGGGCAATGCTTAAAGAGAAAGAACTTCAGGACTGCTGCTATATCTCGGAATTATTGGAGATGAAGAAATAATTCAAAAGGATAATTCAGCTGGCAGGGATATTTTTGAGAATATTAAAAATCAAAGAGTTACAAAGAGGTAAATAATGAAATACAAAAACATCAACTTCATCCAAGATCAGTAATTATTCAATAGGTAAGAGGATAAATTTGGACTTTCTGTTAAAGAAGTGGCATTCTACCATGGACAAATAAAAATGGCTTACTTATGCTAGAAGGTGAAAAAAATATCTCACAAAACACAGAAAGAAAAAAAGACATAACTTCTGTTGCAATTTTAAGCTGAGAGTACCATGGAAATTGTCTCAGGTAGAGCCAACTAAACTGCTTTCCCTGGATATGCTCCTCATCAGAAATTTTGGGAAAATCTAACAACTCATCTTGACAGCTGTTAATTAAGCTATAAAAGACTGACATGGCCAATGAAATCTCCAATTTGAAACTGAAATGTTGGACTGGAATAGGCCATGTTTGCAATACTTGCATCACTGGAAGAATGTGGCGGAGAAACAGAAAGAGTAATAGTGAATATGATTAGAATAGATATAGATAACAAGTATTACTTTTTCTCAACACTGATTTCTAATAAAGGCATGACAGTTTTGTGATGGAGAAGTCTGAGTACTTTGAAGGAAACAAGGTATGTTAAAAAAATAATGCAATAATTTAGATGAATTCTAATTTACATTTTGGTCCTAAGAGAACAGTGACTACATTGTTTGAGTGTTGACAATTTTCTCTCTTAGAAGCCTGAGGAGACAGTGAGAAGAACTACGTACTCTTATAACGTATAGGGTTTGATCAGTTGGTAATGAGAAAGTGTCAGAAAAGTATAAATGCATTTGTAATTTTATAAGAGAATGGTTACTATATTTAGATATAAGCCTTAATCTTAGAAGAGATATTCCAATTATTCTGCAATGTAAAGATGATGAAAGAAGAGTTATTCAATTTTCTACTTAAAAGAGATGGCTAATTATCCTTTTAATAGAGTTGTACAGCAAATACAGCAAGACACATGAAGTGAAACATTTTAAGTGTGCATTTTGATGAATGTTTCCCCACCACCTACAGCAAGATACAGAACTTTCCGTTACATCAGAGTTCGTGTGTGTGCATGTGATCCATTTAAGTCAATGCCTCTTTCCCAAATAGGAAAACTGTATGACTTCAGTCCTCAACAAAGACGCCTGTTTTGGGGGTTCCTGGGTGGCTCAGTTGGTTAAAAATCTGTATTCGGCTCAGGTCATGATCTCAGGGTCCTGGGATCAAGCCCCCCATGTTGGGCTCTCTGCTCAGTGGGGAGTCTGTTTGTCCCTCTGCCTCTCCCCCTGCTTGTGTGTGCACTCTCTCTCTCTCTCGCTCACTCTCTCAAATAAATAAATAAAATCTGAAAAAAAAAAGATGCCTGTTTTTGAACTCCATATAAATGGAGTCACACAGTATGTACCTTAATGCCAGATTATTTTCCTCACAATATCAATGAGATTTATCTATTTTTAAGTGTATTACTAATTTCATTCTTTCTTTATCAATGTGTATGAACATTGTATTAGTATACCACAACTTATTCATCCATTGTGTTACTGATGGATATTAAGTGTTTTGAGTTTTGGTTTTTAAAAAAACTGCTATGAATATTCTTGTAAATATATTTTGATGAGCATGAAAGAGCATTTACCAAGTATGGATGGAGATGCCAAGGGTACAGTCATTATATTCGGAGCCAGTCTCTGAGCTGTTTTTCTAGTTTCTGTGTCACCCTAGGCAAACTATCCAAATTCTCTCTGCCTCAGTTTTTCCATCTGCAAACTAGAATTTAAATAGTACTTAATTAATAGAATAATTGTGAAGAAAAGGAGTTGAAATACACCAACAATGCAGAGAAATGCTGGGGACACAAGTATTTTAAAGAAATTCAGGACAGTAATTTTAGGAAAGCAAACAGCAAAATGAACTGAGGTTAGCAGAAAATCCAAATGACAACAGGATTTTTTTTTAACTTTGTGAAAATAAAAACAGCTAGGTAACTCATTATTTCTACTTTTTCCAATAAGTAAGTGCAATCAAAGTGAAGATGTAAATAGCTATTGAGCATTAAAAGTAAAACCAGGGCAGATGTTCAACTCGTATATCCCACTTTGGCCATACCTGTTGTTAAATTTCAGCTTCTGTTCCAATTGGTCAATTATTTTATTAGTTGTAGGTGAAGAGATACTAAGAGAGCAGTTGGCCATGTTAAGCGACTTCCCATTTTTTTTTTTTTATAGATTTTATTTATTTATTTGACAGAGAGAGACACAGCGAGAGAGGGAACACAAGCAGGGGGAGTGGGAGAGGGAGAAGCAGGCTTCCCGCGGAGCAGGGAGCCCGATGTGGGGCTCGATCCCAGGACCCTGGGATCATGACCTGAGCTGAAGGCAGACGCTTAACGACTGAGCCACCCAGGCGCCCCACGACTTCCCATTTCTAAGTTCAGAAAAATTGCTGGTGGGATGTTGGGCACATTTCAAATGCAAATATTTATCAACTGTAAATTCTTAGTAACATAAAACAGGAAAAGAGCCAGATGACAATGTGCAAAGAGAGTACATTAGATTCTGAAAAGTACTGATCTATGGCATACTTATTGAATGACAATTAGAATCTAGAAGCTGTGTAGGGCAGTGGGTATAAAATGATATACCAGACATGATTATTGTATTTAAGAATCTTACATGTTATTCTGTGGGGGGGGGGGGGAACAAACAGTAAATAGGTAAAAAAATGTCAACTAGCAATAAAATTTATTTTATATTTTATAAGCTAAGATTACTAAATAGAAATCTGTGCATTTGGGTTAAAAAAGAGAGTCAATATTAGAGATCTTCAGGAAGAATCAGTCACCCCAAAATAAACAAATTTTTGTATATAGGTTATACAATCTCTAGATTGTGAAATGTGGTTATAACTTATTTGTAAAACACAGGTGTAATATTCAATTTTTCCATGTTAAAATCAAGATGATAGTCAACTTTTATTATGATATATGTAATTTGATTTGAAATATTTCAATACAGGCAGTATCATATTTGTCTTCAATTAGTTTAAGCTATACACCAGGGATAGTTGGTGGCCTTTTAAGGAAATTCCTACTTTAAGAATGATCTCTTAGTATTTATTCACACTCTAAAACTATTATGCTATAAAAAGAGTCAACTTTCATATTTCACTTTATCACTTTGTTAATTAGAATAATGAATGTTAGGAGTTCTCATTTTTAAAAATGTATGGTATTACAGCAATAAAGGTAGGTTATATTTACAGTGGATATCTACATTTTTATAAACATGTCATAAAAATCTAAAGGAGCCTTCACATTGATCCCCAAATGGTTTGTGTCACACCACTGGTTTGGAGGATTCCTTTTTACTTTATTCTGATAGATATTTGCATGTGGCCACTGGAAATTCTCACAAAGCTTTCAGGAAAGGTGTCCTTAAAACACAAAACATAACAGAGGGCTGAGGATATAAAAAATTTATAAAAACAGGTTTTAAATCAGTGTCTGGCTTTTAAAAATGTGTGTAGGCAAGACAGTATTAGGTCTGAGACTTTACTTCATTCAGTATGAGCCAGGCAATACACTGTAAGAATCATTTACCTTTGTCTAATTGTATTCACTGCTACAAACCAACTGACCAACCAACCACCCAACCACCAACCAACTTACCAAACACACACATGCCTCACTAGGCAAAATGACATTATTCTTTTCTAGTTATATGTTCTATTAGACTTCTTCTTGGCTATATACCCAGAAAGGATTTAGCAATGGGTATAGAATATTATTTTAATACATAATTTTAAATAAATGAATCACAGAAGGAATTAAATGAAGACCCTTGAGGAAGCAATGAAAACCTCATTAAAATTTTGTTAATTATGGATTTAGAAATAACTATGTTAAGAATATACCTAATAGTCTATGAGAATTGTTTTAAAAAGGTGCTAAAACAAAGTATAATCAATTCTTTTAATTTAATTTTATTATGTTATGTTAGTCACCATACACTACATCATTAGTTTTTGATATAGTGTTCCATGATTCATTGTTTGCATATAACACCCAGTGCTCTATGCAATACATGCCCTCCTTAATACCCATCACCAGGCTAACCCATCCTCCCTACCCCTCTCCCCTCTAAAACCCTTAGTTTGTTTCTCAGAGTCCATAGTCTCTCATGGTTCATCTCCCCCTCCAATTTCTCCCCTTCATTTTTCCCTTCCTTTTCCTAATGTCCTCCATGCTATTCCTTACGTTCCACAAATAAGTAAAACCATATGATAATTGACTTTCTCTGCTTGACTTATTTCACTTAGCATAATCTCCTCCAGTCCCATCCATGTTGATGTAAAAGTTGGGTATTCATCCTTTCTGATGGCTGAGTAATATTCTATTGTATATATGGACCACATCTTCTTTACCCATTCATCTGTTGAAGGGCATTTCGGGTCTTTCCACAGTTTGGCTATTGTGGACATTGCTGCTATGAACATTGGGGTGCATATGGCCCTTCTTTTCACTAATCAATTCTATCTACTTTGGGAACTTTGTTCCTATACCCAGAATCTTGTACTCCTTTTTTTTTTCTCTTTTTTTGGGGGAGGGGATAAGCACACTTTAGATTTACCCTTGTACTAATTTTTTTAAAAAATATTTTACTTATTTATGTGACAGAAAGAGAGAGAGCACAAGCAGGGGGAGGGGCAGGCAAAGGGAGAGGGAGAAGCAGGCTCCCTGCTGAGCAGAGAGCCCCACATGGGGCTGGATTCCAGGACCCTGGGATCATGACCTGAGCCCAAGGCAAATGCTTAACCAACTGAGCCACCCAGGCATCCCTACCCTTGTACCAATTTTTAAGTTTATAATAACTTATTGCTCACTATAGGTACAATGTTGTACAACAGATCTCCAGAACTTATTCATGTTGCTTAACTGAAACTTTATGGCCATTAATTAGTAATTTCCCATTTCCCCCCTCCATAGGCCCTAGCAACAATCATTCCACCATTTGATTCTATAAATTTAACTATTTTAGATACTTCATTTAAGTGGGATCAGTCAGTATTTGCCTTTCTGTGACTGGCTTATTCCATCTAGCATAATGTCCTCAAGTTTCATCTTTACTGCTTATTGCAGATTTTTCCTTCCTTTTTAAGGCTGAATAGTATTACACACACACACACACACACACACACACACACATGCACGACATTTTCTTTATTCATCTATTGAGGTATATTTAGGTTATTTCCACATCTTGGCTATTATAAACAGTGCTGCAATAAACATGGCCCTGTTTCTTAGTTTACAAATTCTATGCTATTTAGATGAAATTTGTACTGCTGAATTAGAAGTATATTCCTTTGGGCATTTACTATTCCTTTTCACTCAACTGAGAAATCTAAAGAGAAATAAATTATTTCTGTTAAAACAGAGGCACCTGTCATGATCTCCAGGTCCTTGAATCGAGCCCTGCATCAGGCTCCCTGCTCAGCAGGGAGTCTGCTTCTCTCTCTCTCCCATCGCCCCTCCCCACTGCTCATTCTCGTTCTCAAATTAGTAAAATCTTAAAAAAAATTATTTCTGTTAAAAGATAACTGTATGCTGGGAAAACTTAAAATCATATCAGTCTTGATTTGATTCTATGTCAAATCATAGGATCTCACTTGTCCTTTAGTATTTATAATAATTAACTATGTATAATTAAAATTTTAAAGTCTAAAGTCTCAAATAATTTAAACATTTCTTTGACAAAGAAACATATGTGTATCTAAACACAAACACACATGCACACACACATACACAATACTCGAGATATATACATCACATATGTGAGACAGAGTGAGGGGCATTCTATCCCTTTAAGAAGGAATTTGGAAAAAGATGTAGACCGCATCTGCTATCTATACTCAAAAATCATGGAGACTGCCACAAAATAATAAAACTCTGGTTAGAAAAAATCTTACAGATGATTTTAATTTCCTTACTTTTTAGCTGACAAATCTGAGTTTCATGGAGATGGTAGAGTTTCAAGGGAGAACAAAAATTAATAATCAGGATTTGCAGGAGACAATATGTGGAGAAAGGGGGTTGCCTAAGGGAAATTTTTTTTAAAGATAATTGAGTAGAAAAAGAAGGTAGAAAATTCGCACTTTACCATAAATGCATCATCTTCAATCTATTCTGATACTAAAAACCATAATTTCTAAAATATTATAGCTAAAAGGAAAATGGAGCAAAACTCAAAACTAAGAAAACAATTGAAGATATGCAAAATATATGAATAAGCTTTACAGGAGAAAAAGAAGTAGATGGCAAATAAGCATAGATTAAAAAAATTCCCACCACTATTTTCCATTAGGAAAATGGAACTTAAACCAAAATGAGATACCATTATACACCTATTAGAATGGCTAAAATCCAAAACATTGATAACACCAGATGATTGCAAGCAAGAGGAACTCTCACTGATCACTGGTGGGAATGCATAACAGTATGATCTCTCTGGGGACAGTGTAAAAGTTTCTTATAAACTTGAACCTATACATACTATTTAACCTAACAATTTCACTAATTGGTGTTTATCCAAGTAAATTGAGAATGCATGTTCACATAAAAACTTACTTCTGCATGTTTATAGCTTACAGGAGCTTTATTCCTTAAACTCAAAATTATAAACAACTAAGTGTCTTTCAACAGGTAAAGGAGTAAACCAACTGGTTTTCAACCATGTCATGGAATACTAAGCAACAAAACACAACAAACTGCTGATTCATGCAACAACATGGATAAATCTTAAGCAAACTCTGCTAAGTGAAAGAAGCCAGATTCAAGAGGAAAAGGCAAGTATAGACAGAAAATAAATCAATAGGTTGCTAGTGTTTGGGGTAGAGGAGGCAGCAGTGACTACAAATGGACTGTAGACAAAACTTCAGGGTGATATAGGAAGTGTTCCGTGTGTTGCTGGAGTGATGGACACAGGATGGTATGCTTATCAAAAACCTCATAAGGTGTACATTACAGAGTGAAATATAATATATGCAAAAAAAACCCAAGTTCAACTAGATTTGGGAGTCCAAGGATGGAATATAGAGTGGGGAAAATGAATATAACTATATCGCAAATTTATGACACTGCCTCATTGAAGGCAGTGAGGAAAACCAGAGCTGACATAAGCAACTTTGTAAGATGGTGTTTTGAGAAGCAACTGTAAGACTAAAGACACAAGTAATTGTACATCCATTAAAAGGATTATTCACCACGACCAAGTGGGATTTATCCCTGGGCTGCAAGGTTGGTTCAACACCCGCAAATCAATCAATGTGATACAATACATTAATAAAAGAAAGGACAAGAACCATATGATCCTCTCAATAGATGTAGAAAAAGCATCTGACAAAGTACAGCATCCTTTCTTGATAAAAACTCTTCAGAGTATAGGCATAGAGGGTACATACCTCAATATCATAAAAGCTATCTATGAAAAACCCACAGCAAAGATCATTCTCAATGGGGAAAAACTGAGAGCTTTCCCCCTAAGGTCAGGAATGCGGGATGTCCACTATCACCACTGCTATTCAACATAGTATTAGGAGTCCTAGCCACAGCAATCAGACAACAAAAAGAAATAAAAGGCATCCAAATCAGCAAAGAAGAAGTCAAACTCTCACTCTTTGCAGGTGATATGATACTTTATGTGGAAAACCCAAAAGACTCCACCCCAAAACTGCTAGAACTCATACAGGAATTCAGTAAAGTGGCAGGATATAAAATCAATGCACAGAAATCAGTGACATTCCTATACACCAACAACAAGACAGAAGAAAGAGAAATTAAGGAGTCAATCCCATTTACAATGGCACCCAAAACCATAAGATACCTAGAAATAAATCTAACCAAAGAGGCAAAGAATCTGTACTCAGAAAACTATAAAATACTCATGAAAGAAATTGAGGAAGAAACAAAGAAATGGAAAAACGTTCCATGCTCATGGATTGGAAGAACAAATATTGTGAAGATGTCAATGCTACCTAGAGCAATCTACACATTCAATGCAATCCCCATCAAAATACCATCCACTTTTTTCAAAGAAACAGAACAAACAATCCTAAAATTTGTATGGAACCAGAAAAGACCCCGAATAGCCAGAGGAATGTTGAAAAAGAAAAGCAAAGCTGGTGGCATCACAATTCCGAACTTCAAGCTCTATTACAAAGCTGTCATCATCAAGACAGTATGGTACTGGCACAAAAACAGACACATAGATCAATGGAACAGAATAGAGAGCCCAGAAATGAACCCTCAACTCTATGGTCAACTAATCTTTGACAAAGCAGGAAAGAATGTCCAATGGAAAAAAGTCTCTTCAACAAATGGTGTTGGGAAAATTGGACAGTCACATGCAGAAGAATGAAACTGGACCGTTTCCCTACACCACACACAAAAATAGACTCCAAATGGTTGAAAGACCTAAATGTGAGACAAGAGTCCATCAAAATCCTAAAGAAGAACACAGGCAGCAACCTCTTCGACCTCAGCCACAGCAACTTCTTCCTAGAAACATCGCCAAAGGCAAGGGAAGCAAGGGCAAAAATGAACTATTGGGACTTCATCAAGGTAAAAAGCTTTTGCACAGCAAAAGAAACAGTCAACAAAACCAAAAGACAACTGACAGAATGGGAGAAGATATTTGCAAATGACTTATCAGATAAAGGGCTAGTATCCAAAATCTATAAAGAACTTCTTAAACTCAACACCCAAAGAACAAATGATCCAATCAAGAAATGGGCAGAAGACATGAACAGACATTTTTTCCAAGGAAGACATCCAAATGGCCAACAGACACATGAAAAAGTGCTCAATATCGCTCGGCATCAGGGAAATCCAAATCAAAACCTCAATGAGATACCACCTCACACCAGTCAGAATGGCTAAAATTAACCAGTCAGGAAACGACAGATGTTGGCGGGGATGAGGAGAAAGGGGAACCCTCCTACACTGTTGGTGGGAGTGCAAGCTGGTGCAGCCACTCTGGAAAACAGTATGGAGGTTCTTCAAAAAGTTGAAAATAGAGCTACCATACGATCCAGCAATTGCACTACTGGATATTTACCCCAAAGATACAAATGTAGAGATCTGAAAGGGTACGTGCACCCTGATGTTTATAGCAGCAATGTCCACAATAGCCAAACTCTGGAAAGAGCTAAGATGTCCATCAACAGATGAATGGATAAAGAAGATGTGGTGTGTGTATATATATATATATATACACACACAATGGAATATTATGCAGCCATCAAAAGGAATAAAATCTTGCCATTTGCAACGATGTGGATGGAATTGGAGGGTATTATGCTGAGCGAAATAAGTCAATCAGAGAAAGACATGTATCATATGACCTCACTGATATGAGGAATTCTTAATCTCAGGAAACAAACTGAGGGTTGCTGGAGTGGTGGGGCTGTGGGAGGGATAGGGCAGCTGGGTGATAGACATTGGGGAGGGTATGTGCTATGGTGAGTGCTGTGAATTGTGCAACACTGTTGAATCACAGATCTGTACCTCTGAAACAAATAATACATTATATGTTAAAAAAAAAAAAAAAAGAAGAAGAAGAAGATAGCAGGAGGGGAAGAATGTAGGGGGGGAATCGGAGGGGGAGATGAACCATGAGAGAGGATGGACTTTGAAAAACAAACTGAGGGTTCTAGAGGGGAGGGGGTTGGGAGGATGGGTTAGTCTGGTGATGGGTATTAAAGAGGGCACGTTCTGCATGGAGCACTGGGTGTTATACGCAAATAATCATGGAACAGTACATCAAAAACTAATGATGTAATGTATGGTGATTAACATAACATAATAAACACACACACACACACACACACACACACACACACAAAGTAACTGTACATCAACACTACTCTATTTGGTAACTTCTCCTTTGGGTTTGGGTTATCAATTCTGAAACTGTGTGATAAGTATTAGGGCCTGACAAAATAATTAAGCTGTAGCTAATGAGAGATAGGTTTCTGGCTCTCAGATTAGGAAATTATACATAAATCACAATGAACCCCCTCATGCTGGACTAGAATCTGAGATATCAATATAAAGTCATATTTATTTTTATTAATTTTTATTTTTTAAAGATGTTATTTATTAATTTGACAGAGAGAGGGAGCACAAGCAGGGAGAGGGAGAGGGAGAAGTAGGCTCCCCGTAGAACAGGGAGCCTGATGTAGGGCTTGATCCCAGGACCCTGGGATCATGACCTGAGCCAAAGGCTGATGCTTAACTGACTAAGCCAGCCAGGCACCCCTCATATTTCCTTTTATCTACACAGATATAGATAATTATTATAGATACATGTGTATAAATGAATTATTACAAATACCCAAATTTTTAGCCCTGCCTGCTGAGATGACTTAGAAGCAGTTATATTTCAATAGCATCAACCACATGTGGAGCTCAGGTTGGAGTGTCTAATACCATCCTATCCTTCAGTAAAAGGAATGAAAGCTTTTTAGAACATGGCTGATCCTTGGATTTGAACAAGAGAAATCCAACATGAACCTACATCTTATGGTGTCAAAGAAAGTTTGGGGACATACCAAAGGGAAACAAGAGCCAACCTGGAAGACCTCAATGGCCAGCGCTGGAAAACCCCAAGCAAAAAGAAATGGAATAATGGAATACAACCTGAAGTATGAAATAAATGTATAGAAGTTTATACTTATATAAATAAATTATTGAATAAATAAATGGGGCAAAAATGACAAATTTTCCTGACAGAAAAATTACAGTCTTTAAAGAAAATTGCCTTCCATGAATGGAGTTTAAGTTTCCTCCCCTTTAGTGTTGTCTGGACTTGGTGACTGGCTTCTGCAGAATATAGCATATAAAAGTAAAAATAGTTACTTTTACAGTAGAGAAGCTTGGAAGGTCTTTTTTTTTTTTTTTTTTAAGATTTTATTTATTTTTTTGACACCGAGAGAGAGAGAGAGAGAGAAGGAGAGCAAGGGGAGTGGCAGAGGGAAAAGCAGGCTCCCACTGGGGGAGCCTGACGTGAGGCTAGATCCCAGGACCCAGAGATCATGATCTGAGCCAAAGACAGACGCTTAACCAAGTGAGCCACCCAGGCACACAGCTTGGAAGCTCTTAACCAAGTGATCAAGTTTAATGTCACAGTGGTGTCATGTTGACATCATGCACCTTCTGATATGATGAAATGAGACAACGATTTATCTCTATGGGATTGTTTCCAAAGCTCCATACCTCCAGCCTAATTATGAGGAAAACATCAAACAGACCCAACTGAGTACCTGACCAGTACTCTTCAAAACTCCTAATGTGATAAAAACAAGCATAGAAAATTGTCACAAGTCAGAGGAGACTAGGTCAATACAGCGAGTATGGGCAATGTGATATCCTAGACTGGATCCAAGAACAGAAAAACTGTATTAGTGGAAACTGATAAAATATGAGTAAGGTTGTAATTTAGATAATAGTTATGTACCAATGTTAACGTCCTAATTTTAACAAGTGTACCATGGCCTTGTTAACATTAGGAGAAATGGGGTGAAAGGTGTATGGGAATTTTCTGTACTACGTTTACAATAGGTCTTTAAATCTAAAATTATTCCAAACAAAAACTTTGTTAAATGTTGTATGTCAACTATACTTCAACTGAAAAAAAAAATTTATTTAAAACAAAAGAACACTTTGGGTTTTGACGGTTGAGGTGGGGTGTGGTTTGTTTGCAGTAAGTCATAAAGAAAGCAAAGATTAAAAAGCAGTAAGAGATATTATTATGTTGACTACCCACCCTATTTCTTTCTTGAGCCAGTATTGCCTTTGCTGATCTCACTATCCTGCCACAACAGAGATGGCCAGATTTTGGACTACAAGTTAAAAGGACAAATTTTTCTTAGTTCTTTCTGAATTGTTGCTCTTTTTACACAGGACATTTTATATGCTTGAGAATTGATCTATTCAAGGTTGTATTTATTTAACTGATTAAAGTTTAAGACAAAATGGGCAGACCTTGCAATTCCGGTGAATAGCCCGATTTGCACTTTTATCTTGTTAAGCAATCCACTTTGATAAATTCACTTGGCCAACGATATCATCATGACATCAATGGTGGGGCTAGACCAATAGATCACAACTCCGTTTCTGAGATTCTCTGACTTTGTAAATTTATTTTGTTTTCCCTTCTGGCTCTGCATCATCTCACTCTGGCTGAAAACATGCTAGATTTTGTTTTTTGGTTGGTTTCCCCAGAAAACAATTTAATGTGTGCTCCACAGATGTTCCCCTTACACTGGCCTGAGGAGGTGCAGATGCTTAACTCTGCCTATCTCCAACAGAGCAGAAATATTCTGAGTATTCTTTGGCTGCTGTTTTTCTACAAAACTCTTAGTTAACACTTCTTGAAACCCCTGTATATATCATTGAACATGAACATATCTATCATAGAATTTAAAAGGAAATCTCAAAATTAGGGCTTACTTTTACTAAACTCATTAATTCAATATTAAACTGTCCTGATCATAAATTAGGAATATCAAGTACACTAGGTTCTGCCAGTTGAACCATAAATAAGAAACAGAATCTGCCTCTGTGAGTACACAGACTAATTTAGAATGAGCCACGTGAGTAATTAAATTTTTGACATATATAGTACATTCGAATATGGTCAGGTAGCTATTGTGCCAAACAAATTAAAATAATAAGCACTTGAATAATAGAATAAGCAGCATCAACCTCCTTGAGGCTATATATAAGCTGCATCTTCACGGATGTGTAGGCATTTGTCAAATACATCTTACCTTATTTAAATTTCAAGATTATGTTGCAACCTTGGAATGAAACTTCTATTGCTATCATTTAATATCTGTTTTTGAGACTATAAAACAAAGTATTTCAGAAGTGGGTGCTTATTCTCATTAACTACAACAAGCAAATAATCAAGCCCATATCCAAACGATATAACCATGTGCTGTGTGCACATATGTACATACATATACAGATACATGTATATGTATATAAGTACCTATACCTAGTATCATACATATAAAGATGCTGACATTTCTATCACCTCAAAATATAAGCACTATTAATTATTTAATATATAAATCTGTATGTATACCATGATTTGGAAGATATATATATATATATATCTTCCAAATATATAATATATATATATATATATATATATATTATAATAATAGGTACAATAGGCCAGAACTGAGACCCTCAAATGAAATTGAGTTAACAGAAGATCTGGTCCAGTTTTGTGGGCATGAATGGTACAGTCTTACAGGGCTCATACTCATAGGGCCTCACATTCAGTTTAATTTTCTGCCATAGACTCATGAAATTATTCACAATTTTATCTTTGAACATATGTTTTGAAAATGAAGGCAGGTGGAAAATGGAACAAGTGGGTAAGCAGAGGAGATGTATGTGATATGTCTGTCTGCCAGTCCTTGCCACCCATTCACATATCGCATTCCCAATGCCCTACAAGAATGAGCATATAAATGTGGCGCACCTGTGTGGGTGATGTGTGGGGTACAGCCAGACTCACAACAAGAAGGAAGGAAGTGTGTTACATCTACAATGAAGCAAGCAGAGACACAAAGGGCCCCAAGAGGCCATGCTTTCCATTCTAACCAGAACTTACTTTGAACACCAAAAGAAGGTAAATGAATTCTAAGAAACATAAAGAGCCAAGAGAAATGATCATATTCTTTCTTATTTGGGTTACTTGTCTGTGTTAGCTAAATAAGCACTGCAAGTGAAAATGATGACACAGGATGAAACGTAAAGAAAGAGGGCAACTCAAAGTTACTCTTCCTTTCAATCCTTCCTTACTCATCAGTAAGCCCAAAGTAGAGTACTAGTAAAATACATCAACTTGGATCAAAAGGGAAATAAAAAGTTACCTTATTTTTGCCATTGCAGTATTCTAATAACAATAAAATATATACAAGTATGATGAGCTAAAAAAAAAAAAATCAATCGGGTAATCTTGGTGATTCCATATGAATTAAAAGCTCTCATATTTGTATTAAAACTGTCATTGAACAATACAAAGATGAACAAAAGGTAATGATGATGACTTAAAATTTTAATTTTTATTTACTTAGAATGGCATTAAATACCAAATAAAACACAACATGACAATTAAAGAGCTTACAGAGGAAAATGCTTTATATTTTAGTACATTTAGTAGCACTTATTTAGCAACTTTTTATTATTCCTGCGTGCTATGTGCTACTATATGAATAAGGGGACTCCAGATATTTTTTTTTGCAGTGGGACCCACAAATTATATACCAGCATTTACAGAGGAAAGAACATTTGTTTATATTCATGGTCCATAGTAACAACAACGCAGCCTTTTCATTGGAAAGAGACTTGCATATGAGAGGTCGCATGAGATAGTGGCTAAAGAAAGGACTAGGGAGACAAACATCTATGATTTTAAATCATGGTTCTGCTCCTTAATAGCTGACACTATGCAATATGGAAATTGTGTGACCCTCAGCTTTACATCTGCTTTCTGAACCGGAGAATGGCAATAATAAGATCACTTCCCTTACAGGGTCCTATTTACTTAAATTACATACTTAAAAGGCTATATGCTTATAACAGTGTACCTAGACCATGGTGAATGTGACATAATTTGTTTGCTGCTACCATTACCATTATTTTATGTGTATATAGAAATGTTCCCACATGATTCAAAAATGGAGGAAAAATAATTGATGAAATTTAATTAGAAATGATTTGGTGAGTGAGGACTTACAGAAGACAGGAGGAAATTAAATCATAATGTTGTAACATAGTGTGCCAAGTCTTTGGGAAATGAATTGATAGGAAAATTATCTAGCCAGCTCTAAATAACAAAACTGATTATACAATGACCACAGAACGGCGATTCAAATCATGATTAAAGTGGAAGGCAGTTTTGTCAAAAGATTCAGTGATTGCAGACTCACTCCGTGGGTTACAATAAAATTTGGAAACATATTCTGGGTTCTCCCAGAATGAAGTGAGTTCCCTTCATAGGAGGTAAATAAGCATAGGCCGAAGAAACAACTGAAAAAGTTATCATATACAAGATTCAACATCTTTTTTGAACTATATAGTTTATAAAGTTTCTTTTTATGTAGGATGACAACAAAAGATAGATAAAAGTGAAATTTTCATAAAATGAGTAATACAGTCAAGAAAGTAGTTATTTGTCAGGGTGCCTGGGTGGCTCAGTTGTTAAGCATCTGCCTTTGGCTCAGGTCATGGTCCCAGGGTCCTGGGATCGAGCCCCGCATCTGACTCCTTGCTCGGCAGGAAGGCCTGCTTCTCCCTTTCCCACTCCCCCTGCTTGTGTTCCTGCTCTCGCTATCTCTCTCTCCGTCAAATAAATAAATAAATAAAATCTTAAAAAAAAAAAAAAAAAGTAGTTACTTGTTGATATTTACAGTTAGGTTTTACTTTATAAAGATTATAGCTAAAAGAACCAGAAATGATGTTAAGAAAGATAAAGGAAGGAAAAAAATCAAAAACATATAAAAAGAAATTCTCCCTCTAGACGGTTTTGAGGAGAAAAGGTAATTTTTAATGAGAAAAATATTTAAACGAAATGCAGAGCATTATCCAATGAGAAAACATCACACCCAAACTCAAAGCCCACCCAAACTTTGGCAAATTTCGTATGTGTGACAGAAGGGGATTTCCGTTGAAGCTAATTAAACTTAAGCTCCAGAGACTTTATTTCATGTCTCTACCAAACACTGCCTAACGTTTTAAAGGGCTCGTGAAAGTGTATATTCTTGAAGCTTCACAAAATGTGGGCCATTTACTAACTGCATCTAAGGTCAAATGTTAAAAGTCATATTCACGTATGTAAAAAGTCATGTTTATATTTGTCAAAAGGCATGCTCATATGTCACCCTCCCTTTCTCGACCATGCCTCCACGTGATAGGGCACCTTCTAAGTAGTTGTCTAGGCAACTTTCCTTACCAGCAGCCCTCCTTTAGTGTAGCTCATAAGGCTCATATTTTTAGGTACATTCACAGAGTATTAGGGAGACAATTTGAACCGTAAGGCTAGCCTGCATCTCCAGTCTTGATTACTGGAGATAAAGTTGTTATTGTGATAATTATTGTTATTTTGTATCTAGTGCCTAACAGCCAAATACTTGAAGGAAGGCACAGATATCATTTAATTTCATCACAACAGCAGTCATTTCGAGTTCAAGGTGCTACGCATGATTACCCTGACTCATCTAAAGTACCTTGCTTGTCCACTTCTTTCTTACTTCATTTTTAAAGCCAATTGTGCAATCCCTTGATCCCGGAATCAACTTTACTTCTTTCCTACATCTTTTTAAGGTCTTCTCCCTTCACTCTATCACCATTTTTCTTTACACTTCACTTTTTCTTTCTATTCCCTCTTTAACACATCAGTCTTCATTAATACATCTTTCTTAACACATCAATCAAATATGATAGTGTATGAGAAGTCTGTTTCTCCTTTGTTTCTTGTATTACTCATTATATTATATGCATACCCATCTTTTTAAATAGATTATAAATTCATTAATGGAAACATCCAAGGTTCACATTATTTTTCTACCTTTTTGATACTTTTGCACACAGTAGACATTCAGTAAGTATATACTGAATAGTTTTTGGGTGTTTGTTTTTTTGTTTTGTTTTGGTTTTTTTTTGTAAACTGTAGGTTGCAGGCTTCTTATGTTAGGAATTTAGTTGCTAAATCTCTGTATTAACAGCTCTTAAAATCATTTCTTTGAGTACAGTTAAATTCACTGGTACTCATTTTGAAAAGTAAAAACATAAATTTTACATCTCTGTCCTTACCTATGCATCTGTTGCTGAAGTAGAAATCAATTTTCATTTGGTTTTGTAATGTCCTATTCAAAGATAACATCTTATATGTGTTTTAAAAGGAGCTCGACCATAATAACTTAAGAATATTTTTTCTTTCAATTCTTTAAAATGCTTATTAGTCATTTGAAATTTTTTTCTTATTTTAAAATGTCTTTGAGTGCAAGCCAGAAAAGAAAGTGAATCTCATTTAATAATACAAGAATGCTTGGTTAGGCAAAGTTTTAAGCCTTATTTTTCAAAACTCAGAGGAGTTTAAAAATCCAGTCTTTGAACCATACTGACTAATGTTAAAATGCCTATTATTTTTCTCCCTTGCAAAACCTTAAAAGAACCCCTATGCCATGCCTATCAATCCTCAATTTTTCATTTGCCTTTGTGTTGGTAGGTAGGACTTAAAAAGAATTCACACTACCAGTAGCGTGAAATTTCCATTGGAGCCTATTAAAGAAAAGGTGACACAGGTGTATATTCGATCAAGTCTAAAGATATAAATCTGGGACTATTTAGTGTATAGCACTATGAACTTGGTAATGCAACTTCTGCTGCTGGAGTAAAAGCAACCTTATTTACCCTCTCACATTAAACAACTTAAAAAATAAAGAAAATATATGGAACAGCATTTTTCAGTTATTAGATGACCCTACAATTAGCCCTGGGACAAAGTATTGTGAAAGTTATCAACAGTTATTATCAAATTTAACATACAAAATGTATATACATGTGAATTTTTATTTCATGTCTTTATAAGCTGATAAAGACCCTGCTTAGTAGTTATAGCTTTTCTAGACTAACTATGCAAATACAGAGAAACCATGGGCCAATACTTTCACAGGAACTTAGGAGAGCTTACTGATTTTGTGAACTTAAATAAGGATATTTTCAGAAAAGCTCATGTAAGCTACACACATTCCACACTGAATCATTATTTCAAATACCTCAAATTGTCCAAATCATTTAATCACATAAGGAGCATTAGGAATTATCAGAAGAGATTAGCAAACCCATTTGTAATGGTTCTTCTCTCTAAATAAAATGGTTTTATTCTGTGATCTTCCACTCAGTGATCTTTATTTATTTATTTTTTTCTGGTGTGTGTATGTGTTCACTCTTAGGGCTGGGTTAGGCAGCCTTACACAATCAGCACCAGGACCTGGATTTAAAAATTCCCCTATTTGGAGAGCGCCTGGGTGGCTCAGTAGGTTAAGCATCTGACTCGATTTCAGCTCAATTCATGATCTCAGGGTCCTGGGATGGGGCCCTGCATCAGGCTCCATGCTCAGCATGGAGTTTGCTTGTCCCACTCCCTCTGCTCCTTCATCTCTCTCTCTCTCTCTCTCTCTCTCTCTCATAAACAAGTATTTTTTAAAATCCCCTCATTTTGCTCAGAGTCATGAATGTCTTCCTTGATGTTGACCCCAATAAATCTGATGAACAAAAAGATTACATAGAATCTGGAAAACAAATCTGGAGAAGGACAAGAATTCCAATTCTAACTGAATTCCAATCATAAAAGAAAGTGGGTATGTTTTGACATAAACAGGCTGATGCCAAAAGGTGCTACAATCCCCCTAACAGAGAACATGTACATGCATTAAAGAAATCCAAGGAGACACAAATATTTGAAATGTCCACTTAAATGTTTTTCCATACGACTAAATAGTACAGCTCCCTATTTTGGTAAGTTACTAAGCTGCACACACACAAAAAATGCATTATGATACAAAAAAAATTAAATGTTATTCTGACAGGTATACCCAGCTACAGGATGGATATTGAGACAGTGCTAACAGCTACTATAAGCACACTGTGGGAATTTTTACATTATGACTTTTTCCTTCTATTAAATTCTGCCACAGCCATTTAGAAGTCATTTTTTCATGATCTGTGAATTTTCAAACCAATTTCAGATTAACAGTGCTATGTGGAGCCAGCAATAACATAGATTCTACTAAGATCCTTGGAAAATTAGAAAAGATGGCTAATTTTCTAAAGAACATAACGTACTTTGAGAGTTTCACAATTGTTCACTGAGGAGCTTTCAACTGACTGGCTGCTGGGATCTCTCCTGTCTTCTCCAGCCTCTCAACTTCCAGCTAACATCCTTGTTCAAATATCCATCTAGGTAATTTTTCTCTTCTCACCTTCAAGTCCTTTGCAAAACCAAATAATATGCTTAGAAACACCTATTTTCTCCTTCCACCATGCCATTACTTTTTCATCAGACATATCGTAACATTTCTTATCATTCTGGACATTTCCTAGTTTAATCGGAAGTGAGACAACAGCTACCTCTAAACTAGGCTTGCCTGAAGAAAGATTTTTCTACACAGTGGTTCCCCTGTCACCTCATTCCAAGTAAGTGCTTTTCAGGTCCTCCCCTCAAAAACATACTTTGACATAAAGCTGATTTTACTGTCTCCGGATTGGTATGACATTTTTTTTTTCTTCTTTTTCAATGTATTTTATTTGTTTGGACGTTCTCTTCCTTAGGCTTACTGGGTTACTAGAAGCTGGGAAAGTCGTCTCTAACTCAAGAAAGTCCCTTTCTCTCTGCTCTTCAAGCAGGTGCTCATGAAACATGTTTTGATGTAGAAGAAAATATATCAACCTACTTCATCAGTGGAGACTGTTTCTGAACCTTCAGGAAAGCAACAGATATTCTCCAAGAACAATGCTTTCCTGAGATTTTTCAATGCATTTTAAAATTAAAATAAGCTGATTGTCAAAATTAAGCCAATTTCTTTTGCCCCAAAATGTATACTTTCAGAGGTTTAGAAGTCATTTTCTGATGGATTGATTTAAAAGTTTAACAGTTGCTGTCATTATTACTGGTTAGAATGTTGAATTTAAAGATTTTATCCATAATTCCATATGGAATAGCTATCTTTTTAAACTGAAACTTGAGGCATTTCACTTGTTTTCTGTTTGCTTTTCCCCTTTGGTAGAGAATGAGAACTGGTTGCTACAGCAACAGATTTATTCTCCAAGTACGCTGGGGTACTTTCATCAGATGTTCACTCTGACAGTGAGTTCTGCTGTCTGAATGTCTGACTTTTACAACCACAGCTAATTACAAAACCTGTAACAATTTCATTCTGTTGCCCTAAAGGTTAATGCAAAACTTGTAGTATTGAAGAAAATGTGAGTTGCCAAAATAATTCTTAGGAAGAACGGAGAAAAACAAGTAATTACATTTTTAAATCTATAGTGAGAAATATTAAACTTTAAATTATCTGTAGCTATTAGGTTTATAAAATACCTTTGGGGAATAAGAAAAAAAATGTCAGTTTTCCCTTTCTTCATTTTTCTCTATCACTTTTCAACCATGGTTCTTGAATTAGAACTAGAATATTATATTGTATTTCAATCATTTGGCTTTTCAACTAAAGAATTTAACCCCTGAACCAGAGGAGGAAGTTAAACTCACCATGTTTGGATTTTCTACCATATGAACTACGTTTTTATCTCTTACTAATTCTTAACTTCCTAAAAACGTGGTGTGTTTTAAAGCTACAGAATGGACTTATTATATTGGAAAACAAAAGTGAATATTCCAAGCTCTTGCTTTGTCAATTTTTATAAAAAGCAAAAAGATGAGATATGTTAAACCTAACAAAAGCTTTTGGAAAAATCAATCCATAGAAAACAAATGTGAAAAAAAAAAAATGAACTAAAGAGGAAATTTCTTAGGCAAGTAAAAACAGAAAGACCTACAGCCTAAGGGTTAAAACAGTAAATACAGAGCAAGTCCAGGGGATCCAGCTTTCAGTTACTACCCCCAGCACTGTAATGACTGCATCTGTAAGAACAATTTCCAGGTAGCAATTCCACCAGGAGCATCACTCCGCTTTGCCCAAATGCCATTCTGTACCAAATTCAACATACTTATTCCAGATCTGTGGGCAATGCTAGGCTCTGCCTCCACTAGCTCATAATGAAACAACATCAACAAAATAATATACTTTTTAAAAATATAAACAATTTCCTTTCACTAAAAAAATGCAAGGGTCTTGCTTTCCAAAATGCCATTTTAAAGGAAATTTCAGCCTTTTTCTATAATTTCACTCCTCACATACTCATAGTACCTGCAGAGTAACTTACATGCATTCACTTTTTTATTATCATTATCACCTGCCAGAACACAAAGACTCCTTAAGACCAGGAACAAGTAATTTCTAACACCTCAACCTATTTGTCTATGAGTTTTCTGTTGCTTGGACTGGTCTGCATATTTTCTTTGGCTACAGGTAAAAATTTGGAGCCTAAATATTTTATATGTAAAGTTGCACTCTGCAGCATTGCTTTAGAGCAGAACCTTGAAAAAGATCCAAAAATAAATCAATAACATATTGGTAACATAAATTATGTATACCCATACCAAAGACAATGACTGAAAAGGGAAAAAAATAATATACATCTATATTAATTAGTGTGAAATACACATAGCCCAAATGGAAAGAATTTCCTTCATGTATGGTTGCCAAACAGCATTTTATTTCTAGTTTATATAAATTTATTCTATAGGAAAAGACCTAGAAGAATGTTCACTAAAATACAGATTTTAATTTCTGAGTACTGGCCCTATTTTATATTCGTAGATAACATCTTCCATCTTTAAAATTTATTATCTTTTCAAATGTCTCCCAAAACCTTGAAAATAGGCAGTTAATTACTGTTAAAGATACCAATCTTTTATTTATACTTCTGGCCCTTAAACTTTCTGAAGAGTATAAAATTACATATGTTTGTAAATGGTATTGTCATTGTTTTATTATCTTCTAATATTGCAGTGAAACCTGTTAGACATGAAATGTTATACATATTCTCTAGTCATGTGGAATACCAGCTGCACCGGTGATATTTGGTCCAAAAAGGGAGTATATTCATTCTTTGTGGTTGCAGTAACAAATTGCTACATACTCAGTACCTTAGAGCATCAGAAATTTATTCTCTCACGGTTCTGGAGGACAATGTCAACATCAAGGTGTTGGCCAAGTCTAGGGGAGGTTCTGCTCCTTGACTCCTTTAATTTCTATGGCTGGCACCTTCTCTTACCAGAAGTGTCTCAAAACTCTCTTCCTCTCTTAGAAGGATACATGTGATTCATTTAGAACTCACTTGATAACCCTAATAAATTCCTCCTCTCAAGATCCTTAATTCAGTCATCTTTTTTTATATATGTATAATTTAGTCACATATTTTGCCATGTGAGGTATAGCCACACTCTTCAGGGATTTGATGTAGATATCTTTTGGGGGAGCTATTTTTTTAGCCCCACCACAGAGGAGAAACAGTGAAACTGGCCTTCCTATCACCTGGTTTGAAGGCCTCAGAAATGCCTCCCTTTGCTGGACTATTTTCTACTCTGAAGTAGTCTCATGCCTCATTTTCCAACTGCTGGGATATAGGGAGCCGGGGCAGGGAAATATGTAGGATTTGTACAAAAATTCTCTCAGGGCGCCTGGGTGGCTCAGTTGGTTAAGCGACTGCCTTCGGCTCAGGTCATGATCCTGGAGTCCCGGGATCGAGTCCCGCATCGGGCTCCCTGCTCGGCAGGGAGTCTGCTTCTCCCTCTGACCCTCCCCCCTCTCATGTGCTCTCTCTCTCTCACTCTCTCAAATAAATGAATAAATAAAACCTTAAAAAAAAATAAAAAATAAAAAAAAAAATTCTCTCAGATCCCCATCTCTGGCTCTCTCCCTTCTGGGACTTCCTCTGATCTTAGGCAGTCAAATGTGGTTGCCCATTCTCTTCTTTTTGGTTCCTCTATCCAAAAAATTGGCAGACTTTCTATCAGATTTTTAGTGGCCCGTGGAATCATACTGCAACCTCTTGCCAACATAAGTGAAAAAATGAGGAATTCACCCCCATGCTGGTAGCTTCTGTGAGTTTCCAACTGCTTCCGCTGTTTTTGTGTTTATATTTATTCTTCAAAATCCTCAGTAGTTATTTTGTTTTATATACACTTGTATACAGTTATCTATTGTAGGATTAGTTTTGTAGAAGGCTCACATTACTACCACACGTGAGACTAACAAAACCTGGTTCTTTTCACTTTGGTACATGTTCAAACACCCCACCTGCTTCCAGGTTCCCTCTAAACAGTCCATTCAGGGAGATAAGGTCTCATGTACTCTCCATATAGAGTCTAAATTATGAGAGAGTATACTAATGAATTAATGGTTAATAAAATTATTTTCATACCTATCAGTTAATTATACCAATGTGACCATCTAGTGATTGTTGGAGGGGGGAAATCAATACTGATATTTTTGGCAAAACAAAGCTACTTTCCTTTACCTAGAGTTCAAGTAACCATGAAAGGAGTAAAAATAAATTTTGTGTCATAGAAGAACCAGTAACACAATCATTAGAATATTCCTTTGGCAAAGCCCTTGATTTAAAGTTGTAATACAAAGAACTTGTAGTCAAATTTGTAGTCAGATTTAAGTGGTAAAAAATTTAAATGCAAGCTATTTATAATTGTCAAATAATGTTTGAGTCAATATCTTAAAGCAGTTTTTTTCCCATATTTCAATCAAACTATTTCTGTTTTTGCTTATTAGTTTGTTTATAATTTTCTCTTCTAATGCACA
Organism: Phoca vitulina; assembly: GCF_004348235.1. Lineage (NCBI taxonomy): Eukaryota > Metazoa > Chordata > Mammalia > Carnivora > Phocidae > Phoca > Phoca vitulina. The sequence continues at coordinate 31,484,758 of NW_022589709.1, read as the reverse complement.
AAATGATTTTAATTAAATGTTATTACTTTTATTTAATTTTAATTTTAACATATAAAACAATAACATACATACTTGGATATAGAACACAAAATAAAAAAGGAATCATATATATTTATAAAATGCAAAACAATTAGAATTTTTTTCTTATTCTTAGTCTCACTGAATCTAAGGATTTTTCCAGTAAGGATAAGAATGCTACTCAATTTTGAACAATTAAACTCTAATAGAATTTATAATAACTTACTTTCATGGAAAGCATGATAAAGTTTAATACTATAACCAAAATCCCATTTTTGATTCAAAAAAGATTCTGAAGATTAAATAAAATTTATAATAATCTAAATAACTCACTATAGACTTTCACCACATTCTACACCCAGAGCTTTTACAAGAAACATAAATCAGAAATATCTTTACTTCTTTTCCTCCTTATCAATTTCACTTGTCACTTTAAATATTTTAAAAGTTATTTTCTCTACATATGTTTTCTATAGTTACTATGTGCTGTTTATGGGTGGTTGGAGGATTTCAACTCTGTCTCTCATATCAGAATATACCTGTTTTCCAAAGGCCTATCAAATTGTATCATAAGTGGATTGAGAATGCTTTGCAACTATATTCTTGTTTGAGAACAACTGACCTGTGGAATAAACAGGAACTTAGAGTCACTACATATTATTAAGATAAACCTACAGTTTGAAAAGTGCACAATTTGTTAGAAAAGTAAAGAACAGGGGCTCCTGGGTGGCTCAGTGGGGAGTCTGCTCCTCCCTCTCCCTCTGCCCCTCCCCCTGCTCATGCTCACTTCTGCTCTCTCTTGCTCACTCTATCAAATAAATAAAATCTTAAAAAAAAAAAAAAAGAACAAAATCAATCAGGAGTAATAATTTTCTTGCACCTTATTTGCTACTGTCACTTTAAATCTGCTTTATCAAAGAAATACCCCTACATTATTTTCTATGAGTTTCCTGACAGGAGTCTGTACCTTGTCTCACATAAAATGAATCAGTCAGTGCAACTATGTAACAATCCATGGTGTCTCCTTTCTGATGAGAGGATTTATGTGCAGTTACTACAAATTCTCAGAAAACTACCATATATGTACTCATGAATTAATATACATCAAACGGTTTCAAACAATGTCTTAGTCCATTTGGGCTGCTAAAATAAAAATACCAAAGAATGGGTGGCTTAAAGACAGCCAAAATTTAATCCTCACAGTTTTGGAGGCTAAGAAATCCAAGATGATAACACGGGCAGATTCTATGTCTGGTGAGACACTACTTTCTCAGTAACTGGGTCTTTCCATTATAACGTCACATGGCAGAAAGTTTGTAAGGGATCTCTAAAGGGCGTTTTTTTAAGGGCACTAATCCCATTTAAGAGGACTTTTTTCAGGACCCAAACAGTTCCCAAAGGCCCTACTTCCAAACACCATCACACTGAGTAGTGGATTTCAACCTACGAAATAAATTTGGGGGAACACAAACTTTCAGTCCATAGTAAGCAACATTACTAATTTGTGATCAACAGAGGACTGCCTAAAAAGTTGATCATATATTGATCTTGCAGTTAAACCACTTTTCATCAAGCTACACCTTTTAAAATATAAATGTAAAAGTAGATTCTTTGTCTTGCTTAGAGACGATTACTGTTATTTTAAAATTTTACTTTAAAAGGAATATTCAAATAAATTTAACAAATTCAAATTTAATAAATTTAAATTGATCAATAAAGTTAATAAAATTTATTATTTTTAAGGAAATAAATTTTTATCGACACTTATCCCCTATGGAACAACATATATAATATTTTTAACAAGTTCATCATCAATCTTTAAGTATTTTTTATATTAACTTTTCTCCTTTATTCTTCAACACTGTAAAAAAAAAAAAATTGTTGTTTTTTTTTTTTCCTACCATGCTCTCGGAGTAGCATTTAACTTATAAGAAAACTGACAATTATCTGGATCAAGAGAAAGGAAAATTTGCAAAAACTATAACCACACTAATGATGTAGAAGTCAACAGTCATCAGTATTATGTGTGTAAAATAATTCATTTCCAATAGTCAAACCTTACTATGTACTTGGTAAATGTATCCCTTACTCTATGAAGAGGATGCAATTAAAAGTTAACTTTGGTGTGGCACAGGCTTCGATAATACTTTCCCCTTCACTATAAATATTACCTGTCATTTGTTTTTAGCCAGTGGAATATAGTAAAGGTGATAGGAGAGTGAGTCCTTGATTAAACTCCATTACATAAGATTCCATCTTAGCAGACTGAGTGAGAGATTCTCCTACTGGGCTTCCAGAAGTGACCTCCATGTTGTCAAAGTTTCCAGAGGGAGAGGGCCATGTGGCAAGAAATCATGAGTAGCCCTTAGAACAGCTTCCAGCTGACAGCCACCAACAAATAAGAAACTTAGTTTTACAAGGGCAAGGACCTGCATTCCAGCAATAGTCCTGAGAGTCTAGAAGAGGATCCTGGCCTCCAGAAAGGAACACAGCCCAGATGATAGCTTCACTTTTGCCTCCTGAGACCCTGACCAGAAGACCCAGCAAAGCTGCACCCGAAAACTGTGATACAATAAATGTGTATTGTTTTAAGCTGCTGTGTTTATGATCATGTCCTACACAGCAACAGAAAACTAAGCCACCTTGTTTAATTTTGCTGACATGTTATCACCAGTTAGGGTGATTTTAAACTAGGAAGTAATTGCATGTGAGTGAGACTGTGCATCTGTGTATGTCTATATGACATTGCCTATCAAATCTAACATATGCTTCTAAAACTGTTAATTAAAATGCCTCAAACTATTTATATAATTTTGACCAGTTTTTGTATTTTTCACTTGTAATGAAAAATTTGGTGCTAACCTAAATTAAATGAACTCCTAAAGCCTAAGAAATCAAAACCAATGTGGTCATCAGTGACATGTATTTTGTATGTTTGCTTACGTATTTACATATTAATTCGAGATAGCCATTCCTTTAAAAGTGCATTACTGTGGAAGCAAGCCGGATAAATAACTACTACTAGTTCTACATAAAGAATGCAGAAGAATGATTCTGCTAATGAGGGATATGTTAAAATCTAGACTAAAATCAAGACTATTCAAGAGGTGCCCATGACCCCACTGGGTGATGCTTATACTTGCAAAGGTAACAGGTACTTGATGTGCTCAAACATTTGACAAAAATAATGTTCAAGAAGAGAAAGTTGTAATTTTGTCCAGATATTTGCTTTCATCAAAAAACATAATTATTTTACTAATATGAATTACCATGAAACATTTATTATGTGAAAATGAGAAATTCTTGGGTTCATTTTGAGAGAAGATATTGAAAAGGTTTATGACAAAGATTTTCTTGTTACTCTATTGTGAAATTTTTTAAATGTTGTTTTCTGATTTTTAACTAGAAACAAAAATATAGAAATGGAGACTAGGTACAAAATAATTTATAATGTTATAGCATTCTGATTAAGGGCAACTTAATACCTTAATTATCTTATGTCTTTATTATTGGCCTGTTTCTTCGTGAAAGGTAATTTAAAGTATTCAGAAATTTTGATAATTTAACTTTTATAAATGATGAATGTTGTTTTGTTTAGTACAATATCACTTTGATCGCTGGACATAACACAAATAGTTACATAATACTGCAAAGTTTTATCATCCTGACAAGGCTATTATGCTTTGCAGAATATGGCAAAAACAAGGCTACATAATGTTTTAAGTATTTCAATTTTAATACAACTTTTATTGACTTACTAGATTTCCCCAGGCAGAAGGTAAATTTTTTGACATTTAAAGAATTCCCCTAGCAACGTGTATTCCAATGCATTGTACCCTGCCAATTATGATCATTCCAGTTCATTAGATGCTGTCTGGAAACAAAAGGAATGAGGCAGAAATACTCCCTACTGATACATTATTTTTGGAGGATTGGCATTACACAATTAGCAAACGTTATTAAATGTCTTTAAGTATCATTAGTGAAGAAGAATGGAAAACTGTTTAATGGTTACCCCTCTCTGTGCTTTAAATGGATTGATATTGCATGAAGCCATTTAAAGATATAAAATATCAGAAGACAGGCAGGACCATCTGTTTTACATATTCATTATCCTATACATTTTATTTTGCATAATTATTTCATCAAAAAAGAACTCATTGAACTGATACAGTGTTCATAAAAGAAGGTGAAATGCCTATATATACCTCTGATTGAAAACTTATCTTTGGTAACATTTGGTAACATTTATATCAGAATTAAAATATATAACTTTTAGTTCATGTTACTATACCCAAAATGTTGTCATTAGAAAACCTGACATAACATAATAGAAATTTTTACAATGTAAGTGATAGTGTACTACTGTTAAATAAATCTGTCATTAAAAAGCCACGTTTTCAAAAATTTATTTTACCTGAAAAAAATATGCTGCTAATATTTGAACGTTGTCCTGATTTCCACTATTAATAAAAACATCTCAAAAATTAAATGAGCTGAAGATGATTACTTTTCTTTAGAAAGTAATATTTACTTGACTATAGATCAGACTATTACAGTTTTTTTATTTATAGTTTTTTATAGTTTTTTATTGTTTATATAAACAATATTATTTGTTTATACCAAGGTGGAAAAGTATGAGAGTGGAGTTTGAGCGATAAACATGAAATGGTAAATCTCCATTTACTACAAAGTAATAGAGATAGTTTATTGAGCTGGCCAGGCAAGGCCCTGCAATAAATTAGACATATGTGCTCCATAATTCAGCTGCCCACATAGTTACCCCATATATACCTTATGATATAAATTAGTCTTATTCCTCCCAAAATGAAATAGAATCAAATTATAAGTATTTAAAAATACTTTTTAAAGAACTTACACTTGAAGTACCACTCTTGCCAGCATCTCTTTATCTCTGTTGAGTACTGTTGCAATTTGTAAAAAGTCTTACTACCTACCAACAAAGTAGACAGCATCTTTTTATAAATATTTCTTAAAATAAAAGCAAACACACACACACACACGCACACACATACACACACACACACAAAGAATTTATAAAACACCCTTGTCAGCACCTGTGTAACTGTTGAGTACTGTTGTACTGCAGTATAAGGTTCCAAATAAAACAAGAGAAACCACTACAAACATCAAGAAAGAAGCCTCTAGGATATAAAACTTAAAGCACAATCAATGAAATAAAATAAAAAATCAACAAGTGGGACTACATCAAACTAAAGAGCTCTGCACAGCAAAAGCAACAATCAACAAAATGAAAAGACAATCTATAAAATGGGAAAAATATTTGCAAACCATTTATAAGGGATTAATATCCAAAATATATAAGAATGCATACAACTCATTAACTAAAAAAAAAAAAAGCAATCCAAATAGAAAATGAGCAAAGGATATGAATAGATATTTTCCAAAGAAGATATATGAATGGCCAACAGGTACATGAAAAGGTACTTAAAATCACTAATCACTAGAAAAATGCAAATCAAAACCCTAATGAGGTTTCACCTCATACTTGTTAGAATCACTAGCATCAAGAGAGAAATACTGGAGAGATGTGGAGAAAAGGGAGCCCTTGTGCACTATTGGTAGGACAGTAAATTGCTACAGCCACCATGGAAAACAGTATGGAGTCTCTTCAAAAAATTACAGTATGATCCAGCAATTTAACTTCTGGTTATGTACTCCAAGGAAACAAACACATTCTGTTTGAAAGACACCTGCACCCCCATGTTCCTAGCAGGACTATTTACAATAACCAATACATAGAAACAAGCGTACATCAATGGATGAATGGATAAAGAGGATACGGTATATATACACACAGTTGCATAGTACACAGCCATAAAAAAGGAAGAAATCTTGCCATTTGCAGCATCATGGATGGACCCAGACAGCATCATGCTAAGTGAAATAGGACAGAGACAAATAGTATATGATTTCACTTATATGTGAACTATTAAAAAAAGAAAAAAAAACCTCACAGAAAATAATATTAGATTTGTGGTTACTAGAAGTGGAGGGTAGGTGAAGAATTAGATGGAAGTGATTGAAAGATACAAACTTCCAGTTATAAGATCTATAAATACTAGGGCTATCCAGTACAGTGTGATGAGGGAATTTTCTATTCGCTGATCATTTCTTCAACATGTTGATACATTTCATTATATATTATCGAAACACCAAATTCTCCTATATCACCATCTATCTCATTCAAAAAGTCTTTGACTACTAGGAGTAGTCAAACTCTGGGGTGAATAAAATACTTCCTAAACTCTGCTTGAAAGCTTTAATTTTATCATTGGCAACAAATATTGTCAGTGGGTTTTCTTGAAGTTCAAGTCTCCTTTGTTTATTTATGAAAACATAACTGCCCAATACTCAACTTTAAATAATATTAATTTGTCAGTTTTTTTTAAGTAAACATGGTGTTCCATGAAAAGGCAGCTAATTCAGCTTACATATTTACCACCTATGTGCTTTTTCTTGAAAATATCATCACACTCCAGTATGCAGTAGAGATGCTTGGATAGTATTTCTCAACTGATCACACAGAAAATTAAAATGATGTACTTAAAAAGCCAAATAGTCAATGAAATTCATCATCAGTACTACTTCATTAGGAGCATCTTTTAGGTAGAACTTTTAGCTATGTTTTACAATTTAATAATAGTTCTTCTTTTCCTTTTTTTAAACTGCTGTGTGTGCAAGTGAAGACTACAATGACCACAAATACAATATGATGTCACTGCCTTGATTAGTGCTGAGGTACCAACAGTTTTACCCACCATTATTTTTATACCAACAGTGCAAAGTCAAGTACAAGACAAATTGTAACTTAGGATTGTTATGAAAATAATTTTGACCTTGCTATACCCCGAAATGTTCTTAGTTAACACCGGGGGATCCATGGACCACAGTTTAAGAATGACTCCTTAAAAGTCAATGGATTACTTGGTACAGTAATTAGAAAATTCATATTATTTATAAAACGGCTTATGATCCTCTGGGAATATTCTATATTTATTTCCATTTTTAGACCTTAGAGAAAATATAAATATATAAGTGACTATGCATATTTAAAAGTTTTATGACTTCTATACTACGCTAAGCCTAACCAGTGTAAATGATATTATTTATAATTAAGAATTTGGTAAAAGCCTGAATCCTTTATGATACTTCATTTTCACTTCCATATCTTAGAACATATTTAGCAATTACTGTAAGATGCCTCCATGCTTTAAAACATAGAGAAAAGGTGCCAAAGCTAGATAGTCTGGGTATGAATTCTGGCCCTGACACATTTTGCTTATATAACCTGGTCACGTTCCTTACAGTGACATGTTTGTCACTTCGCTCTTCTGCAAAATTGAGTATAATTTAATAACTACTTCACAGGATTGTAGTGAAAATTAAATGAATACATGGAAAGGACATTTAAGACCACATGCCATAGTATAAAAACTAAATGTTAGGCATATATATAATAAAACAAATTTAGAGCAAAAGGGACCTTAATTTTGGGATGTGGGTTTCTGGAAAACACAAAGTTAGTGTATCTTTCCAGGTTAAGATTTTAAGGCATCTACCTTTTGATACATTTAAATAATTAGCACATTTATAAGATTGAGGACTTGAGATGTTAAATAAATATTGATGAAACAAAAAAGGGACATTTGGCTTTAAAATGTCTGGTTATTGACTATAATGTAATCTCCAAGAAATACTTTACGAATGATCATATTGTATGTATCTTACATACAGTCTATCTTACAATTTTAATATCTACTCTGGATAGTTTTGACACATAAATGAACAAACAAAAAGATCCCACTGTAAAATCTTTTAATACATATTTTATTTAAATACTTCTCAAAATTTGTGTTTCTGAATGTGTGGAGCTCAGCCAAAGTTTATTTGGGCTGAATTCTCATTACAGAACATTGTATTTCTTTGTTTTGTTTTGTTTTGTTTTGAAGAGAGGGGGAGGGGCGGGGGCGGAGCAAAGGGAGAGGAAGAGAGAGAATTTTAACAGGTTCCATGCACAGCATGGAGCCCGATGCAGGACTCAATCTCACAACCCTGAGATCATGACCTGAGTGGAAATCAAGAGTCGCATGCTTAACCGACTGAGCCACCCAGGCACCCCAGGACATTGTTTTTCTTTCTCATTTATTTATAAACTATGTTCCTCCCCAGAAGCATGTAAAATGGTTTAAATAAATTACAAAATTTAAGAAAATATAAATTAGATGTAGATAAGAAAGAACAAAGATGAAACAAGGGGCAGGAACAAGACTGGAGCAAATGTTTCCCTGTGATTTTCTATGCTTGCAATAAATATCCCATGACAGAGCTCACAGTTGGAGCATCTCCTGTGCTATCTGGCTGCGACCTCAAGAGTGCGAGGGACCAGGCATGAAGGCAGCAGGATCTAACCACCCCACTGGGCCAGGCAATCTGGACTTGAGTTCTTCCTACCTCTACTTGGACTATGTGCTCAGATAATTAAGAATCACTGTCACCAGAATCTGGAAGAAAATCAGATGTGGATTGATGGAGAGTAGCACGTTAGCAGAGAAGAGATCAGAATGAAGCATAGACAAGAGATGTAGTGAAGAAAGCTAATTAAAAAGAAATCTACAGTGTTTGGAGAAGTACAATTAAAACCCAAATCTCCCAACCTAGAAAACCTCTCTACAAAGGCAGATGTAAAAGAAACAGTTACGAAGTATTAAACCAGAACATGATGTGCAGCAAGAGGCTGCAAAGACAAAAAATACCTCACCCTTTTATACAACCAAGCAGATATCACCTATTCTATACATGGTCTCAAAGTAAATGAGTCCTTAGACAAGAAGACTTGACAGCACCACTTGTCATACATTGTTCATCCTCAATTCACTTAGGAATTGAGAGGACAATCTCTGTCAGCCAAGAGCCTTCACTCAAAATAAAAATAAACTGCCCCTACCTTTATGATGAGAGGTAGTTTTGCAGTTTGGAGTAAGACAACCAAACCAGTTAGGCTACTACCCTCCAACAGAAACTGGTACTTAGGGACTCCAACTTCCTTAATGATTATGTTTTAAAGATACAGTTCCCAAGTCCTTGAGAAAAACATTCCAGGATCATAATTCTGGCAAGAAACTTATTTAGCTCTAAAAAGACTTGTATGCATTTCAATGAGACAGAGAAAAAGACTAATGTTTTCTAATGTAATACGCTAGGAAAAGGGAGCACTTGCCCTTACAATAGTTAACAGGATTTTCAATTGTTTGATGTCAAGTCCATGAGAGTTATGTAGTACATGACACTTACACTAAAGAAGGGGAGTGTCTAAAGGTAGCTGGGGGATGGGCTGTGATGCGGCTACACTTGAGAATTATCTGTTGGAGATTTCATGGTACCAAGATGCTGGAGGAGCCCATGCAATGTGACCCACAGTGGTCTGCAAGGATTTGTGACGGAAGGTTGCCAAACCAACTTTCTACTACACACCTTATTTTTTTTTATCCTTCTCATGTTTCTCTAGAAATCAAGTGGAGTTTATTCTCATCTGTGTTTATTTTGAAAGCATTTTAATCCACCAACAAAAGAAGTTAGAATTGTATACCTATACCAAATAATAATTTATCTTAATTGTTCCTCCCAATGACAACTGTTCATTTTAATCTTATTTGAAATAGACTCTTCTGAAAATTAAAGCCTTCTATTTTTGCTCATATAAATAGGGATGTGAATAATATGGTATTGTAATAAGGTGAAAATTCAAAACAAAATATACACTGACCTTTTAAAAGTTTTAAAATTTCTTTGTAAGTTACCAAAGACTCACCATCAGACTAAAATCATGAATTAAAAAAAAAAAAATAGAGAAGGATAAGTGAAAGTGTTGATTTTTACTAAAGATAGATACTATTTTGGATTGTTAATTTAATGATACCAAGCAAAGCAGTGTGCTAGCAGTTACAGATAACACTGATGGCTGTCAGAAGTTTTTTTTTTTCAAAATACAATGAGCATGTATAGTAGTAAAATGCATTAACTTTTAGTTACTGACAGGCTAGGCCAGAATTTTATTTTTATTTGAAACAATTTAATATATTTATTTTTAAAGTAAAGTTGTTTTGTATAACCTACTATTTCCTGCCTGACACTATTTTAATAAAATTGTTTAATGAAAATTTTAAAGCTCTTACATGACAATTGAATCAGAATATGTAGCTAACATCTAAAGAAACTAATTAAACATTGTCTCAAAGCTCAGAACTGTACAAAAAGACAGGGTAATGTCAGGTTTGCTAGGAAGACATTATAGTATCTCCCACACACTTTTGGGTTTCTGGGATAAATAATGATTCTCTTCAAGTCCTTAAAAAGAAAACTACATGATGGACATTTAAATCTAAGCTTTGTCCTTTTAAAGCTAAACAAATCATAAAATTTTCTGTAGAAAGGAAACAAATTTTACTTGCCATTTAGAGTCTCCCTGGCTCTACAGCATGGCCATATTTGAGGTTTGGGTCTGGCTTCTAATGAGTCAGCATGGTTCACCAATCAGTGCTTCATTACTCACTTTTTCCTATCAAATTGACAGATTATTTTCTCATCTATGCCGATCTTTTACACTGGAAATACAATGAAGACTTTTATTATGGATAATTTCAAATGCACATATCATGCAGACCTAATGGCATAATGAAACCCCATGACTCAAATACAGTAACTATTAATTCGAAGGTCAATCCTAACCTATTTGTACCATATGTGTACCCATATTCTGAAGTGTTAGTCATCATTACCGATTAATCTCTCAATATTTCAAATATCACCAAAAGATAAGGATTTTTTCCAACATGACAAGACAATGGTTTCAACACACACACACTACTTAATATCAAATATTAATGTGCTTAAAGGTCCAATTCCAAAGGAAGTCTGGGTTATTTATTTTTTTTCAGTTTGCTTGAATCAGGATCTAATAATTTCACACATTATGATTGATTGGCATGTATCTTATGTTCACTTTGATCTATATTTTTCTACCATCTTTTTTTTTTTTTTTTTTTTTACTTGTCGTTAATCTGATAATGAAATCAGGTCATTTGTACTGCACAGAGTCCCTCTATGAAGATTTCTACTTACTACTTCTTTATGGCGTACGTTAGCATATTACCCCAACTTCTGTATGTCAGACTCAAATCCAATTCATTGTTTATGCTGAGTTTTTTCATAATATGTAGGGAAAGACTGTTACCTCTAAAAGACTTACTAAGCTGTATGTATTATTGCAAAACAAACACATAGCTTGAGTGAAACTGCCAAATAGATGAATGTTCTTTTCTTAAAATAATAGAAATAAACTCTATCTTTTATGGAAGGTGTTCCAGTAAACTTCTAGATCCTTTCCTTCTGAAATAAAGCATTAGTAAGAGAGAGTAACTACAAGAATCAGGGCAAGAATGAAAGACCACCCTTTGTTCATATAGTCTCCAGCTGGTGTTTTATCAAATCTTATTCACAATTTTCTTGCCTGATGAATCAATCCATGCTTCCCTAAAGCCTCAGGATAAGCCACAGAACAGCTGAGCATAATTCCTCTAGGCTTAATAATCACAGTGTTCTTCATGAGAAATGACTATATTTTACCAGAGAACCTTCCCTTAGAGGAGCTCGGAGTGTAGATGGATCACTCATAGCTGATTCCAAAAGAAAAGAAAATAGAATCTCATTTCTTCAGGAATCCACAGTCCGCACTTAGGTTAAACTCGACAGATAATATTATTCTTTTGTTTTATGTTGTTTTGGTTTGTTTGTTTGTTTGATGTTGTCTCAAACCAGTTTTGTCCATGGCTCAAGTCTGGTCAGTTCCCCTTCCTGAACAGCTAAGTCCACACCCCAGACATGTCCCTTATCAGGTTCTTACACTCAAGGAGCCATTATTCACCAGCCCTAACTGCCCAGGGCCAGGTATCAGATAAGGAAGGACAGGCCCTATCCCCAGGAGACTGCAGAATTCTTCCAATTAGCTATTTAACAGAAAGCCCAGGAAACTTTGCTAACCCAATCCCTTGCTTACAGAAGCTGCCTTCTTAAAGCTCCAGCTGGCTGTTATACTCTGTCCCTGGGTCCAGTCATCTGTGTGGCCCTGCCTGGCAGCCTTCTCTGGTTTGAAGCTCTACGAAATAAGTTCTGCCCTTCACTGATCCAAGAGCCACTGTTTTGTCCCACCATCCAAAGAATCCTTAAATCTTATAAAACACTGAGTCAATTCCCATTTCTCTAATCTGAGGCTTTCAGTTCTGTAAAAAAAAAAAAAATTAGTTTATTATATCATGAACTCTCATGTTTGATGAAAAGTTAGAAAAAGACAAGTGGAAATAAATATACCATACAAGAAATATAAACTAAGAGTTAAGAAATGTCTTAATGCTCGTCAGGCCACTATTTTAAAGAAACTAATTGTATTATAGGAGCAAAACACCTTTTAAGCTTATTGTGAATATTTTCTAAGATACTATTTATATAAATTGGAGACATGGAGCAATATACATTTTTAATTTTTTTAAGTTTCCATTTTAATTCCAGTTAGTTAACATACAGTGTTATATTAGTCTCAGGTGTATTATGGAGTGATTCAACAGAAATACATACTTTTTTAAACAAAGTTAAATGATGAATGTATCTTTTCCTTACATATGGAAATAATATAAATTAAATAAAGGTAAATTGATTATAAATATCTTTCCACACATGTGAATACATTCAGAAAGATTTTCTCTAATATTAATAGATAAAATATTTACGTTGTAAGTTTTTCCTAGTTAGAGTCCATGAGTTTTTAAAACTTGGTCAAAAGAAATGTGCAGTTGATAACTACAACGAATTTCCCTCCAAAATACTTTACCAATTACATGTCCACTAACTGGATAGGAGAATGCGCATGTATTTCACACTTTTAATAACAAATCATATTGCTTCTTTGTTACTTTCTTAAGATAAAACATTACATCCTTTGGAGTTTTACCCTGATAGCCCCTGATAACTAGAAAGTTTGAACATATTTTTATCTATATATTGCACTTAATCACATCCCACTCCTTACCCAGAACTTTCACAGCCCTGTTTTCTCCAGCCCCAATATTTATAATCAATTCCAACTCATGCCACTTTTCTTCTCACTCATCAGACTGCAACTCCCTAGCAACATTCTAACAGTTTCTAGAATGTAGCAAGCACTCTTTCTACCAGAAAGCAATTGTACTCTTCCCTAGGAATGCTTCTCAATTCCCACAGCCACAGCCCTAATTCTTTGAAAGCTATCCCTTTTGATCCTTTTAATCTCCCTCTAGCCTATTATTTATTACAGCACCCTGTTCATTTCCTTCACAGCAGAGTTCATGGGGCATACTATTATTGTTTAATTGTTCACTGCCTATATATGTGGTTAGTCTCTGTTTAACACAATACTTTCTGGATAATTCCACTTGCACAGGCAGCCATCTGATTTATTTCTCTTCCCCTGTCAGAGAGAGATCAATACTACAGAACTCTCCTGAATCACCTCTACATTGCTGCTTGAGACATGGTTACATATAGCCTTCCCTTTAACACTGCCAAACTACCTTAAGTTTCTCTAAAATTTCAGGTGTTCATGCATTCAAACATTTTTGTTTTGCCTGGAAAGTCCTCACCACAGCCTTGCTAATCCTTCATCAATTAGGCTCAGTTACTGTCTTTATTGTCTGCTTGCAGAACAGCCAGTTGATAACACATTTTGATAGATTACTAAGCAGTAACCTCCTTGAAAGCAGGGACTCTATGGTTATTATACCACAAACTAATAGTGTCTGTTGCATAGTAAGTGATCAGTATTTGTGTACCTAATCAGTTAGAAGTATTCTGAAATCTTGATAGCACGAATTTTACATAAGATTACAGAAACTTCTTGACAAAAGTCACAAGCCTAAATAAGCCATTAATATTAGGAATTCTAGGAACTTGATCAAGAGTCACTAGATGCTGTGGTAGACTAGAGGAATTTTTTGATCAGAGCAATTATGTATTCTGAAACAAAATAATTACCCTAGTGTGTGATTAAAAACAGCATCACATACATCAAAGCAGAAAGTAAGACCAAATCCAAGCAGACATAAACAAGGCAATTTTCTTAGGTATAATTTGGCCAGGAAATTTAATCAGTTGTTTAGTAAGGATTCAAAGTTAATATCAAAACCCTAAAGAAAACAAGTAGTTTTTATATATTTTTCTCTTCTCTAAATTTAAATGTTTAGTAAAGTGACAATTTTCGTTCAATAACATGAATTCAATTATACTTAATTTTTTTTTACTTATTATTTTTCGGATTGAACAAATGTGTCTTTATCCAAAAAGAAAGTCATAGTTAAGACTCTGTTACTTCATCTAGACTTTTTCAGTCTGGGGGGGAAATGAAAGACAGAAAGAGGAGAGTTCCTCAACATTTACGTGATCACGAATGCATAATGCATAAGTAATGTGTGAGTAGTGAATAATTTCTTGTACAACTGAAAGCCAGATTTTTAAAACATTCTGAAATATTGGGCTTAGAGGAACTGTAATTTATAAAATTTTATTAAGGAAAACACTTGGTTTTAATCTCAAAATTCAATATATGTCCTGATTTGCCTTTTGATTTTTGAGTATTTTTCTTAGCATCAAGTATGAATCTCAGATCCTCAACATATAGAAGATACTTTTCTGTCATTGTCCCCCTCCCCACCTCTGCCAGCTATATTAACTGTCAGGACTGTACTATTTTGATAGCAACCTTAAGAATTGTTGTCTGGACTTCATTTCTTAACTTGTTATTTTTCTTTTCGAATTCATCCACATACAAAATATTTTACCTATGGCTAATTTATTACAACTTATTTTATTGTACAAAAAATCTTTGAATTTGATTAAAATCTTATGTGGCATTAATGTAGTATTAATAATAATAAGGATATATGATGGCATTGGTAATGTACATTTACCATATCAATATGATGTGTTTATCATAAAGGAAACTTTAAGGCTGGAAAGTCTCATAAATTAGTTTCAGATTATAAGTCATAAATAATTTCTTTACTCCTTGATGTATATAGGTTACTAAAAAGTCAAGTATAGGAGGTAGTATAAAACTTTGGAATAAACATGAGTAACTGCTTCATGATAAATGAGGCTTATGATGGGACACCTAGCACCAAAAGCATCCTGTCTAAATCCTTCATTAAAACATATTACCTCTTTATCTAAAACTAATGATGTAATGTATGGGGATTAACGTAACAATAAAAAAATTAAAAAAAAATATTACCTCTTATAACAAACTGGAAAGATATTCTAACAAATTGAACATAATGAGATGACAAACTTTCATTTCCTTTTCCTTTCTCTACTTCTTAACTAAATACATTTGTTTTAAGTCTGTTTCAAAAAGTTGACATCTATTACATTCTCTAAATGAAATTCCTTTTGATTTTAAAATAATCTAGTATTCAATGAAACAGCTGAAAAGACTCCCACTAGAAAAGCCACACATTAAACAGACACAACTTTGTTGAACTACACAGACCTAGTGGTGTAGGTGACCAGCCTATGGGTATTCAGCCCATAATGAGACTTATACTCCAATGAATAGCACACTCTTCTCTAACGAACTGAGTTGCAATGATCCATAAAGTGGGATAGCTGTTTTCCTTTCAATGCTTGACTTCTAACAGAGAAATATCCTTAAAAATTTCTTCCTGATTTTATATTTTTATATTTGTAAACTTTATATATTTATGTATAATTTATATTTATGGGCATATATTATCTATTTATAAATTATATATAATTATATATTGATAGAATTATTATAATATTAAATTAAATACAATATAGTTAAATATATTGCATATATTTACGTATATATAAAACAAAAGATCAATGCAGCATTGTATGTAATAGCAAAGATTGGAAACCAATCTATGTTTAATACAGGGTAAAATTAAATAACTTACAGTATATCCATATGATAAAATAGTTTGCAGAATTTGAAAAACACATTTCTACAAGTTCAGAAAGTACTTCTAGATGTGTATTACACGAAAAAATAAGGTACAGAACAGGATCTTCTTATTCGTGTTTAAAGTACACAAAAGAGTTAGCAGTTTTTAACTTATGAAAGTAGAATTTCTGAAGTGAAATTTCATCTTAATCTCATTTTCTGTGCTTTTCAGGTATTTTTGGAACATTTCTTTAAAATGTTTATACATTTTTATACACACAGGGAATATGCCATTCATGCTGGAACGAGGGAAAGAGTCCCAAGCATTTTTATGTTCATTTATTTAATAAACAACACAAGCAGCAGTTACCACAGACCAGGTTTAGTCGAAGAACTTTCTTACTTCATTGTCCTACCACCGTGAGGATAGGTACTATCACCGCCAAGATGAGAACAATGAGGTTGAAACCTGTCAGTGGCAGGTTCAGATTTCAAATTCAGGTGGTCTGGACCTGGAGTCCAAAATGTAATCACATCATACCTTACTATATGATAAGGAAAACACAATCACAATATAGGGAATTCAGAGTGACAAGGTCGGGGTATGTGCCAGTCAAGTTCACAATGTCGAACGTCATACTGGGAGTCCATTTATCTCATAGATGTAGATAGAATATAGGTCTAGATAAGGATATAGATGCAAACGTAGATATAGATATACAGATCTCTAATAACAAGAAGCTTGGATTTGAGTTATTCCTATATTTAGTCTTTGTTTTTTTCTGATAACAAAACAGGATGAAGACTAATGATCTGATTCAGAAGTGTTTTCCCCTGCAAAGGACAAAATCCCGTAAAAAGGAAAAACAATAACATTAAAACAATAATTATACCAACAATGAATACAAGCATTCCATCAAACTTCACAAGTACCAAACATATCCTACCAAATGTCTGGGGGGTTTTAAACTACATGACAAATATAAATTTCTAGACCACGATATACTTACTTTTGAATATTCAGTGAAATTAAAGCAAGAGATTTTTCTTTTGTGGCTTTCCAACTTCCTCAGAAGCTATGAAACGTAATTGTTCTTAACCTGTCTTTCAGTTAAATCTAATCTAGACTCTATCTCTACATTTTTGTTGAAACACTTTCTACTTCCTCACTGAATTCTAGGAATGTGGGCCTGACTTTCCATAGTTAACACCCTTCTGTTACATTAAAAAAAAAAAAAAAAAAATGGACCCAATGAATTAAACATCAATAGAATGAAAATAAAGACAACCAATGAATATATTCATTTGTCATGGTAAACATTTTGACTACCAATTAGATGAATTCAAGAAGTTGATGATGTATAATAGTGCTGCCAGCTTTTAGTTTGGAGATTACAGTACTCTTTTCCTATTAATGTGAGAAGACTGTTGAAATGTTAACTGTAATGCTGTGAAAATGGGACACTATTGAAATACGAAGCAAACCCAAAACCATTAAACTGCCTTGCCATTTCATTTTTACAAATTAGGTAAAGGGCTGTCTAATTAAAAGCTGTGGCTCAGTCAGTTGAGCATCGGACTCGATTTCAGCCCAGGTCATGATCTGGGAGTTGTGAGATGGATCCCTGTGTCTGGCTCCAGGCTGGGCCATAAGATTCTCTCTCCCCCGGTCCCTCTGCCCCTCCCCCCCTTTCTCTCTCTCCCTCTCTATAAATAATACATACCTACATATGTAAATAAAAATTAAGTAAATATGCTCACATAAACAAAGATATGTATGAGAACTGAAAAATTTTAGGAGATAATTTCAGGAGTCTTTTTGTTAATGTGAAAGTAATATATAGAAAAAGACAAGATCTCATTAATTAAACTAGCAATTTCGTTCCCTAAATGAAAGCATAATTTCTTCTCTAAGAAGCATTTTGTAGCCCAAAATTTTTTTTCAAACATTTAAATTTATTCATCTGTTTGTAAGATAAAATATGCAAGATTATAAAGGCTAAAAACTCAACAAGCAACAGAAAACTGCTTTTATTTTTGCAATTTCAGAAAACAGTTCAAAAAGCTGTACATTATGTGATCAACCCCAAGTAAATGACTATAGTTATAGTGCTGTTCCATTTCACTCTAAAATATTTCTTTTTAAATGATCTAAGGAAGGAAATTTAAATAAGGTGGAATTTGAAGTGTATCATTTCTTTGTGCTTAACTTTCAACGATGGTAGTAACTTTGGATGTAAAAACTAAAATCAAAGGTATATTCTTTCACAGATAGTTTTTAAAACAGGGAGAAATGACAAAAAATTGGGGCACCTGGGTGGCTCAGTTGGTTAAGCGTCTGCCTTCAGCTCAGGTCATGATCCCAGGGTCCTGGGATTGAGCCCCAAGTTGGGCTCCCTGGTCAGTGGGGAGACTGCTTCTCCCTCTGCCTGCTGCTTGCCATGCTTATGCTCTCTCTCTCTCAAATAAATAAATAAAATCTTTAAAAAAATGACAAAAATTTTTCAACTTTTAAGTTAGCGAACATAAATATTGAATCAAATGCTATAATAATTGCTACATGTTTTGTTCACCCATTTTAGCTGAACTTGTCTTCTAGCATAAATGTAAAATAACAATGGAGCCTTCAATTTTTGGCAACCTGCCATGTAGTTATCCTCTACAACAACAATTTAGAGAAATATCCTGAAGCCAGGAAAGAAATTGAGCAAGTCTAGCTGGTGGCTGCCCAGGCAACATGTATTAAATCTGGCTTGCCTAGATTTTCCTTTGTAACAAAACACAGAAAAGAGGAGACAAAACTGGGGGCCGATCAAACTGAGAAATGGAAACCAAGAGAATCTTCATAGAGTTAGGTATCCCCAGAAAATTGATTCCAGCAATATGTAAACTAGAAGAAAACCCACCAAAAGGGGGAGGAAGGTGAGGAAAATATGCCTATTTTGGCCATCATACTTGCAAGATGGTAATACCAGAGACTGTCCTCAGAATCTATCATCAGAAGCCAGCCTTCGAATGGGTAC
This sequence comes from Phoca vitulina, assembly GCF_004348235.1. Classification (NCBI taxonomy): domain Eukaryota; kingdom Metazoa; phylum Chordata; class Mammalia; order Carnivora; family Phocidae; genus Phoca; species Phoca vitulina. The sequence continues at coordinate 31,465,684 of NW_022589709.1, read as the reverse complement.
ATGCCTAGAATGCCTAAGATCTGTGTGTTGTTAAATTCCTCCCTCCCCTACTGCCAGCCAAGAACTTAGTTTAAACTCATCTTCCTCAGGTAAGTATTTATGGAAACAAATGCAAATTATCCACCTAGGAATGACTTTCAATCCAGGCCTCATTATATTCCTATGAAATGCAAAAACATGAATCTCTATCCTCTCCCTTTCCCCCCTTTATCTCATACAAACTGATATAAATTCATGGAAACTAGCCACCATGAGCCAGAATCAGTAGAAAAAAAAAATTTCATAATCAGAACCAACAACCCAACAGATACTAGAGTTAGCAATTACAGGATATAAAGTAAGAACACTTAGACTTCCAAAGAAACAAAAGAGGGAAAATAATTAGAAATTCAAGGAATGTGCTAAACAATGACTAGATATAGAAGAATAGAAAATTAACCAACTCAAAGATTGTTTTGTTTGATGTAAGAGAACAAGAAGAGATAAAATTTGAGAGAGGTTATGAGACATTAAAAATACAATGAGATGTCTTAGGCATGTTTGACTTCTGTAAAGAGACAATATTTTTACAGAGAAGAGATGATGCAGCATATGCCAATCATGCTATAAAACACAATAAATCCATACCTAGACACATCATTGTAAAATTTTGGAATATTGAAGTTTAGGGAAGCTCTAAATAATAGCTTGGCAGAAATGACAGGTTCAAAAATACCTCTTAAGAAAGAATAAGACTTCACATAAGCAGACACCTAGGCTTTAAAATTAGAAGGTTCCTATTAGAGCAACAGTTCAGGTATGTTAAAAAATAAATAAATAAAGGATAATCACAAGGATCTAAGATGCAAGAACAATGCACACAAAAAAGTAAACACGAACATGAGTGTTGCTGTGCACATATATGCACACACATACACACAGAAACCCCAGAAAAATAGTGTTTTAGAGATAAAAAAGGAACCATGATTCTTAAAGGCATTCAAGAATAAGCAAAAATTGTTTCCCGTTTTTCACTACGGTAAATAATGCTTGAGAGATCTCTGTGCAGCTTTCAGATGATTTTCCTTTTAATTTTATTTTATTATGTTATGTTAATCACCATACATTACATCATTAGTTTTTGATGCAGTGTTCCATGATTCATTGTTTGCGTATAACACCCAGTGCTCCATGCAGAACGTGCCCTCATTAATACCCATCACCAGGCTAACCCATCCCCCCACCCCCCTCCCCTCTAGAACCCTCAGTTAATATGCCCATCAACAGGGAAATGATTAAAGAGTTGTGGTACATCCATAAGATACAAAGTATTATATAGTTATTTTAGAATATTTACCAAGAATGCCTCTTCACTTTTTTCTTTTCCTGATGGTGGTTTGCTTTTTATTTTAAAGTAATACTCGTGAAAGAAAATTCGAAAAAAACAAATGAAAAACTGAAATCCTCTCATTCTCTTATACTCTATCTCCACCTCCAAAAGTTCATTATTGTTAAGATTTTATGGGTAGTTTCTAAAAAATGTCTGGGCATATACAAACATATCTAACAAACATTTATATGGATAGTCCTTTATTTTGTAACACAAGTGGGGCCATATAAGCTTGTTATTCTTCAAATTGCTTCTTATACTTATTTGGTTATTATTCTATATCAGCACATATAAATTTACCTCATTCATTTAAAATAGATGTTTCGAGACTCTTAACTATAGAGAACAAACTGATGGTTACCAGAGGGGAGGTGGGTGGGGGAATGGGTGAACGAGGTGAAGGGGATTAAGAGTACACTTATCCTGATGAGCACTGAGTAATGTATAGAATTGTTGAATCACTACATTGTATACTTAAAACTAATTTAACACTGTATGTTAACTATACTGGAATTAAAATTAAAAAAAAAGAATAAACAAAAATGCTGTGAGGCTTAATTCATTGCGTAAAATTGTGCTGCTTTTATATTAGGCATATTATCAGTAAGTCACAAAGACAAGGAGATTTCTAAATAGGTTTGCTGCCTCCCTGTCCCAATTAATTCAAATAAAGTTCACAGGGACTTCATTATATCTTATTTTAGAAATAACCAAAATTCTCATAATTCCTTTTTTGTATGTAATAGACAGTATTTTTCTAGTTAGTTTCCAAACTATGTAAAAGTTTGAATAGAGGATTAAATGATCTGGAGGATTTTTTGCATTTCAAATACTTGAATTCAGAAATTTACAACTTAGTTATCCAAAACCATGCTTAGCATAATGTAGAATAATCATCTTAGAGCCCGAATAAGGTTTACTGAGCTAACTGTAACACAGATGAAGTAATAAAACACAGCTTTACAAATCTGAAGCTTGTCTATGATTATATATTAACAACCACATTTTCTAACGGAGGTACCAGAAGGTAACACTCATTACACTTTAAAATAATTACAAAGAACATTAAATGTTATAAAATTCTGACATTTTAAAAATTGATAAGTACTAATTTAAATACTGATTATAAATCTCTTTAAATATGGTTTGGGCATAAAATTTTAGCTCTTTTAAAAATACTCTTCTAGAATTATTTTAAGAGCTCATAATAATTTCATTCTGATGAAGCACAAAGAATAATTAATGTTCAGCTGCACAGAAACTCAGAATAAATTGTTTTATATTCACAAAAACTACCAGCATCCCCAAATAATGTTAAATAATTAAAAGCTCTGTTATAGTTCTCTCCTTTCCTCTAAAAATAAGTCTTACAAAGCAATTTGTAAGAATACCAGGAGTGGTGACTTGCACAACAGAGTATACTTACAAATCACCTTAAAGACTTCTAAAGAATGAAAAGATTCTTCTACTTATCAAGAAGTGTATGATCTATTGTGACCTATAAAAGAATGTCGACCCTAAATTGCAGTACAGACTTTATAAAGGAGGGCATGTGTTGTGATGAGCACTGGGTGTTATATGCAACTAATGAATCGTTGAACACTACATCAAAAACTAATGATGTACTATATATTGGCTAACTGAACATAATAAAAAAATTCAAAAATAAAAATAAAAAATAAAAATCAAGTTCAAAAAAAGACTTTATTGAGGTGTAATCAATATATAAAAAAGTGCACATATCAAGTGTATATATCATGATGGGTCTGAACATATGCACACAGCCACGATAACATCACCATACTTAAGGTGCTAAACATATCTTCCAACACAAAATTTAATCGAAAAAAAAAATAAGGAAGGCGTGTTTAAAGACTTATTGAAGATAGCATTCAATTCAAAATGGGTAAAGACAGGTTTTACTTGTCTCCTTATCCACTATTCTGTGTTATGATAATTTCACCTCCAAAAAAGAGGATTGAATCTTAAAGCAGTTGTATAATAAGCCTGGGAGAATTAGTGAGGGAAAAAAAAAAAACAAACACAAAAACGGTTTCTTGGAAGATGTTTTAGTTATTTTTTATTTGTGAAAAAGACCCTAAAAAGAGTTTAAATTTCTGGATTTATTTTTTTGTGACTGAATAACACAAAACTTATAATATAGTTATAACAGTGGATCAGGAGACAAAAGTCAAAAGTGTCTTTATGCAATTTAACATTGTATGGTTTTTGTTACCCTAAGTCTTTTAAAATGCCATTGTCTACTCTGTTTTGTAGCTTAAACTCTCATTCTTTATTTTTCCATTAAATTGTGTTTCTACATAGATGAAACCTTTAGGGAGATTAGTTAGCAATACCTCCTTTTTCTCTTGACACTTGCCAAGATCCTGTAGGGCTTACCCTCTTTCTGTCATCAACAGTCATCCAAAGGACAGCTACTCACACAATATGCCTTTGTATCCCCCAGAGAGGATACACCCGAAACTGCTGCATTTGTTTCCATACATTTTCCAGGTCCTTTTATTTTGTCTCTCCTATAGTCATTGCTGCGATCTTCCAGAGTTCAGACCTGTTATCAATAATTCCTAATTCAGATTGGACTTTCCCCTTCCAAGGTAAACCCTGGTTGATATGATCTGTGAGTTATCTCTCTGAGGATCTTTAGATAGAGTCTTCTCTATTATATTCAGTTCTAAACTAATTCTTAGAAAGGGTTTAAGTCAGTCTAGAAACTTACTCTCTGGTTTCTTTGCCCATTCATTATATGTACTTTAAAGTTTGTGATCTTCTCTGTACTCCAAATGTGCAGAAAGCATGGGAAATAGATGTTATATGTTCTCCCTTGTTGTTTGTAGTTCATGAAACTGTGGCCATGATGGTGATGATATTTTGGCCAATTTTTCTAGGGGAGCTGTGAGGTGAGAAAATGAACTTTTTGAAGTGTCCAGGCCAGCTATCATTTAGGGTGTTCCACATTTTAGTGTTGCCTGAGGGTATTCTTCTTGCATAATTTACTTTTTTCTCTATTCTTTGTATTTCCTGTAATCTAGAAGTTAGGTCTGGGTTTTTTGTTGTTGTTTTTAATTGATTTGCTTTATGCTTTTTTATTTGAGAGAGAGAGAATGAGAGAGAAAGAGCATGGGAGGGGGGCAGGGTCAGAGGGAGAAGCAGACTCCCTGCTGAGCAGGGAGCCTGATGCAGGACTCTATCCTGGGACTCCAGGATCATGACCTGAGCCGAAGGCAGTCCCTTAACCAACTGAGCCACCCAGGCGCTCCTGATCTGGGTTTTTAAAAAAATAAATCATACATGAGTCTGTGTACTTTATTTTCAGCATGACAGAGGTGAATAATATAAGGTGTCCCATTATTAAGAGAGCCAAATTGCATTCACACAGTTAAGTTGATGAAAGGTAACTGTAATGACTTTTTTCCTTTGCAATTAATAGAAGAAAGGAAGTTTAGTCAGCAATACAAAATGTAACTTTGAGTATCTAAAAAGTTTATGCGAATGGATAAAAAAATAAATCTCTCAAATGCTATCACTGTTAACTCTTGGATAAACAAGGAAAAATAAATGTCCAATTTCAGCAAAATCTAACAATTTTTCTACAAAATATATTCACTAAAAATGCCAATCAAATAAAACACTTAAAATATTAGTTGAAAAACCACTTAGATCATCTCACCTATATTTCTTATAATTTAAGTAAAAAGGTACTGATTAGTGTCCCAATACAATTTTTTCCTGAGAACTCATCATATTAATTATTGTTATTGCAATGACAAAAAATATGCTGAATATTTGGGAAGACAAACTAGGAAATCAGTATTCCACAAAACAGAAAGTAATTTATTAGAGAAAATATAACTGATAATCTTATGAAAAAGGAACTAATAATGCTTACTCATGATGAGAAGGGTATAACAAGGCTCAAGTAACTGAATAAGACAACCTGCAAGCTAGAAATTGTATTTGATTATATTTGATAGAAATAGCTGTAAGAATTTACATAATTTTAAAAATCGAAAGCCTAATAGCTGAAGATCAAGAAAAAAAACCAAATTTTTAACATTTTGATTATTCTTTAAAATAGTTAGACCCTGGGAAATGAACAAAGGGAATGAAGCCAATTAGAGAGTATACACTTAGGAGTGTTTGCCCTCTCTCCTTCTCTCTCTCTTTGTTCATCATCACCACTGGGAGTCATAGATAAGTAAATGAATTGGAACTGAAGGAAAGAAGATTTCTGTTGGGAGAGGAAGCATAAGGAAGGTCATAGATATCTTCTTGAAGCTATCAGTTATGAATAGTTAGATTTGCATGAAGGCACAAGTCTAACTCACATGATCTCAAAGGACGCTTTCAAGGTCTTTGATTCAATTACACAGGTGCCATTCCATGATGGAAGAATATAAGATTTAGAGAAAGGGACTGAAATTTGTGTCCCTACTGTACTTCTGACAGCTAAAATATTATGAACAAATCACTTAGTCTCTCTGTTTTGTCATTCTTCAAAGACGCAGTTGACATACTGTTACTAATACCCCAGATTTCAATGACTGTATATTATATATATTATAGTATATATATATATTTGAAATTATGATAGGAACTATATTTATTTGAATGTAGGTATAAATAGATATATGTCATTGAAATTACTACCTTACTAGTTATAATTCAGTATATAATGCATCTATACAATATAACTTTATATTTGCCACATCTTCCTTTTGTTTAAAATGTTTCCTGGATAATTTTTACAAGTTATAATATGTTGAGATGAATCTATAGAAGCTCTGTACTTACAGTACATATTTAAAACCTATATTTTACCTATATGAACTATTTAGAATTTTCTTTACACTCAGGTGAGTGAAAAATTGAGAAGTTTCCTTTGGTAACAGACTTAATTAATCAGAGAAGTCATGTTTTAATGTGCCATCCACAACTGATTTTGAGAATTTATTCTGTTACATGGCAATTCTGATGATGAATGTATTATGTCAAAGTGACATTACTTTTCTCCTCCTAATTAAATTGCTACTTTATTTTTCAATTGTAATGCAGAAGAACTATAACATTAAGTTTGGCCAAAAGGAAGAAAATAAATGTGCAAAGAGAAGAAAGTAAATATTTTTTTTAAGAGTGTCTAATTCTACTTTAGTTTCAAAGATAGCTTGCATTAATGTGTCTCAATAATTCTTCATGTTCTATTTCTCCATTCATGTTACACAGACTTAATATTTATAATTAATGTTGAATTTTCCTATATTTACTGTGATAATTGATAATGTGATCATGAATGTGCATTAGAATTACCCAAGAACAAAATAACAATAATGACCATAATAATCAATAGTTTCCAAGTACTATAGTAAAAATTGTTCTTTTAAACTCCAATATCAGCTCTCTAAATTACATTGAATATTATATATAGTTAAATATTAAACCACCATCAATCACATTGTCTCCAGTTTAGTATCTGATATACCATTTCAATATAAGCATCATTGTCTAATGGGAAAATAAATTTGTGTGATCATAATAAAAGAATATTAGTCTCAAGGTAAGGTAATAAGGAAAAACCCTTGTGTTACTCAGACATGCACACATCTAGAAAATGTACTTCCTAGACTAGGAAAAGAAAGATACATTGAAGTTACAGTAAGAACTATCAAGCAAATAGCCAGCATTTTACCAAATATGCAGGGTGGGGGACATTCTTTGATAACATAATTACTAAGAGCTATTCAATGAACTCATAAGAAAGTGAAAAAAAAATTCAAGCTAGAAACAAGGGCCTAAAGAAAGGGGACTGACTGAGAACTGATTCAGAAGTTTATGCCAAGAATAAAGTAGCACTGGAAAGAGGATCAACAAAGTGTGTAAGAAAATAAATCTGTTTTATATTAAAAGAGAGGCCCTTCTCTTGCATTAATGAGTTATCAAGGAGAAAATAAAGTTTCATAGTCTTTAGAGTTTCTCATGTACAAATATGCTCAAAAGAAGTGAAGAGTGTAGTAAAATACATCTAGTTCTGACATTTAAGAGAATTATATTTAACCTTAGAGGACACATCTAAATTATATTAGTATTTCATTGTCTAAAATGGTTCTTCTAAATTTTTATTATATATTAGATAGTCATGTATCAGAAGCAGAGCTCAATTCAGAAATATTTACATTGAAAACTGACATTTTTCATCCATTGGGTGTATGTTCTGCTAAATGCTTTTATTGTTTATTTCATTTGATTCTTACAAATACTCCATCTCAAGGCATATTAAAATATTCCTTTTACCAAAGAAATAACTTAGGTTTGGAGAAACAAAACGAGTTGTCCCTAGTTCTCAATTTTAAAACGGTGGGACTAGTATCTAATTGGTGCAATGTGTGGCTCCAGCCTGGGTAATGAAATGTTCTACAGTGCTGCTGTATGACTTCGGTCTTTGATTTCCAGGATCAGTGATAATGTAGAGACAAGGACACCTCATGATATGGGAGTGGGCATCCCACAGAAGCAAGGACCTCAGCTTAGGAACCACAACATGAGCTGCTACAGCGGAGGTACAAAAGGGCCTTCATAAGGTTTCTGCAATTAGGAGGTGCAATGCTAAGTGGCTGTCACCCGCTACTAAAGACTTTCTTCAGAAAGCCCATGGAATCTGTTCCTTGCAGCACCATGTTTACGCACCAGTGCAAAGACTTAACATCTATCTTCCCTGCGCTGCTTTCCTTCTGTCTATTGCTCTATTTTCATTTTAAAGGAAATAATTCCCCTGTAGCCGGAGTCACATTCTTGAGATGGAGTTCCAAAAGACTCATTGTCTGAACTCACCTCCAAATTATTTTCAGTGATGTATTTCTCTGAACTGAAAAACTATATTTATTCATTTTTCTAGACCCTTCCTTAACTTCCAAAGTAGGTTATTTCCTCTGCTAAGCTTTTTAGAAGAAACAAAAACAAGAAAAGCATTAGCCTTCCAAGATGTTATGTACCTTTATGCAGTAGGTTTGGATGTGCTCCATGACATACAAAAATCCCTCAGAGAGGTTTTACAACATGTGGATTATTTCCTTTATTCTTTGTAATAATGTTGTACCAGACTAAAGCAGATCCACTATTTTAAATCATTTGCTCTTATTTCATTTGAGAGTTACTATTTGTAGAAAACAATTGAACATAATAAAAAAAAAAGAAAACTGATTCTAATAAAGCATACTTTTTTTAAAAAAGATGTATTTATTTATTTGAGAGAGAGAGAGCAGGAGTGTCAGAGGGAGAGGGAGAGAGAATCTCAAGCAGACTCCTCACTGACCACAGAGCCAGACATGGGGCTTGATCTCATGACCCTGAGATCACGACCTGAGCCAAAACCAAAAGTCAGCCCCTTAACTGACTGTGCCACCCAGGCACCCTTAAAGCATACATGTTTTTAATTGTTTTTTGAAAAACAACCAGAAGAAGTAAGAGTGCATCACTTGACTATAATTAATTCCTTTGAAAATCATTTTTTCTACATTTTCTAGATGTACTGGCTTTCTGATTATTAAGGAAAAGTATATTGCCTATGGAATTAAACAAATACCATTTGGAATTAACACTGCTGTCTTATGGCATTAATCAATTTACTTTTCTTCCTATCAGCAAACCCAGTTTTTAAGTTAAGTCATCAGCTTCACTGCTTGTGTCAACTAGTTGAAATAATACCAAAAAAGATAACGTCCTTGCACCACAGTAGCATTCAACTTAACAACGTTTGTTGTGGATGTGTATGTTTATAGTTTGCCTGGTCTGCATTAAATGGGACTCTTAGAATCAAAAACTAATTCAGTTGACTTGGAAAACTTTTCTAAAAATGGTTCCTATTCCTATTAATGTGCACTGACTTTTAAAATTATTTTTCTATTTGCTGTTTGAAGGACAATTTGCCATCTGCCATGTCTAGATATGGTAACTAATTGCTAATGAATGTGGCTGACATCCACAGGACAGCCGAGCATGCCTTGAAGTCGGAGTCTTTGTTATGGCCTCTTTTCCATCTGTGACTGATTCTCGGGTCACTGGTCACATGTTGCTTCACCTGATAGCTCAGAAATGCACAGAATTTTGCTTCTTGATTCATGAAATAATTACGAAGATAAACATTCCCGGAAAAACAATGCTCCTGAAGAAAGTTCAAAGCCTCAACTAAATTAGGGAGAAACTGTTAAATCTGTCCCAGAATTACTCACCTGCATTCCAGATAAGACTGTTAAAATCTTAAAAAGCCTTAGCGACTGGTATGCTAACATTTTATTGTGTTAAATTATGTTATTTGTTGGTGTTCTTAAAATTAGAGCTAAGGAAGGCAAATGTGAGAGATTTCTCTCTGGTATGAGAGCAGCAGTGATTTTTCTGAGGAGTATCACTCTGTCTCTCCTTGATTGCAGGAGAAAACCCTTCTCTATATATTGGAGATTGCATACAGTAAATTCACTTGGATATCAATCTGATCCCAAAATGTAAGGTTACCTAAATACTAGATATTTTCCTAAAATGCAATTGCATTACTCCATCACATTTTCGGTGTACTCTTTATTTCTGTTTATAAATGTAAGAATAGAGAACATCATCCTCCTATATACAGCATGGATAATAGCTCATTAGTTATGCAATAATCACTGGTACAGAAATGGAGAAAAATAAAAGGCATTAAATTAACAAGATTGTGGGTATCATCACATTTGATTTTTTGAAGCCCACAGACCTATTTTTCATATGGTATTGCAAATGATTTAATCCTACCAATGATTTACTTCCACAAATAATGTAATCTTCTTGAAGCTTTCCATGATACCTAAAGTATTTTTTTTTCTGTGACCATTGGCACTTTATGTCTCTTTTAGATCAATTATTAAATCCTGATTTGTTTTATGCTTGCGTGTTTTATCTCCATTATAATGTTATAAGATTTTCTTAATCTATTGATAGATCAAAAACTACTTAATGATGTATTGTCTACCTATCTATCTTTTTCATTAAAATGAAATAAGCTGGAGTACCAAAACTGGGATCTTTCTCTTAAATTATCCTGGGTTTATACACTCATTCTATTGATTCCAATGGTTCTTTTAGACTTTCCTCATTTATCTTTTTAGTTTTTGATTAGAAAATTAGATGCATTTATTAAAATAACTTATTGACAAAAGAGTTTGTCAATAAGTTATTTTAATAAATGCATCTAATTTTCTAATTCTAAGAACAAACTGCTTAGCCAGACAGGTCTAATTCTAAGAACAAACTGCTTAGCCAGACAGGGTTGCCAAACCACCATTTCTTCTGATTTAAAGCAATTTCTGTGATGCGGTTGCTAAATCCAAACCCTGAAGTTACAGGAGAAACTTAACCGCATTTGCCACCATTCACAGATTATCTCACCCAAAGGAATAATAAAGGCAATACGATCATATGTTTTCCAAAAAACACTAAGACCAACATTTTCAGAACTCAAAAGACTAAGGTAACTTTGTGTTATTTAAAAAAAAAAAAATAGGTCTTGGTAGTAAATGAGTGAAGTTTCTGCTAATGAAAACTTCCCTGAGCTAAAACTTTATCCTCAGAATAAAATTCAATTAAACTGTAAAAATACTAACAGAATATGGTAAGTCATTTGCTAAAGGTTAATCTTTTACCAGAGGTTACAGGTGGAACTCTATTTAATACATTCTCTCTACTAGCAATAGTTCTTTTAAAACAATATATTTCATCAGGAATTACTGAGTCTCTTCTTGGCTTCCTAGTATGTAAAGAAAAGAATCTAAAGAAAAAAGAAGGGAGAAAGCTAACTAGATATTATACAAATAAATTAGGAAAAATGAAATTTTTGAAGACTTGGAATATCAAGTATATATTATACAACTTATATAATTTTTGACTTACATAATTATTTAAATTACCTAATTTTTAATAAAAGTTCAGGTCTTCAGTGATATAGTGTTTTTCTGAAAATAGAGCTAAATTATTAGTTTGATTAAGGAAAATGAGCCATATCTCAGGATCTCAATTACACACTTTTGCCAACAGTATCTTACTATTAATTTATGAATCACAGTTGTTTCTGTTCACTTATTAATGTTTTTTTCTATTGTGACACTATTTTTCAGATTATAGAAAAGACGTATATATTAGTTTCTTAATCCAAAGGCTTGAAAATATATCAGAGAAAGAAGGGAAATTTTCAACTTTTAACATTTGTGGGCCCTGCTCCTGGGCTCCAGCAGAAGATACACTTCAACATTTACCAAGGTCAGAATGACTCCACAAAACCTCAAAGCATGGGCTCTATTTCTGCCCTGAGCACATACTGTACACTACTTTTTAAAAATAAATAAGTAAGTAAATAACCAAAAAGGAGCATTCCAAATGTAAGGATAAGAAAAACAAAAAACCCTCATCTTACAGACTTGCAAATACTAAAAACAAAATAGATGGGTGAAGCAGACAACAGGAAAGCAAAGAGTCACTGTTCCATAGAAATTCTTGAACCTGCCTAGGCACATTTCACAAGTTCCTTGATAAGAATCACTTCTGCTCTTGAGAATTGGTTTTCCTTTTATTTTAACTCTGATTAGCCATCTTCTTGATAAAAAATGTTTCATATTTACAGCTGATTAGCTTTCTTAATCTGCCTCTTGACACTTGAAGGTTGGGAGCCCTGGAGACTTTCATTTTGAACTGTCTCGGCATATTTTAGATCAAGCCAATGGTGCTTTTGCTGACCCAATTCTCTTAAAAGCTTTGTGATGGTTCTGTGAATCTTTTTTTTTTTTTTTTTTTTTAGGATATTTTTATTTATTTGAGACAGAGAGAGAGAGAGAGCACAAGCCCAAGTGGGAGGGGCAGAGGAAGAGGGAGAGAGAATCTCAAGCAGAAAAATGCAAAGCCCATTGTGGGGCACGATCTCACTACCCTGAGATCATGATCTGAGCAGACACCAAGAGTCAGATGTCCAACTGACTGTGCCACCCAGATGTCCCGGTTCTATGAATCTTATTAGTGTTTTTACCATTCAACCAAACTCATACCCACAAATTACTTCAAGACACACTATTCTCAGAGATGTGAGTCTGTCTCAATGAGACCTGGAAACTGAGTGTGAAATTGTTGTTACACAACAGCCTAATGATTCTTAGAAGCCATTTGGCGTAGCAGATAAAGCCTAGAAAGCATGCTCTTAAGATATTCATTTTGTCTATCTAAGAGATGTAACCTTAAATCTCTCCAATGTCTTTAAAGAATTTTTGAGCAACATCCTTAATTTAAACTTCCTGGGAGGACACATTGTATTGGAAATGCCCTGACCTTGATCTTTACCCTGAGACCATTTCTTATTTTGAGAACACTTTGGCTAAAAAGATATACAGGCTACCCTGTATTTCTTGTAAATACTGCTCAAAAATTGAACGCTCTCTTCTTTTTTTAAAAAAAATAATTAGATTTTATTTATTTATTTGACAGAGAGAGAGAAAGAGCACAAACAGAGGGAGTAGCCGGCAGAAGGAGAAGCAGGCTCCCACTGAGTTAGAAGTCCCACTTCAGGCTTATATCCTAGCACCCTGGGATCATGACCTGAGCCGAAGGCAGACACTAAACCGACTGAGCCACCCCAGGCTTCCCGTTTCCTTCTTTAATTCATCTCTCTCTATATGGTTCTTGTCAAATACAGCTAAAAAACATCAGCTGGCATTTTTAACATTCTTCCTGGAAGTATCTTTAGCCAAATTTACCAGTTCATTAAATACTTTCTATACATGTTTTCTGTTTTCCAGTTATAACTTGTGACAGTTTTACTATACTTTCAAACGCTCCTTAACACAGGTTGCTTTACATCCAGACACCGGTAATAATCTCCTCAGTATTTTTCTAGCTTCTTCATGAGTTTCCTCAAGGTCTTCCTGGCCACTTCCTGCTACCCAGTTCCAAAACCAATGCCACATGTTGTAGATTTCTGTTTGGCAACACCTTTGTTCCTAACAAGTTTCATTCTGCTATCTATGACACTGTTACAAACCACTAAAATCTTCTTGGCTTAGAAAAAATATATATATATTAGCCTGTGGTTCTGTAGCTTTACTGGGCTCGGTTTCATTGGATCTCACATGCAGTGGTAATCACATAGCAATGGATGCTACAGTCAACTGAGGCTAGACTGGGCTAGGTATGCAAGATGGTTCCTTCATTTACATGTCCAGTTCCTCTATACTTCCATGTGATCAGCCTCTCTCTCTCACTCTCTCCCTCTTTTTCTCTTCACCCCACCTTCAAGATCACCAGAGTAGGCTAGGCTTATTTGTCCTTCAATGTCCTTTTCCATGTCCAATTTGTCCTTTTCCATGATCAAGAAGACACAATTCCATGTTATCTAATTTTGGTCTTGGTCTTTGAGGTACTGTACAACGCTGTAAGTTGTAGTAACTGATAGCAATGTAAGGTAATTCTTGTTTATAAAGACACTTAGACCTGACATCCTGACATGAGATCATTTTTGCCACTATATTAGACAAAGCAGTCTCAGGGCAGGTCTACATACCAAGCAATGAAGAAATAAACTCCTCTTGATGGGATGTTCCAGGTCACATTTCAAAAGAGCATATGGAATGGAAGATAACTTTGTAGTCGCCTTTGAAAAATACAATCTGTACAATGTATTTAAACAATCCCTTGGCTTAGACACTATTTGTTATGTCATTGGTCCGATGGTACAAAATTTATTATATTTTTTAAGGTAGTCGTATAATTAATCCATTTTCTTATGGTGACTTCCATGGAGTATTTAAAGCCCAGAATGGGGGGTGGTGCCTGGGTTGTTCCGTTGGTTAAACGTCTGCCTTTGGCTCAGGTCATGATCTCTGGGACCTGGGATCGAGCCCCGTATCTGGCTTTCTGCTCAGCAGGAAGTCTGCTTCTGTTTCCCTCTGCGCCTCCCTTCTGCTTGTGCTCTCTCTCTCAAATAAATAAATAAAATCTTTAAAAAAAATTTAAAGAAAATAAAGCCCAGAATATTTTTATTGTATTTAAATTGTGCATTGTAATCAGAAGCAGGTATCCTACTATTTTAGTATGTTTGGGCTGCTATAATAAAATACCATAGAGTGGATGGTTTATAAACAATGTAATTATTTCTCACAGTTCTGGAGGCTATAAAGCACTAGATCATGATGCCATCAGATTCAGTGTTCAGTAAGCACCCATTTCCTTCAAGGCTGTCTTTTCCCTGTAACTTCACATGGTAGAAGGGTCGAGGGGCCTCTTATCAAGGCACTAATCCCATTCATGAGGGCTCCACTATCAAGACCTAATTATCTCCCAAAGGACTCACCTCTTTAAACCATCACCTTGCAGGTTAGGATCTCAATATATGAATTCTAAGGAAACAAACACATTCAATCTATGTACCCACTTCAAAGTTTCTATATTTCTCATTCCAGTTATTATGGCAGGCAAATGCCCCACAAGTTCAACTTTAGAAAAATTTTGGCCTAATAGGTTAAGAATTGTTAGTATAATTTGATTTATGATGATTTGGGGTTCAGTCATCATTAATTTTAACCATAATCATGCCAGATAACTAACCCTAGATTAATTTATTTAAGGGACTCTTGTATAAAACCCTTTATTAATCAGGGATGAGTACAAAGAATAAACTACTCTAGGAAGCTTAATTAAAAATAATAAATATGTAAAAAAAATACGTACGAGCAAAATAAATGAAAGTGTTATAAAAGATTCTCAACTGAAATTATTCACCTGGGTCCAAAATCATGAAGAATTGAAACAATGCGGAAGCAACTACTAGTGAGACCAGAATTAAAATGATGCCAAATTGATTAACCCAGTGGTATCAGCACTGTTACTGTTGCTGCCACAGCTGCTATCCCTACCACCAAATCTAAAGTTAAAATAGAGACACCCAAAGCTTTGTTTCAGGGATTAGGAAATCCAATCATGATACTGCGCTATTGGAGCTGTTACCACCATATATGGGAAATCTCATGAGTGCCCTCAAAGCCCCCGTAGCTTTGGAGTTGTTGAAATAACATTTTTAGTCTTTCAACCTCTCCAAAAAGAGCTGTATGGAATGTATCTAGAATGATTCATATTCAATATCTAATATCAATATGTATATCTTCTACATTTTAATGCTCAGATATTAGTAACACTGAGATGTACTGTAAAAAATAAAAGTTTAAAGATGGTAAATAAAAAAAAATTAAACTGCCAATAATCACAAATGATAGTAAATGTAGATGTGGAAATTATTGTGTAGGTGGAAAATCCAAAAATATACAAAATTATTAGAATCAGTAATTATTTTCACTGATGGATACTAGAGAAAAGCTTAATATAAAATATAATTTGTACATCCACATACTACTGAAATTCAGAAAGAGTTAAATATATAATAAAAAGGAACAAATCTAACAAAAGATATATAAAACCTATATAATTAATGTTTTAAAATAATGGTTAATAGAAATTTGGAAAATATTTTAAAAATGAAGGTAAATCCTTATGATTTTTTGGGATAAACAACGTTGGAAAAATGCCAGTTCTCTTAAATTGATTAAAAGAGTCAATGCAGTCTCATTCAAAGTCCCAGAAGGACTTTGTGAAAACTGACAAGCTGATTTAAAACACTAACATGAAATCTGAAGGAATTAAAATAATCATAATAATCTTAAAATAGAAAAAAAAACATGCTGGAAGACTTATAGTATCAGATATCAAGACTTTTTACAAAGCTCTGGCAATAAAGACAGTATGGTACTGGTGAAATGCTATACAAATAAACCCTTGGTACTGAATACAGAATTGATGAACTCACCATTACATATATGGTCACCCGATATATGACAAACATGCCATTGAAATCTAGTGGAAGAAAATGTTTTATTATTTATAAATCTTTCAAATTTATAAATTCATTCTTCCACTCATACTCTGGAATGTCAAAGCACTTTTGATATTTTTATCTGGTAATAGTTATTCTATGGTTAGTCCACATATAATCCCATGGAATATCAGAAACAACATTGTACATATGACTTAATTGTGAATCCATTTCTATGATAAACATTTTTAGTTCACCCTTCATTTAGTTCAAGTAGTTTATTTTTAAAATTTTATTCCATAAAATAATACTCCCAAATCTGAAGGCAAATATAGCAATTGTTATGTATCAGTTATTATCTCTCAAAGGAATAGTTGTTTTGTTTTGTTTTTTTATTTGTGTTTTATGTAAAAGTGGATATTCTCTTGCAAATTCTTTTGACATATGTGAAACATGACAGGACTGATACTAAAATTACCATGATTATTTTTTGCTTATGTGCACAGTTAAGAATTTTCATGGCAGCATTCCCTTTATATACGTACTTCAGGAGTCTGGGACTGCTACCAAATACTTTAATTTGTTTGAATCTTAACCTTTCTATAGAATTTTAACTCAGAAAGGTGTACTAAGACATTTCTTATTGGGAAAAAAAATTGACAAGATGAGGAAAAGTAGATTTTAACTAAATTTGGATGGATTCCAGAGAAGGGACAGTTTACAAATACTTTCACACTCCTGTTTATGTTGTCTATGCAGACTTGTATAAAAAGCAAATGTAGAGAGAAGACTGAAAGCTGAAGGACCACGTGGGACCAAGCCTATTACCAAAGCAATGAGATCACCATAATCAATTTCAAAACATTTGGAAAACACCACTGTAAATGGGGAAATCTAATAAAATCTTAAGGCCTGAACACCCCAGAAACATTCATGAGTTCCTAGATATTTCTGTTAATTTACATCTCTTATACTCTTGCTCCATATTGTATGCTTAGCAAATGGGGAATGGAGAAAGTGAGGGATAAATGAAGAAGAGAATAGCAAGGGAAAACTATACTGGTCTCCTGGATAATATGGAGTTACTTGTGATGACTGACCCCTCTAATGAAAACAGGTGAGGAAAACTAGATCATATGCAAATAACTTATGAGTGAAAGCATTGGTGTGCCTCTGTGAAAGCGAGGGCCTCAGGATTTAGCCTGTGGGTTAAGATCCCAGAGACAAGGAAGTGTAAGAGAAGGGAGCCATTGTTTTCCTGAAGGCATTAGTCTATTAGAGGTGCGGTGGCTAAGACTCAGAATCCAAGTAAGGAGTCATGATTAAGAAGCAGACAGGCCAAGGCCAGCTTTAGATTGCTCTAGTCACAAAATGAAGTTCAGAGCTGCGAAAGCCCTGAAGAGAGGGTCCAATATTCCAGGGGTAGGAGGAACAAACACTGAGAAATGAGAGAGTCTGGTTTCCCACTGAACGATGAACTCATTTCTTAAAACTGTTCGTGTCAATTGCAAAATCAAATTATCATAAAGTCACTGAAAAGCAAAACAGCATTTTGGCAATCTTGCAGCACTAAGTAGACAAAAATGGGAGTCTAGTATCCACCCTTAAAAAGAATTGACCCAAGTATAGCTCAAGTGATTTAACTGAAATCCACTGGCTCAAAGAGAGAACTTGAGGATATCAAACATTGTACAGGTCTTATAGTCAGGTAGATAAGATGACTTACTGGACTGAGTGCCTAACTGATGCCCCTATGTAAGCATCATTTGTTTAATGTCAAGGAATTTGCATGAAATACTCAGCTTTTTATTTTAAAAAAATGAATGTGAGGGTGTCAATATTTTGAATAGTAAAGAATTTGGTAGATTTACATGTCATTTGGGTTACAAAATATATATTTTCAGATGATCAATTATTAACTAAAACCTAGTTTCAGTTCTTCTTCAGAGGTAGAATTGAAAAATATGTCCTAATCTAGTATTTTCTTTCAGTCAAATGAGGTGAAGCTTTTGAAATTTGTTGAATCATTAGTGGTAGAATCAGAGTAAACATCATATTTGGAAAACCCTATGTTGTATAGAAATTCAATTTGATTTTTCCTAGATTTAGGTACACTTTCAGTACAGGTGGTTAAAAATGTCATGTTGCTACTAATTTATCTTTTCAATTTATTCTTTTTATGACTATGTTCCTTACTTAGTACTACTGTTACTATTACTGTTATTTCTATCATCCCAAGATAATAAAACTTTAAAAACCAAGGCCAAGAAGGCTCACCAATTTACCTAAGTAACACAAGAATAAAATGGAAAAACATGAATCCAATCTCAGAGTTACTCCAAGACAAGTGCTTTTAAAAACTCCAACATTTAAATATTAAATACTTAAGTGCTGACTAATATCTAAAAATTAGAGAACCACCACCTTTGTTAGAAAAACAGTTGCTATAGCATCTGAAATCTGTGAGTTGGTAGATCATAAGAAATGATTAAGTCAGGTTCCAGAGAGCCAGTGTAGAGTCAGAACACTGAGGCAGAGAAAATCACTGTTCACATATGGGTTCAGGTTCAGAAATTAACTGAACAGTATGGAATCCATGTCACCAGGTCTTCAATTTAAAGAATCAAGTATATTAGGAATCACAGAGGTAGTTATGTGTACATATATCAGGTATAATTACCTTCTGGAAGTCAAGATGCGTTATCACAACCAAAACGATGAGGCATTCACTGATAAAGATACTCCAACTGAACCTCCTAGATTTCTACTAAGAAATATTCTACACATTCTAAGAGATAACTCTAAATAAGACCAACCTCAGTAAATGGGTCAAATTTTTCCATATCTATGAGTCAAGAAGGGCACACCAGGAGTGAAGGCATATGCACCTCTTACTGAGAATTCTGAACTTAATAGGAAGTACGGTTCTTGTTTACAGGGACCAAGACAGACCTGATCTTAAAGCCAATCACAAGGAATATGGTAAGTCTTTTATGTGCAAGAAGCAAAAATTAAACTGACAAAGAGGGTCTAAGAAAGGAGTGATGTTAACAAAAAGTACACTCATTTTTTTTTCCCTTAGACTGTTTTTGATTTGCGCTAAGCTATAGGAAAAAATTTTCAACTGAAATGCACAGAATCTAATTTAGCATGTTAAATATATAAGCTATGGTGTGCTGGGAGAACATGAGGGTTTTTTTTTCCAGCACATCCCTGATCACAGGACCCTTAACTCAACACCTTGAGCAAAATTAATAACTCTTATTTGATTTAGAGTTTCAGAATTATTCTGCATTTGTTTGAGGATATTAGTTTTATTCCGAAGCTAATCTTGCAAAGCAGACAAGCACACGCACTTGTGCACACACATACCAGTAAGAAGTACAGTATCTGGATCCACAAAATGAGTTTAATTTTCACTTAGACTTAATCATTATATATCTCTGGTCCTTACCTTTTTTATGAGGTCTAAAGCCAACCAGGATCTTACACAAGATCAAAAATTTATTTTTTTAAGGTTAATTTATTTATTTGAGAGAGAGAGCATGAGTGAGCGTTGGGGGGAGAGGCAGAGGGAGAGAATTTCAAGCAGACTCCCCACTGAGCACAGAGGCCAGCATGGGGCTCAGTCTTGCTACCCTGAGATCATGACCTGAGCTGAAACAAAGAGTCACAAGCTCAACCGACTGAGCCACCCAGGCACCCCATGAGATTAAAAATTTCAAAATCAATTTAGATTCCATCTTGTGTAGGAATTTATTATTTCCTCTTTTCTAAATCTGTTAAGGAATAATTTTTCCTAAATAAGTAAATAGCACTATAAGCCCAGTTGTTCAAACCAGAAAACTACAAGTGTTATCACCTATATTTTGACTAACCTCTTATTAAATATATCTCTTTTTAATTTTAATTTTTAAAATACTCTTTAATATGTCCCCTTTCTTCCTTGCTAGCCATCATCCCATTAGATCAGCTATTATCAACTCCCATATGGACTATTACAACAGTTTCCTAAATAGTTCCACACCACTCACCATCCATATGTTTCTATATGATATAAACATATACAACTCCATATGTTTGTATCAAATACAAACCTATAAAATGATACTTTAAAAAATGTTAATCTCATTAGTTGGCATTTTGCCTAGAACATGTCAACATCTTTCCATTACTCTTAAAACTAAAACACAATTCCTGTGCTTTACAAGTCCCTGAATGATTTTATCATAACTATGATTCCTTCTTTCATCTTGCATCAAGCATGACTCCTTACACCACCAAATCTGAATTAGGGTGACGGGGATATAATTAAAGAAAAGTACATTGGAGTGCCTGGGTGGCTCAGTTGGTTAAGGGTCTAACTTTGGCTCAGGTCATGATCCCAGGACCTTGGGATCAAGCCCCATGTCTAGCTCTTTGTTCAGTGGGGAGCCTGCTTCTGCCTGCCGCTCTACCTGCCTGTGCTTGGCTCTCTCTCTCGCTCTCTCTCTGTTAAATAAAATCTTGGAGAAAAAAAAGAAAGAAAGAAAGAAAGAAAGGTACAGAATCAGTGAGAGTATATGAGTAAGATATCCAGGATCCACCAGTTGAATGATAACTGTGTATGTGGTTAAGATGCAATAGCATAAATACCACTACAGGTTCATACTCCAGTGAGCTCAATAAAAGTTAGCGAATATTGTCAATGATATTGATGACTATGATGTTGACAAGAACAGATTTGAAAAATGTTCAATATGATAGTTTGCTAAGATCTATTTTTAAAAGACTGACTTCTAAGAGACTGAATGGATTGAGAATATCGACAAGATAATAATCTCCTTGAGGACAAGATCCATGTTTTAAGAATCCTTATATCCACTAAAATTTAGCCCTGACTGTAACTCATAAAATATAGAAGTCGATGTAATTTTGTAAGTATGAGTTTCAACTAGTCTTAAAATATTCTCTGAAAATGCTATTTTAGCTAGTAAGAAAAAATACCTGTTTAAATAGTATTTAACATACAAAATCAGTAAAACATAGCAGGAAGTTGTTCATTCATTCCTTAAGGAACAGAGGGACGTCAAGTGACAGGGACAACTGTTGAGAAGGTATTCATCAGCAACGAGAAAAAATGGATTAAACAAGATTTTTAAAACACAGGCTAGCTAATTAAATTAAAAAAAATAAATTCAGCAATGGCCTGTCTACAAGTCATATAATTTAATTCCAAGAACATAGAAATATTGAAGACAAAAACATTGGAAAACATTTTTTAAAGCAAATAATTGGTATACCTATATTAATGACTATATAATGATAAACTTAAGTTCACCTGAAAGATAAATATCATAAACACTAAAAATTATAATCACAACAAGTAAAATTGGGAAAAACAAGAGAAAGTACCATATCTACCAAAATAGTAGTGGAGGATTTTCACACGTATCTCTGAATTATGGAGGACAAGCAGCAGAAAGAGACAGAAGCAGAAAGGGAGAACAGGGGAAGGACAAGTAAAAAGAAAAACCAAGGTGAAAATTTGAACAGAGTTCAGGAGCTTAACATGGCAATTTAGAGCACACATGGAAATTTTATATAAATTGACTGTATTTTTTTAATTAGCAAATCTGAAATTCAAATGAGTAGCATTATAGAGACCATATCCTCCAAGGACAATAAAATTAAATTAGGAGTTTATGACAAAATTTAACATAAAATGTATATTTGGAAATAAAAATACCTTATTTATAATGGGATTTAAAATTATCTGTTAATGAGGGCGCCTGGGTGGCTCAGTCGTTAAGCGTCTGCCTTCGGCTCAGGTCATGATCCCAGGGTCCTGGGATCGAGTCCCACATCGGGCTCCCTGCTTGGCAGGAAGCCTGCTTCTCCCTCCCCCACTCCCCCTGCTTGTGTTCCCTCTCTCGCTGTGTCTCTCTCTGTCAAATAAATAAATAAAATCTTAATAAATAAATAAATAAATAAATAAAATTATCTGCTAATGACTTATAAAAGCATTATATAAAAATTTGTGTAATAATGAAAGATGATTTGAATTATAGCCCTTAATGTTTACACTATGAAAGCCTAGTGGGTGAAAAACAACACACTGGGTTTCCAACTTAAAAAGTTAAGAAAACAATAGAATAAATTGAAAAAATAAAGGAAATGAAAAATAAGGAAGGATCAGCAATCAAAAGAAAATAAAGATTAATGAAACCAAAATTATTTATGAACAGGAGAGATATACCTTTAAAAAATTCACAAAGACAAATAAGAGAAGACCCAGGCAGTTTGACTCAAAAATCAGCACAACTACAAAATCAGGGAATGAAAAGAAAGTACTGAGTGCCTTAAAACCAGAAACATATGAAAAATTTTGTTGAATATAGGCAAATAATTTCAAAATATCAATTTCCAGAAGACTATTTCCAATATGATAGACTCTTTATAAATTCAAAACAAATGAAGCTACGACATGTTTGTAGTTCTATATAAAACATTTACATGCATTTATATATGGCATATATATGATAAATGTTTATGATATATACAAATATATGCACATATGATAAAGCACATGATATACACAAATATATGTGCATATGATAAAGGACATTTATACCAATTTATACATCAATAACATGCTATATCATACCTATTTTCATTATATATTTATATATGTGATATGTGAATCATATATCATAATATACCTTAGCATATATTATACATGACAGAACACATATTTATATGTCATATATAGTAAACACATTTACATGTATATTTTATATTAAAATTATATATAGTTTATTCAAAGTAGGGAATGATAAACAGAAAATTCAAGATAGTGCTTTTAGAGGGGTCACTCAGTAAAAGTTGAGGAGAAGCCAATAGACAGTAGTTTTGGGTACAATTTTTATTTATTTATTTTTTTTATTTTTATTTTATTATTTTATTTTTTTTAAAGATTTTATTTATTTATTTGACAGAGACACACAGCGAGAGAGGGAACACAAGCAGGGGGAGTGGGAGAGGGAGAAGCAGGCTTCCCGCGGAGCAGGGAGCCCGCTGCAGGGCTCGATCCCAGGACCCTGAGATCATGACCTGAGCCGAAGGCAGATGCTTAACCGACTGAGCCACCCAGGCGCCCCTGGGTACAATTTTTAATTCTTAGCTCAGATGACAGGTAAAATAACTGTGGACACGCACCTTATATTCTTCAGTATTTTTTAATAATTCAGTAAAATAAGAAAAACATTACATATGTACTAAATATACTAGAAAGTTGTTTACAAAAGATTATGACCAAACTACTTCTGAGCTCTTAAAGTCAAAAGAAATAACAGTATTAATGCATTCCATTTGGCAAAAGTCTTTCAAACACATTATTTGTGCCTGTGTGAGCTGTTGTTCAGAAATGGCCTGTAAATAGACTTAAGATCTTAAAAGTGAATGTGAATTACTGGGTGAATCTGTGACTGGCAAAGCTCATTAGTTTGTCTATAATTTATGAGAAGAATGAGAGTGCATTAAGCAATTCATAATATTTCAAATAGTTGTAACACTTGCGTCCTTAAATACTACAGTCTTCTTTATTGGTAAAATCCTTTGAGAGCATTGTGGGTCCTTAGTAAAGTGAGGCTTAGTGTGTATTCAGGTCTATTTTAAGAAATGTAGACTTTTGCTGTAGAGATACATTTTACCTAAGTTTTAAACAACAAAGTCTTATTCTTTACTCAAATAAGCCAACTTATTTTGTTGTTGTTGTTAAAATCAAAGTTAACACTATAGCAAGGTTATCTAAAAGAAAAGTGCTTATAATTTGCATATAAAGATCTGAATGGATCTAGTAGCAATGTCCAGTATGGGGAAAATTTTTAAAAAGAAACATGATGAGTTATGTATAATTTTAACTTTAGACACACAAGACATTTTGAAAGCTTGGGCCAATAATTACCTGTTTTCACATATTTACCTTCTGTTTTATTAAATACTATACTACGGAGTCATTAATTTAATAAACAGTTTACTGAGCTAAGGTTCTATCAGTGCTCACGAAAGGTTTATTCATTTTGACTGAAATAACTACTTTTGTTTGTAAAGCAGTGGTTACTCATGTTTTATATAAAAGAGTGTAAGTTTAAGAAACTCAGTTTTTCTGCCTACATCTATGGCACAATTATTTTTTTGCCCTGTTCTTCTTGAGGTACAGTGATCATTAGTCTTACTATTGTCTTCTACTAAAGGACTATTGGTGGAAAATATCCACTACTGGGAAGAATCAGATACTGTGGTGACAAGCTGTATAAATTGTTTTTGTTAGATGCACCTGGGTGGTTCAATGGGTTTAGTTCGGACCCTTGATCTCAGCTCAGGTCATGTGAGATGGAGCCCGGTGTTGGGTTCTGTGTTCAGCAGGGAGTCTGCATGGGATTCTCTCCCCCTCTGCCCCTCCCACTCACTCACTCTCTCTTTCTCACATAAATAAATGAATATTTTAAAAATTGCTTATATTACAGCAAGTTTTTTTTAATTTATTATAAAAACTATATTACAGAAATGAACATTAGAGATAAAGAAATGATTCAAGCACTTAAGAAAGGATTCAATTACTTACTGAACACTCCAGTTGCCAGCTCACGTATTTCCCTAAGAGGAGTAGTTACATAGCTGTTTATGCCCATTATAGGGTTGAGGCTCCTCAGACATCTCAGCTAGCAAGTATCAAAATGCAAGTGGGAATCATTCTCTGTCTTCAAAATCTGAGTAGTATTTTATTTTGTAAGCCCCAAGTCAGAACACAAAGCAAACCAACCTGTGTGTCAACAAGCCAAATAGTGAAGAAGTCTTTCCATGATGGGAACTGTCACCCTAAGACCTATCTATACTGGAATGAGGAACCCTGAAGCTGTTGATTTATACTGTCAAAATCTCATAAGAGGATCCTTAGGGTTCAGATTCCCATTTTAATATTATCCAAGGAAGTGTGTTTGCCTCTTGCAAAAATCCTTTTGCCTAAATACTAAACACGATCCATTTAGTCTCTCGAGTATGCGCCTTTTCAACCTCACACACATTTCTCTCTATATTCATTCATTTTATTCGGTTTTCTAAAGGGGAAGAGGGATCCATCTGCCACTGTGTTCTCCTGTCACACTGCCTGGTTCTTGCTAACAAATGTTGAAGAGTGTTGATTTGTTAAAAGCAAACTGTCAATATATTTACCCACTTACTTACATTACCCTATGCCATTCTGCTATTTACAGGGAAATGTGCTGCTTTTCATGTTTAATGATTATTGCTGCCTTTTTTTTTTCTGTGTCTAGGGGCAAGTTTAGAGATGACAAAATGAATTGTTTGACAAGTTCTAAGTCAAAAGTGCAATGTTAATTGAGGCTAAGTCATCTTTGACAGCATTAGAGGTAAGAAAAGATTGATATGAGCAATGTTATTTTTTAAGCAAACCCTCTTAATTTTTTTTCATGTACAGTCATGTAAAATATTTATTCAAATGCATTTGGATGCTTTTTTTTTTTTTACTTTTTAAGTCATTTTAAAGAGAAATGTAGTAAAGAATATGAGAAAATTTTTTAAAATCTAATTATGGAAGCTCTATAATTTGTTAAACATGTATTTCTCTTAATATCTTATATATTTAATTGCAAGGCAAAAAAATGAAGAAAATTTATTTTTCCTCTACACGGTATGACAGACACTATCATTTACAAATGACTAAATCTGGTTTCTACTGAAATGCTTGGAATTGATATTTAAATGTATATAGTCATTCAACAAATACTTTTTATTTATCAGATATGAAGTATATCCCAGAGGAGGCATATGACACATAGACTGCAAAAGATTTTAAAGATACACACACATATGTGTGTGAAATGGTAGGATAAATTTAAATGTTTGCATTTAAACCTAAATATGTATTGAGATCCTGGTATTCACAGCAGATAGACCAATTATCTGCTATGTAATATGCCAGATTCAATCAAAGGGTAGCTCAAAACAGAATGCAAAATCATTTTTTAAGTTTGTACTGTGGGATAGGAAAGAAGGAATCCTTTCTAGAAATCTGGCCTCAAGAGAATATATTGCTATTGTGTCAAAAATCCTTTTTTTTTAACAGAAAAATTTGCTCAGCACATATTTTAATAAAAAAGAATACAACAAAAATCCACATTCCATTGTGTGCTTTGCTTTGTGATGTCTGCCCAGGACAATAGCTTATTTATTAGAATACTTGTATTTGTGTTTAAATTTTGAAGAAATTTTGGCACCTAATGAATTAACTATATAAAAATCCTTGGCCTTTATGTTCAGTCTCAAAAAGAAACACAAATACGTCTTTCTCTAGATAGGATAAAGGAAGTATGAATGAAGCCAGTTATTGAGTTTGTTAGTTTGAATTACTGAAGAGGGACAGTTATGCTAAGGTCAAGGTGAAACATTTTCCAAGAGGAACAGGGGGAGAAGGGAAAGCAGACTAAGTCATTGAGAAGAACGGAAAGGATATGAATTGGCTTTTGTGGATTAAGACACGTGGAATCAAGGAGGAAAAAGATAAAGATGTTTTAGCTTATTCCTATTCTTTTTTCTTCCAAACTGTATTCTCAACAACCACCCCCATGGCCCACCCCACCTTTTAATTTGACAGCTAAGACAGATATTTGGTTCCCACTGTTAATATCTCAGAGAAGTTTGTGTGCCGTGTAAACAAATGTTCCTGGCACATGGAGCCATAGACCAAAAGAAGATTCATGCTTTAGAGAGCACCTGAGCTCAAATAGCTTTCAGAAAGGAGATGGATTTAAAAAAAAAAAGACAAACTGCATACCAAACGAAGTGGTCACTGCATAAGGCAAAGTAAGTGATGAAATGCTGGGGATGCTTCCTCTTATCAGAACTTGCAAAGGCAGCATCTAATCTCATTGTTCTAGGATTTCAACATACAGTTCTAAATTGGGTAGTTCACAAACACTAACTTTACCAAATAATTTATGCTCTCTTCCTTCCATTAGCAGGCTGTACATCTGGCCATAATACTAGAAGCCAATGGAGACTCCCATGTCACCAGATTACTGATAGCCTTGCCCTGCTTACAGTTAAGAAAAATATATCAACAATCAGTTGATCATGTAAAGGTAAATTTTAACGTATATTGTTGTTCCTTTTAATCACTTGTAATTTAGAAAACATATATAGATTATCATTCTGATGACTAAATCAATCCATTGAAAAATAAGTACTATTTAATCCTAGTGGGTTTTTCCTCCACTTTCACTATGATTCTGTAAGATTTTATGACTTCTAAGATTTTATGAATTCTAATGAAGATTTTATGAATCCTGTTAAGATTTTATGAATTCCAATTCTAATGAATTCCAGTGGGGTTTTCCTCCACTTTTATTATGATTCTGTAAGATTTTACAAATTCTAATGTCTTTTTTTTAAATATCTGCCTAACTTTCATAGTCAAGCAACATTTTGCTTATAAACTAGTCTATTCTCCTAGATGGAAATCAAATTCACACCACACAATGATCAAATAAATGACTTATTATACACAAAAACTTATTTGCATTAAACATGGGAGAACACAGCCATGTACAGGTGTAAGAAGGGTCCTAGAAAAGCTTGATTTTTATTCACACTTCATGGAAGTTTGTACTTGTCAGATTGAGCCCCTGTAAGAGCTAAATATATAGGAAGCTACAAATTTTAGGTTAAGGAATGGTTTAGAGTTAGATTTATAGACTGAAATCCCCTTGAAAATGTTCTTGCTGCAACAAGAGCTCTTTCATTGTGTGTGTTTAAATACAAAGAAGTAATACTTTATATTTAAAATCTGATATTCTTCAGGAGACTATCAAAGGAAAAAGGTGTAACTTTTCACTACATGTAAACATTTCAGATAAATATGGAGACTTTTGAAAGAGTACCTAAGGAAGAAATTCCTGTATACAAAGGGGAAAACGAGGTTCTTAGAGTAATATGTTTTACACTTGGATAAAACATTAAAAAATAACTAAGTTAAAAAATCTTCATGAAACTATAAATGTCTCTTACAAGGTTTCAAGGGCATTATTTTCCAAAAGTGAAAAAAAGCAAAGGATTTCATATTCATTTACAAAGCCTCCTTATTTAATAGATACGATTCCATTATCCTGTTTTGGTTAAAATAATTCTAATTATCCTAAGGACGGAAATTTCTATAAAATACAAAGGAGGAGGAAGAGGGATAGAAAAGATAGAAAAAAAAAGAAAAGACAAGAAATACACATGTAAATTTAGCAAAAAGGCGTAAAACCTATCCAGGAACACTATACAATGCTCCTAAGAGACAAAGATAGAGTTGATTAAATGGGAATAAATCCAATGCTCATGGATGGGAAAAGTCAACAACTTAAAGATGTCAATTCTTACTAGGATAGCAATCTCAATAAAAAGGCCACTGATTGTGTGTTTGCCCTTTCTCTGTAGTTGGTCAAAATGATGAAGTATTGTATTTGAAAAAGAAAAAAAAAAAACACACAAAAACAAAAATGGCTAGGAAAAACCAAAAGAAAGAAGTTGGCAGGAGGTATGAAGAGAGCTCTTGCATTCATAGAAGTCTGGCATTATCTAAATAGTCAGATAAATTATTGTAAAAGAATATCAAAACTGAAATTGGAAAAATATGGATATTTAATACATGAAAAGTGTATCTCAAGTAAGTTGGAAAATATGTTGACTTTTTAATAAAATTTTGTAAGGACCAGTGATGGAAAAAATTGAGAAAATTGTCCTATGAAAACACTGTTTGGTAAACAATTAAGAGTCCAAATGTATGAGAAATTTAAATGTTAAATAAATGTACATATATAAGTACCAGTAAAACATATGCATAAGTAACTCCATAACTAGAACTGACAAAAACTTTAAGAATCCAGAAACAACAAAGGAAAAATTGACAAATTTAATTACTTAAAAACATGGAAAAAACCAAAATATTTTAAATAAACACCACAATTTAAAAAAATGACTAATGGGAAAATATTTATAATTTATACCCCCCATCTAGTATTTAAATGTCTTCTAAAAATTGAAAATAAATGGGCCAATAACTCTATTAAAAAATTAGCTAGAAAGTTCAAGAGAATGGCTAACAGGAAAAAAAATGCAAATAGCTCTTAATCACATAAAATATTATCAATTTTCTTAGACAATAAGATGAAAAATTAGCAATGTTAAAATATCAAATCTTTCCTATTAAAATGGTAGAATCCAAAATTTTGATAACATACTCTGTTGTCACAGTTGTGGAATGTCAGACAATACAATCCTTTAGAGAGAAATTTGCCAATATTTAGCAAAAGTGCTTATGCATTTACCACTTCCAACCAGTAATAATATGTCCAGTAATTTTTACTAACTGAAAAATACAAAAAAAAATATATATATATATGCATAAGACTATTCACTAAACATTTTTTAATAACAATATATCAGAAACATGAAATGTCTCTTCACGGGGCCGGTTAAATTAAGGTATCGTCTATCCACGTAATGGAAGTTATTCAGCCATAAAAAATAGTAAGGACCACTTCTATGTATTATTATGGAGTAGATCACAAGGATATTCATTAAATCAGGAAGGAAGATAGAAAAAAGATATATATTATGCTATTTTTCATATTATAGTATATATTATAAAATATATTTTATTTTTATATTACACATGCCAACCATAAAGTTGACAGGGGATACTATAGAGATTTATACACATTGAATTTCATTAGATTAACAGTGGAAAACGAAAGCACAATTTAAAAATTATTATAAGGTTTAGTAGGAATTAGATGAAAGTGACATATAAAAAAAGCTAAAATTTTATGTTACCTTGCTTTGAGGATGACTTTGGTTTCATGTAAATATTTTATATAATTATAAAACAAATTAAATTTAAAAAGCAATCTGTAAAAGTCAATAGTTAAATAAAGCAAACAAACCTGACTGTATTTCAGTGGTGGGTTTACCATACAGAAAATAACTATTCCAAGCAGCTATAAACACAGACGTTTGTCTATATCCTTATTGGCATATACAACAATAAACAATAACAATAGAAAAAGAGCAACTTGAAACTGTTTTCAGTCACCATATTATTGATGGCCTGCTTTCTTTTCTTGTAAATGAAAATTGGGTTTGTCAAAGACTTCTGCTTCTGGCTCATTCTGTCAAGGGGCACACAGGTTGCATTTCTAGCCAAAACAAAGTTATGCAAAAAAGTCCAGGGAAGCTCATGCTCACAGCTGACAAAAAGCAAACAGAGCAGGATGCTAAAATGCAAAGAACAATGGTATAGTTGTCAGCAGTTCTAAGTTATTTGCCTAGTTCAGCCACTTACTAATAAATAGTAAGACCTTAAGCTTCATACCTAAGTGTTCCTGAAGCCTCTTTTTACTCATTTTAATGTGGTGAAAGCTAAGACCGGTCAACCTACGTAAGTTATTGTGAAAAACAGTATGAGAAAATGTTAGAAAATGTTCTTTGAAAATGGTCTTGCTTTTAGCAAATTTATCTTTACCTATGATATGGATAACAAAACCTAAAGTGGATTAAAAAAACTTATGCATTCATATATATATATATATATGAATTACTTTGGGGCAATTATTATTTTTTTTTCAGATGAGGAAGCACATGTGGCATTTTTTTCCTGGAAATTTTTTTTTGGAGTTGAATCACAAAATTTAAGCTCCCATATAAATTAGAATATGAAACAGTATTGTAGAATACTGTTAATACAATAGCAAATTTGCAGTGCCTTAAGACTCTTCCTGATAAACCAGGGGTTCTATGGCACACATAAAATTTTGATAGTGACAGCCATTTTAAGGGCAGGCCTCTGAACTCGTGCCTAGTGCCTCGTAATGAGGTCTCTATAGTTCCGATCTCTAGTAAAGTGCCTTATTTTGGCATATGTTTTGCATATGAAATGGTTCACATAAAATACAGGCTTGTTTCAATGCATATATAAAGACTTACATGTGTCTATCTGGTCATATTACATGTGATTACCACATTTGAGTTGTCATGTTCTGAAGAGGTTCTTTTTTTTTTTTTTCGTTTGCAAGGTTTTCAACAACTGACTAAGCTTTGAAGCTTTTTGTTGTGCTCTTAAAGAAGGCATATGCATTTCTCCACCAATTACTTCTCCATTGATTTCCATTTAAGTATCACAGCTCCTATATTGGCTTGCTCTAAGCATAGTGAAATATTCATTTAAATGATTTTCCAATTTATTTTTATTCTAAGTGATCCTAACAAGGCAGCCAAGAATTTAAATCCTGTAGTTAGAGTACTGATTTTGAACCCTGTGAAAGCATACAATTTTGCCCTAACTCTGAAGAACTTTTATCCTTTATATATATGGGCTACCAGCATCATTTACCTATAAAGTTAAATCATCTGCTTTCCGTAAGAGTTCAGACTTTATTTCTGACAGTTTTAATTCCTTCTCAGAAATTTATCAATACCTCACTACAGTTTTTATGTTTTATTTTTTAAAAGATTTATTTTTAAGAGAGGGAGAGAGAAAAAGAGAGAGAGCACATGAGTTGGAGGAAGGGCAGAAGGAGAGAGAAAGAATCATCAGGCAGACTCCCTGCTGAGTGTGGAGCCCTATATGGGGCTCCATCCCAGGACCCTGAGATCACGACTTGAGCTGAAATCAAGAGTCAGATGCTCAACTGGCTGAGGCACCCAGGTGCCCCTCACTGTAGTTTTGAAATTGGATAAAGGAGAGGTGGTATATATATACAATGGAATATTATGCAGCCATCAAAAGGAATGGGATCTTGCCATTTGCAACGACGTGGATGGAACTGGAGGGTATTATGCTGAGCGAAATAAGTCAGTCAGAGAAAGACATGTATCATATGACCTCACTGATATGAGGAATTCTTAATCTCAGGAAACAAACTGAGGGTTGCTGGAGTGGGGGGTGGGGTGGGAGGGATGGGGTGACTGGGTGATGGACACTGGGGAGGGTATGTGCTCTGGTAAGCGCTGTGAATTGTGCAAGACTGTTGAATCTCAAATCTGTACGCCTGAAACAAATA
Organism: Phoca vitulina; assembly: GCF_004348235.1. Lineage (NCBI taxonomy): Eukaryota > Metazoa > Chordata > Mammalia > Carnivora > Phocidae > Phoca > Phoca vitulina. Next base: position 31,433,334 of record NW_022589709.1, on the reverse strand, counting down.
ATGCAATATATGTTAAGAAAAAAAAAAAAAAAGA